>NC_137050.1:27803586-27936086 GCF_032717465.1 Coenobita brevimanus
ATGAGGAGATATTTTCCGGACTAAATTGTAGCTCATATCTGTAACCTTGATTTCAAGTGGATCAGCAACAAAACTGATTCATCTTTATTTATTCATTTAATCATTCATTTATTTATTTAGCTTACATATATTTTTATTTCCTAAGGCCACATATCGTGCCAACAGGGGATCTAAAGGATCAGGCATTTTATTGTTAAAGTGGAGGAAGGGAGGGATGTTTACCTAAAGCCAAGAAGGATGGGGAATCATATTGAGAGTGGAGGAAGGAAGGGGCATACCGAGAGGGAAGGTAAGGTGAGGGCATATCGAGGGAGGGGGAAAACATATATATGGACCCCCTCTTGCCCTTGTACAGCCAGCTAAAATGTATGCTAATATTTTCTTTCATAAGACTTTTCTGAATACTGGTTTGTGCCAGTGGTTTCACACACACACTTTTATGTACACACATGAGCAAAAGTTCGTCGACACACACACAGTTGGTTCACACAAAGCATCGTGCATGAATTATTTTTATATGACGGCAGTACGAGGAACATCTAATCTGTAAAGTTGGACAGGTCTTAAGGGTGTCTCTGGCGATCTCTCTACTCTCTCTCTCTCTCTCTCTCTCTCTCTCTCTCCTGTAATCATTCTTCCCCCTCTTTTTATATATACTACATACACGAAATGTCGACACGGATGTCCTCAAAAACATACTCTCTTTACTTCCTCCCAATAACAACGAAACGCCATGGATTCAGCCACTTACCTGTTATATATTCAGTCCGACATTTATAATTACATCTTTACCATTCTTACCCACCTGCTTGCCTTGCCTTTTCGAATTTCTGCTCGGCCTCTCTCGGGCTCTCTCTCTCTCTCTCTCTCTCTCTCTTCTACATGGCTTCCTTGGTTTTGTGAACACACTTCTTTTTTTTTTTTCGTTTTATATCATTCTCCTTCTCTCACCTTGTCACGAATCAAATTCGCGACATTTCCCTTTTTGTGAGAAGTTCCACGAACTATTAGTGGAAAAAACTCACTGTGTATCGCTTCAGTTAACCGTTTCTCCATTCAGACGGGAAGCTTTGTCAAAATCAATTTTTCATCACATGTTCCAATACGTGATCGTCTCTGTGTGAGACATTAGCGTTTCCGCGTGAGCGATTTGTTTTGGGCGTTGCTTTCGCTCACTCGACCATTAAAAAATGCAGCCTATCGTCTCCCATTTCTTTCCCACGACTCTATTACACAGTCGAGCAAGTGTTTGCAGGGACGGAGTGAGGTACCTGTGCTCCAGAAGTGTGAGAGAGAGAGTCAGCAGCACCCAAGCTCCACTAGTACAGTCTCCAGACTCCCACCTTAGTTGGTGATACACCGCATTCATCGACCAGTATTTCCTTTTTGTATTTTCCTAGTCTTAAGAGGTGCTTTAATTAAGGGTGTGCTTTTTTTTTAGGGCTGTAAGAATTTAGCTCGTGTGTGAGTGAGTGAGTGCTTTATCTCATTAATTTGATTTGATCGGTAACGTTAAATTTATTTTGTAATCAATAAATTTTTAACAGTTCTTTTTCTTGAGCTTAATGTAATGTAAACTCTTGTTTCATTTCTCCACAATTAAGCTTATTTTCCATATAGCTCCTAGCTTGCATAAGCAAACGTTTTGCTATTCATAACTGGTACTTAGGCCAGTCTTGTATTAAACTTAAAACCAAGAAGCCTCCTAGGAGTTAAGCACCAGCAAGAGCCTGATATTATTATTAGTATTAGTTATTTATTGTCAGGGGTGAAGTAACTTTCTCCAGAGGCTAACAGTACTAAGTAAACAGCAATTGAGTAATTAGTCTCTGCTGTGTACTTGTTGAGGAAAGTTTATAAATTCCTGCTCTTATGAGAATCAGGTGCGAAGAAGTCAGCGTAAAGTAATCGTTGGCTTGATTTAGTAAGAAGATTATTGTCCCTGCTCTTCAATATTATTGAATATTATTACATCAATTAAATAATATTTAGCATTTATTTTAAAAACCCGTGATATTTTAAAAACCCCGTGACAATTGGCGACCTCTATTCCAGTGTGGATATTAACTCCTAGCTCTAAAGTTATTTCATCTAGATAAGTGCTCACTGTTCATATTTTAGGTAGTTTATAATTAAAGTTTATAGGCACTAAGTTTGACTGGTGTTTACCGTCTAATTTAGCAAGTGAATTTTTGCTTTATTAATTCATAGAGTACTTAACTCTAACTAGATAAGACTGGTCACCACTAGCTTGTGTCTGTACTCTTTACTTGTGTCATTAGCATTCGTTTGCGAAGCAGTCAGCACTCAGTTTCTTTTGCTTAATAAGCTAGCATCATGGCAGCCAGTGCTTATGTACAGGAAGCCAAAGATATGGGTCTCACAGACCCAGAGAAAATACAGAGTTACGTTCTCTCACGGTTTAATTACTAGCAAGAACGTGAGAAAGATGCCCGTGAAGAGCGTAAGATTCAGCGCGAATACGAGCGAGAACAGCGCGAACAACGTGAAAGAGAGCGTGCATGTGAACAAGAGCTGCGTGAGAAAGAGCGCGAATATGAGCGGGAACAACGTGAATATGAGCGTGCCGAACGTGAGGCACGAGAAAAACATGAACTTGAAGTGCTGAAGCTCAAGCGAGATTCCTTGGCTTCAGACACGTCTGGTGCAGTTGGTCCAAGCTCCACGAGCATTCTTCCTACACATGTCCTGGCGACCCCACGCATCAAGCTTCCTTCATACAAGGAAAGCGAGCGAATCGAGCCATACATAGCTCGTTTTGAGGACATGGCAGACATGTATCAACTGGATGAGGCAGCTAAGCGGATCCAATTTCTTAGTTTATTTGAGGGCCCTGCCCTCGATATTCTCCACAGAATTCGTGGAGACAATCTCACGTATGAGATGATGAAAGCTGCACTCATTAAGGCGTATGGTCTCACAGCAGACAACGCCAAAGTTCAGTTCATGCGAGCTTGTCTCCAAGACAAGGAGACAGCTGTTCAGTTCCTTGATCGTCTCACTGCTTACTTAAATGAGTGGATGGAGAAAGATGAAACTCCTTCCACGCGTGAGGGGATAATTGACCTTATGCTGTGTACACAGCTAGAGAGGTCGTGGCCTGCTGAGCTCATAGCACAGCTTAAGATCTGCCAGGTGAAAGATGCCAGCCAAATGGCAGAGAAGGCTGACGCATTCTTTACTGCATACGGGTATCAAACTCGTAAGCAAAACACCTGGAACAGAAAACCTGATAAATCTGGGAAATCGTCTCAGACTGAACCCCAGCAACAAGGCCATTCTCAGAGTAATGGCCAAGGTCCAAAACCGCTGTGGAAGGACCAGGGGCAAAACACTCAGAAACCTGAGTGGAAGAGGTACAACAAGTACCCTAACCAGCAGCAGTATCAGCCACGCAACCGACCTTCGGGACAAACCTTTTCACCACCAGCTCAAAAGAGGCAGGAAGCGAACGCAGCCTTCATTCCTCAGCAGCAGCATGGTGGTCATGTCCCTACCAGTATGGGTGCTCCCCCACAGTTCACTAGTCCCACAGTGACAGTGAACCCCCCTCCACAGATGGCCAATGTTCCATCTTCCCAATATAATTCTCAAGGCACAATGTTTGCCGCATCAATTCAGCAGCCTCATGAGTGGCTAGCTGCTTCCTCCACAGGCCCTACCACAGGTGACAGTACCTTCCTTGTTCAGCCAGGGTTTGTGGGAGGCATTCCTGTGAAGGTCCTGAGAGATAATGGTTCCTCAGGTTGCTCTGTCAAACAGAGTTTAGTTCGGCCTGAGCAGTATACAGGTCGACAGGTCCATGCAAACCTTATTTATGGATCAGTGAGATTGTTCCCTGAGGCATGTATCCAGGTGGCATCTCCATTTTATACTGGTACGACACTCGCAGTTGTCATGCCAGAACCTTTATTAATTTGACCTAATTGTAGGCAACATTCAAGGAGTCAAGGATAGTTGCTCCGATGATGACGCTACTCAGACTTCGGCTGCTGCGGTAACATGAGCCATGGCTGAGGCTCCAGACTGTGTCACCCCAGTGTTCATTGAATCGCCGCAAGATCTGATGTGTAGTCAACTTGTTGTACAAGAACAACATTCTGACCCAACACTTGCTACCGTGCAGAACAAACAAAAGGGTCGAGTGATTAAGTATTCACGGGGAGGTTGAGCCAAGTTCCTTCGCAAACAGGGACGGCTCTACCGTGAGTCACGAACACCCGAGGGCGAGGTTTGACTGCAGTTTGTCATCCCCGCCAAGTACCGCCTAGCAGTGTTACAATGGGGTCATTGTTCAGCCTCAGGAGGTCACATGGGCAAAAGGAAGACCCAGGGCCGTATTCGAGCTGACTTTTTCTGGCCAGGGATGGGACGAGACATAGATAGTTTTGTCTGTTCCTGCAGTGTGTGTCAAAGTAACACCACTAATCATGGACATGTCCTTCCTGTGCCATTCGTAACCACACCTGTAATCTCTGAGTCAGTTGAGAGACAGGGTAGTGGTGAAGTGGGTGCAGACCTGACGTCTCGCCCATTGGCCCCACAGGACACAGTATGTCCAGGGCCTGTACATACATATTATGTACTGTAGGTTAAGGGGGAAGTTCGAGAGAGAACTCCGCAGAGGCGACTCGGGGCTATAGAAGACCCGAGTTTGCACAAGGATTCTCAGCTTCCCGGTACTAATATAAGTACTGTAGGTTAAGGGGGAAGTTCGAGAGAGAACTCCGCAGAGGCGACTCGAGGCTATAGAAGACCCGAGTTTGCACAAGGATTCTCAGCTTCCCGGTACTAATATAAGTACTGTAGGTTAAGGGGGAAGTTCAAGAGAGAACTCCACAGAGGCGACTCGAGGCTATGGAAGACCCGAGTTTGCACAAGGATTCTCAGCCCCCCAATATTAATATAAGTACTGTAGGTTAAGGGGGAAGTGAGAACTCCGCAGAGGCGACTCGAGGCTATGGAAGACCCGAGTTTGCACAAGGATTCTCAGCTCCCCGATATTAATATAAGTACTGTAGGTTAAGGCACAGGTTGAGGACCCATGTGCAGTTTGAGGCTATGGAAGACCCGAGTTTGCGCAAGGATTCTCAACTTGCCGACACTAATTGTGTGCTATAATTAATGACGACCTCGAATGTACGAAGCTTAGGCTGTCACTTGTATTTTCCAGCTAGAGTGTACTTTTCGTAGCATGTACTGATTGGTAGGCAGAGAGAGTAATTGTAACGTAATAAGAATTTTGTCTCATTGACACTTTTGATGCTCCACCTTAATTGGTTTTGCAGGTACAGCAATGGGTGTAGCAGTTTTGCTGTGCGGGCCAGCTGATCGTCTGCAACACGCTGCCGCCTCTTCTCTGCCTTCATCGTCGCCATATTATTATTTACTGTGTCATTTTACACGTAGGTACAGTTACACTACAACTGTCACACCTACACCGTGTATTACATACACAATACTACACAACAATTAGTTGTCAGTGTAAATGTAGCGAACTTTTGCTCAGTTTGACCTGAGTACAGGATTTTCTCCGTCGTCACGGAGTTTTTCCCTCAAGCTTGCTTCTATTAACGTAAATACGAGGTTTTTTCGCTCACTGGCGACTGCGACTTTCTCCTGTAGCAGGATAGCACACACACCACAGTGTGAATCTTGTGTGACTGAGTTAGGATGTGTACATATATATATATATATATATATATATATATATATATATATATATATATATATATATATATATATCCACAAATTTTTTCCCATAAGGAAAAAATTTAATTTTGTAGGGGCGTAATGTCACGAATCAAATTCGCGACATTTCCCTTTTGTGAGAAGCCACGAACTATTAGTGGAAAACTCACTGTGTATCGTTCAGTTAACCGCTCATTCAGACGGAAGCTTTGTCAAATCAATTTTTCATTGTCATACGTGATCGTCTCTGTGTGAGACATTAGCGTTTCCGCTGAGCGATTTGTTTTGGGCGCGTTTCGCTCACTCGACCATTAAAAAATGCGGCCTATCGCTCCCATTTCTTTCCCACGACTTACACAGTCGAGTGTTTGCTGTGACGGAGTGAGGTACTGTGCTCCAGAAGTGTGAGAGAGAGAGGTCAGCAGCACCCAAGCTCCACTAGTACAGTCTCCAGACTCCCACCTTAGTTGGTGATACACCGCATTCATCGACCAGTATTTCCTTTTTGTATTTTCCTAGTCTTAAGAGTTTAATTAAGGTGTTTTTTTTCTAGGCGTAAGAATTTAGCTCGTGTGTGAGTGAGTGAGTGCGATCTCATTAATTTGATTTGAAATGTAAAGTTAAATTTATTTTTGTAATCAATAAATTTAACAGTTCTTTTTCTTGAGCTTAATGTAATGTAAACTCTTGTTTCATTTCTCCACAATTAAGCTCATTTTCCATATAGCTCCTAGCTTGCATAAACGTTTTGCTATTCATAACTGGTACTTAGGCCAGTCTTGTATTAAACTTAAAATCCGTTGTGCCTCCTAGGAGTTAAGCACCAGCAAGAGCCTGATATTATTATTAGTATTAGTTATTTATTGTCAGGGATGAAGTAACTTTCTCCAAAGGCTAACAGTACTAAGAAACAGCAATTGAGTAATTAGTCTCTGCTGTGTACTGTTGAGGAAGTTTATAAATTCTCGTTCTTAGAGAATCGTGCGAAGAAGTCAGCGTAAAGTAATCGTTGCTTGATTTAGTAAGACGATCATTGTCCCTGCTCTTCAATATTATTGAATATTATTATCAATTAAATAATATTTAGCATTTATTTTAAAAACCCCGTGATATTTTAAAAACCCCGTGACTATATATATATATATATATATATATATATATATATATATATATATCTATATATATATATATATATATATACACACACACACACACACACACACACACATATACAGTATATACCATATGTATGTATGTATGTATGCATATATAAGCCCTGTACCCTGTAGCACAAGTTTGAGCCCCATCTCGCCCCGGACCCATGATCTTTGCAGGCGGAACCCTCATCACCGGCCCCCCCCCCCCCAAAAAAAAAGTCTGCCACTAGGTAGCGGGGACTTAAATGGTCATGTATGTGAAGCAGCTCAAGGTTATGATGGCGTAAATGGGGGATGTCTATCTATCTATCTATTGCCAGACGCCTCAATCCCGTTTGGGGTGGCCACAAACAAATCGCCTCCAAGTCGCCCTGTCCCCAGCCATTTCACTGCCCTGCTCCCAACTCACACCCCCCTCTTTCATATACCTCTCCACCCCATCCCTCCATCTCATCCTCGGCCTCCCCCTCCCTCTTCCCCCCTCCACCTCACTCACATACACTCTCTTCGTCAGTCTTTCACCCTCCATCCTCTCCACATGGCCAAACCACCTCAGTGTGTTCCTCATAACGCTCCCTATCACATCCACATCAACACCACAACGTTCCTTTATATCCTCATTCGTCAGCCTATCTCTCCATGTGACTCCACAGGCTCCTCTTAAATAACTCATTTCCACTGCTCTCACTCTTGACTTGTGTCCTTCCAACAACGTTCAAGCTTCACTTCCGTACGTTAGAGTTGGTATCACAATACTGTCATGTAGTAACTTTTTCACTTCCATGCTCACTTCCCTGTTTCTTATCACTGCTTTCAAATGGGGGATGTGCATATGGTATAAGGAATGCGGAAGTGGAAAGGATACTAGAGTTTGGGGAGGCAACGAACATGATTGTGTGCAACACACATTTTAGGAAAAGAGGTAACAGATTAACTACCTAGGAGTTTGGGGGAAATAGCAGTCAGATAGATTATTTTCTGGTCAGGACGGCTGATAGGAGGTTAGTGAGGGATGTTAAAGTTATAGGTAGCGAGGACTGTGTGCAGCATCACAAACTATTGATTTGTGATATGGTGCTTAAAGAACGAGCGATGAAAAAGAGGATATATGTACCAAGGAGGAAAACATGGAAGCTGGAAAACCAAGTAGTAAGGGATGCCTTCTATAGCAAGATGAGGAGAGTGGTGGCCGAACAGGAAGCCGTAGACAGAGGCGTTAATGAACAGTACAGAGCCCTCAATAACAACACCTTGAGAGTTACTGATGTAATATGAGGTTGGACAAGAGGCCCACCAAGCTGGGATGAGAGTGTAGAAGTTGCAGTTAGGAAGAAAAGATGGCTTTTCCGAGAATGAAAGAAGGGTTGTTACAAGGAGGAATACTTGGCTGCCAATTGTAAGGCTAGAAGAGAGGTATACAGGGCGAGGTCTGAGTCACAAAGACTTATACTTGATAACCTAAAATATGGGGAAAGAAAAATATGATATTTAAGGTGGCAAATCAGATGAAGAGGGATAATCGAGATATTATAGGTGAGCAGTGTGTGAAGAATGATGAAGGAAGGATAGTGGTGAACAGTGGGGATATTAAAGATGCATGGAGAGCATTATACCCAGTTGTTGAACGAGGAGTTTGACAGGGACAGGGAAGGTTTGGAGCCAGCAGATCCAGTGTTTGGCCCTTGGCCTTTGATTGACGCTGCTACTGTGAGTGAGGCAATAGGCAGGATGCAGGTGGGGAAGGCAGCAGGTGCGTCTGGGTTGACTGACGAAATGTTGGAGGCCTCAGGAGATGTAGGGGTGAGGTTAGTCAGTGGCCGATAAATATAATTATAAATAAGTGTGTTGTTCCAGATGATTGGCTGAAGAGTGTAACTGCAAATGTGTACAAAGGGAAGGGTAATACCCTGGAAAGAGGAAATTATAGAGGTATAAAGCTTTTAGATCAGATAATGAAGGTCATGGAGAGAGTTCTAGAAGGTATGATTAAAGAGTGAATATTGAAGAGATGCAGTTTGGGTTTATGCCAGGTAAGGAGACCACTGATGCCATATTCACTGTTCGACAGCTTCAGGAAAAATATATTTGGAAGAAAAGAGATCTGTATTTTGTTTTTGTTGATTTGGAAAAGGCCTTTGACAGAGTAACTAGCGAGGTGGTGAAATGGGCAATGAACAAGCTTGGGTTGGAGGAGTGGCTGGTTAGGGTGGTTATGGCCATGTACGTGGGTGTCTGAACCCAGGTAAGAGTGAATGGAGATTCGAGTGATGAGTTTTCCGTGAATGTTGGTGTGCATCAGGGTTCAGTTTTGAGACCCATGTTGTTCATAATGGTACTTGAAGCCCTCTCACGTGACTTCAGAAACGGACACCTGAGGGAGATGTTATATGCTGGTGATTTGGTGTTGCTTGTAGAGAATGAAAGGGAGGCGGAGGAAAGATTTAGGAGGTGAAGATATGGTATGGGGCACAAAGGCTTAAGGGTAAATGTAGATAAAACAAAAGTGATGATATCTAGGGCTGGTGGCGGTACTGTCAAAGACGAGGGAGAGTGGCCACGTGCAGTCTGCCACAAAGGTGTGGGAAGTAATTTCATCTTGTGCAGTGTTTGTGATAAATGGATGCACAAGAGATGTAGTGGTACCAGAGGCAGACTGCAAGATAATGCTGATTTCATGGGTGCGGCGTGTCGGGAAGAGCAGGTGGAGATTGTCAGGCGTGAAAGAACTGGATTTGCTGGTGAGTCTCTTGAGTGTGTGGAAGAGTTTTGTTATTGAGGAGACATGTTATGTGCCGGAGGTGAGGCTGGAGCTAGCTCTGTGGCTAGGGTGAGAAGTGGTTGGGAGAAGTTCAGGGAGCTACTGCATCTCCTGACACTGAGAGGACTCTCCCTATGTGCTAAGGGGTCTTTGTATGCAGCATGTGTTAGGAGTGTGATGCTGTATGGTAGTGAGACCTGGGCTGTAAAGGAAGGGGATATTCGCAGGCTCAAAGGTACAGAAACGACAATGATTAGGAGGATGTGCAGTGAGTCCCTGAGTGCAAGGCCTGGGGGGGCTGGGTTTACGATGGAAGAGTTGAGAGGTAGGACAGGACTGGAGTGTATTGGTATTGTGATGAGAGGTAGATTGAGATGGTTTGGGCATGTGGAGAGGATGTGGGGCTGCGAGGGGTAGACCAAGAAAGACCTGGGAGAAGGTCATTAAGTGTGACCTCAAGGTTATGGGACCGAGCAGGGAGGCTGCCATAGATCATGCAGCATGGAAAGCCGCCATTAGGTGACCAAGGCCGACGCATACAAGCATGCTGGAGCCTTCAAAAACGAAAATGACGACGAAATTTATACATACACACACACACACACACACACACACACACACACACACACACACACACACACACACACACACACACATATATATATATATATATATATATATATATATATATATATATATATATATATATATATATATAATCATTATCATACCTACCATAACTACGCACTCGTATACCCTGTTATCACAAATAACACCTACATCATCCTCACTACCATCACTCCTACCTCAACTGCCACCACAACCACCATCACCATCATCCTTAACACCAACACCAATACCATCGTCATAACCATCACCCCCACCACAACCGCAACCACTAACACAACAATTATCATCCCCATCCCCACCACAACTTCTATCATTATAACCGACAACAAGGCTGCCATCCCTACCCACACTACTGTCGCCAAAACCACCATCCCTATCACAACACCCTCTAAACACTTTCCCAAAACCCTTCCATCAACGAATTCACTACGGCCACCAACCACAACCATCACCATCATCACCGCAATCACAACTGAAAGTACTACCACCACAACCACCACCCTTACCACAAACCAACCAATCACTTTCCCCCAACCCTTCACGAAGACCATCAACCACTTCCATCAAAACTACAATAATCAACACAACTACCACCACCACCACCACCACCACTATCCTCCCAACCACGAGTAACACACGTAGCACCACAATCAAACTACTTCCTCCCAAACATTCATGTCTCCTACCATCAGATTCATAAGGCCCACCAACTACTACCACCACCACAATTACCACCGACATCAACATCCCGAACATGCCTAAATCAAATATCACCACAACCATCAACCACTTCCCCTGAAATATTCCTTTCTCCCACGACAAATTCACATAATCCAGCAACCACAATCACCACAACTACCACCATCACGGCTACAAGCTACCAGTGCCATGAGAGCACAGAGGCACGCGTTCATGCACACAGACAAGCACTCTCTCAAGCAGCCAGGGCAACTTGAAGGTCTTGCTTGTGGAATGCTTGCTGGGTGAAAAGTGCAAACATGCTTGATATGACTAAATTGGTGAGAGAGAGAGAGAGAGAGAGAGAGAGAGAACAAAATATGAAATTGATAATAAGCTTAAATATGATAAAATACAGGAACCATTAGGGAAAAGACAGTGTTTTTGACTAGAGAATTTACTGTGTGTGTGTGTGTGTGTGTGTGTGTGTGTGTGTGTGTGTGAACAGTCACTTCCTTTAATACCCCAAGGCAACTGCAGATCTAAACCTCATTAGCCTCTACACACACACAAATCCATTCAAATTCACATCAGACGTATACATCCTGACATTCATCTCTCTCTCTCTCTCTCTCTAACACACACACACACACACACACACACACACACACACACACACACACACACACACACGGTCGTAACGTCTCATCCACCCAATCACACACCAGCCATAAAACACACACACACCCTTTCACTCCTCAACAACGGCAAACACAACAAGCACATTCAGAAATCAACCAATCAAGGAATCTCCAGAGTTCTCGGCCACCACAACCCCCTCAGCCCGAGTACGTCATGTGTAGTTGGTTCTTGCTCCTACTGAAAGATTTTAGTTTTTTTGAGGGACTTTTCGATGTGGGGGGGAGGGGGGTTAGCTATAGCCTTCACTGACCCCTGCATTGTAAGTGGCTTTTCCCAAGTAAAAAATAAAAAAATGAATTTTAACAAATAAGTTTGGATATGACGAGATTTATTCACCCCCAGTAACTAGAATATGGTGCTAATCACGAAGAAGTGCTGTGGACATGCTGCACAGCCACAGTATTGTCTTATTCAGCTACTATACCCCTAGAAATAAGCTGCAAAAGGACGAAAATCTCCGTGAAGTTAAAGATGAAGAACTGCAGTTGTCTTAAAAGCTAACCTCCTCTACTCACGACTATTGTCAGTTAAAAAGCTCTCGTATCCACACTCATCGGCTAACTATTCCTTTACATTTCCTTTGGTCTTATGATTAAGTATACTACCTTTGCAGTAAATGACACCTCTATGTATACTTATTTTACATTCCTGAACTCAAGGTCGAACTTCGGTGTTTTAATCAGGGTACTGTACAAATAGGCCATTTTATTCAGCTACGATAAATTTTGGCAGTAAAATATAAAAAACTTTCTTGATTAACCCCTGCTCTGTCATAGATTTGCGGACTGTAGATATTTCATTCAGGTTAACACCATACGTATTTTCAAAGCTAAAATGGAATGTTCCAGTCAAAGAGTTAGGTTAGTACAAGCAGAAGGACCTGTTATGGTACTTGGACGTGAAATCAGTGGACTGTAGGCTGAACCTGGCCTTCTCGCAGTCCACCATCCTCCTTTCATGGAACAGCGAAGCAGCTCAGGGATGTTTGTATAACTGCCAGGTTATACCGGTGCCACAACGTGAAGGCGTCCCTCACCAGCACCAGAGAGGAGATTGAGGGGAAAAAAAAAAAGTACAGAAAATATTTACAGCCCGTCCAGGCAAGTCACGTACACACCAAATACGGTGACAAAACACAACAAAAACCTCCTTGGTACAAAGAGCATCCATAAACGCAACACAAACACGCACGAGCAGCCGTAAATAAAGCAAGTAATATCCACCACCAGATAGAAGCAGTAAAAAAAAAAAAAAATGCATAGAGAGAGCAGTGGATATCAGAGAAACCCACCACAAAACGCTGCACAATAAACATACACAAGACATCAACCAACCACACATACAACATTTAGTCAGTCACAAATGCAGTATAACTAGATCAAAACACATAAAACACAAACATATGAACACAAACAAGAAACACACACACACACACACACACACACACACACACACACACACACACACACAACCAAATATTCACAATAACCAGATCACAAGCACACAAACAACATAAATGAAGAAACACACTAACCACAACATATCAAACACCATACACAAACCACAAGCAAACAAAAAAAAACACCAAACAAGGCCTACCAAACACCAGAAGCACACACACCAAACATCTAAAATACACGGAAAATGGAGAGAGAGAGAGAGAGAGAGAGAGAGAGAGAGGGGGGGGGTCACGAGACAGGAGCCACAACGCCGTCAACACCACTTACCTGCCGCTTCACTTGTTGGCGCCAGTAAGACCACACCTTCAAGTTCTAGCCTACCCCTCCTCCCTTAACCTCTCTCTCTCTCTCTCTCTCCTTACTACATTCCATCCTTGTATTTCTTTATTTCATGTTTCTCTTGTTTTAGGATAGTCTTCGATTCCTCACACCCCTCCTCCTTTCCCCTTCCCTTCATATCAGTGTCTTGTTTTCCCTGTTTCTTCTTCCCGACTCTCAAGATCTCGCCTCTTCTAGTTCAAGATCACTCTAAACAGTGTCATATTTATTCTGTACCAGATTCAAGAACGTGCTCTCCTCTTCCTGATATTCTCTTCCGTCTTCAACCTCTTCTCTATTCTCTCTCATTCGTATGCGCTCAAATTATACATATTTTTTTGTCTCTCACTTTAGGAATTTCTCTTTTGGTCTCCAATCTCCCCCCTTCATTTAAATTTCATTTTCTTTACACCCATTCTTCTTAAACTCATCCCCCCCCTCTCTTTTTTCCCATCTCCCTCCCCCCTTTCAACTTCACTCTTTCCTCCTCCCCCTCTTCCATTCTGCACTAGTTAACACTTCCGCTACGATGACATTTTAATCTCGTATAGTCTTGCTATCTCCAGACGATTTTAGGCACTTCGGAACTATGTCAAGCAGTGCAGGAGACAGTGAAGGCTACATCAAACCCCTTTCCTCCAAAGTTCGAAGTAATATGACATTGGTACCATAAATAAATAAATAAATAAATAAATAAATAAATCCAACCATCATCCAATCCTATGTTGCCTCATGTGGAGAGTAGGAGCCCGAAGCTAGACAAGTTGGTCCTGACATTTCAGATGAGTGACAAATAAATAAATAAATGTCATCTAGGTCATGGGGTTCTGGGAAATTGCTAAGATACGTTCAGAGGGGGAGTGGATAAAGTAAAATAAGAAAATTCAATAAAAAAATAAACGAATGAAATGTGATACTGTAGATACCTTCCTCTCTCTCTCTCTCTCTTAACCTTCACGTAACCATCAACAATGAGGATACTTGAGACTTTCGTGGAATTTGGCTGAGAGAGAGAGAGAGAGAGAGAGAGAGAGAGAGAGAGAGAGAGAGAGAGAGAGAGAGAGAGAGAGAGAATTTTCCCAAGTTATAATCGTTTTCTTACAACTATGAAAAACACGATCCTTTAAAAAGTATAATACATGTGTTAATAAAAGACTAAAAAAAGAAAACAGTATTAGAATAATAAGTAAACTGATCTGAATGAGGAACAGTGGGGTGAGAGTGAGTAACTGAGGAGGGGATATAAAATGTTAGGAAAATAATTATGAAGGAACTGAATGAAAGGTGACGACACTCTCTCTCTCTCTCTCTGTTCCTAAGACGGCTACCACGCAAATCCTTATCTCCCCCCTCCCCCATTTCAACAACCCCCCTTCTCTCTAATTTTGGTTCAGTGGCGACTATCAAAACACCGAAGAATATTATACAGAAATGAACGATGCGAAAAAAGGGGCAGACGAATGAAGGAAATAGAAGTGACAGGAGGAGAAGGAAAAAAGAATCTGAAAGATTGACGAGTAAAAAAAAAAAAAAAAAAAAAAAAAAAAAAAAAAAATGAAAGAGATATAAGCATGAGAAGAGAAGAGGGGAGAAAAGAGGAGTGGGGAGAAAAAGGGAGTGGGGAGAAAAAGGGAGTGGGGAAAAAAAGGGAGTGGGGAGAAAAGGGGAGCGGGGAGAAAAAGGAAGTGGGGAGAGACGAAGAACGAAAAAAAGATCAGTAAAATTACATGAAGCGATTATACAATAAATACAAAAGAATAACACAGGAAGGAGATAAACAGAAACTATAGGTGAGGTAAGTGAGGAGATGAGAAGACTTAGAACAGAGAAAAAGAGTAGAGGTGAGAGGAGAGAAAATCTGAACTGAGGAGATTAGAAAAAAATGAATGAGAAGCAAGAGACGAGTGGAGAGGAATGGTCGAAAAACTTATGCAGGGAGAAGCGAGATGAAATGAGAGGAAAGGTGGTATGTGACACGAATGAAAGAGAAAAGAAGGAAACAGTACAGAAGATGAGACGAGAGGCAGAGATAAGTGAGATGAAATGAGAGGTGTAGCGTGACATGAGTGGAAGAGGAGCATATTAGTGAGCAGAGTGACTCCATCCCGTCTCTCTCTCTCCAGTACATTATCTCTCTCTCTCTCTCTCTCATGTTTCTCCTCCAATTAGCTATCAGTTCATATTTCTGCTCTTTCATCCATTCGATCTAACATTCATCAGCTCATTCTACCTATACTAAACCATCAATCCATCCACACTACATCCTCTCAGTTCAACAACCCATTCCTCTCTTCACCCACCTATTCATCCTCACATACAACTGCCTAATTCTGACATCCATCCCTACAAAAAATCACTTACACATCCATCCATCCACCCTGCTCCACATCAGCTCATTCATCTCCATCTATTCAACGCTGCATCTGCTTATTTAGCCATCCGTCCACTCATTCATATGTCATTCATTCAGTAATATATCCATGCACTTATCCATTCATCTACCCACCCCTCCAATCAGTCTATCCTTTCATCCATCATCTCACCATCCATGCATCCCATCACTTACTGGTCCATCTACACACATTTCCTATCGTCCTACCCATTCATCCATCATTGTACCCACCCTGCATCCAATCATTCATTTATTACCTATCCATTCGATCTTTCTACCCAATCATTCATCATTCATCCATCCTTACAACCAACCACTCGTTCATCGTCTAACTGTCCATTCACACTTTCTATCCAGTCACTCATCACTCAACCATCCTTACATCCAGTAACTTATTTATCATCTACCTGCCCATCCATGCATGCATCCATGCATCCATCCAATCAGCCATTCATTCACCCATCCATCTGTGCGGCTAAGCAACTGAGTGAAGGCCTCTTCTTTCATTTAAACCATTTCCTTCCTCTCATTGGTCCCATGGCTGCCCTCTCACTGCCCTCCCTTGCTACCATCACTGCTGGTTCTGCTACAACAACAACAACAACTACTACTACTATCATCATCACTATCATTAACACTATCCTTGCTACCTTCATCATCACTAGTCGTCACCACCACCACCACCACTACCCTCGCACGGCCCTCTCTTCCAACACCATCACAACCATAGCACTCCTCACTACCATCATCAGTAATACTATCATCACCACTGTCAATTAAAATCATCACCACTACCACAGCCACTAACACGAACACTTCCAACACTACTGTTAATATTTTCGCCAAATACGGCTACCATAACTGAAAATTACCACTACTAAAACTGTACTGTACCTTACAAAACTAGTGCCGAGATGTGTGCTGTTACTGACATAACTTACCATTTTACTTCTAATATTGTACCGCTTCAGTACAGTGACATTTTTGTTATGGTCAACCTCCAGCGTTTTTCTTGGGCTGTAAAAATACCCCTTGTTATGATGAGGTGTAAGCTATCTCCATTAACCCCTTCAGTATCAGGATATCTTGTTTTGTATTTCTTCTGATATACGTTCACTTGATTAGTTTCGATCAGAAAGTCTTCGCAGAAAAATATTTAAAGTGAAGTAGCCAGTCTCTACATTACACTTTGGTGCACTTATTGTCATTACGCAGAAAATAATGTGCTACATTTAACTTTACTATCGCCATCTTCAGCACTTGCCACTACGGTATCGTCAAACCACCACCCTCACCAGTCACAGCTACTATCATCACCAATAACAATCACCACTAGCAACAACAACCATCACTATCATCCATGACACCCTCCACCATCACCATCACTAACAAAAGCCACCAACACAATCACTAACAAAATACACTACACCACCAGTAACAAAAACCACAATCGCATCACTGACAACATCCAAAATCACCATCACTAACAAGAACTACCATCACCATCATTATAAACAACAACAACAACAACAACAACAACAACAACAACAACAAGAATCACTAACACCATCACTAACAACCACCACCACCACCACCAGTACCATAACTAACAACAACAACCCTCAGCACCATCAATGGCAATCACCAACACCACCAATGATAACCACCATCACCAACGACAACCACCATCACCACCACTAACAACCACCACCAACACTAGCGGTAACAACGGCCGCCACCAATGACAACCACCATCATCACCAACTACCACCAACACTACCAATGACCACCACCACCACCACCACTAACAAGAGCCATTCCACCCCACTACCACAACTACCACTAAAACAACAATCTGGGGTACTGTCTAGACGTCTAGGGTTTGAGGCGCTTGTGTAGGCTATAAACTCTGCCGATGGTGGTGACGGAAGCTGTGGTGGTGTTGGTAATGGTGAAGGCTGGGATGCTGGTAGATGTGGTGGTGGTGGTGAAGGCTGGGATGCTGGCAGCTGTGATGGTGGTAGTGACGATGGATGCTGTGGCGGTAGCATAGTGGTAGTAGTAGTAGTGTTAATGGTAATGGTGGTGGTTGTGGTGATAATGGTGATGGTAATGAAGTCAGACTGACAGCATTAACGGTAATGCGGTGATCAAACGGTACACTGCTAATGACAAAAGTGGTGATGGAAATGGTGATGGGACTCGTGCAAACGATCACCGTGTATCAGAAGAGCTATTTGTGGTGATGATAATTGAATAGTTGTGGCAGTGACGGTGGCCTAAAAGTGCCATCTTGATCTGTCACATGAGATCAACACTACGTAGAATACTACGCCGCTGTAATACTGTATCTTGTTCTGCCATTGAGCTATGGGATATCAGCTGCAAAAAGATCAAAATCTCTGCAAAGTTAGTGACAATGTTGTGGATGTACGTAATAGTAAAAATGATGGCGGTAACACAGTCACTAACATCCACTAGGATAACGCCTTCACATTTCACTCTTTTTACTATCAGGCAATTTTACTTAGTTTAGAAAGGACCTCTAGCAGTGAAGGAGTTACCTGGCATCTCCAGTTGAAAAAGTCACTCCTGAACAGAATTAAGCCGCCTGGTGTTAGCATGAATAAAATATAAAAAGACCATCATGCTACAGAGTTACCAACGGCTGGTCATGGTGGTGGGTAGCAGTAATAGTGGTGGTAGTGGTGATGATAACTAATAATGATCGTAGCAGTGTTAGCCTAACCCTGGCAAGACTTATGACTGATCAATTATTTTATTTTAGCTAGAGAGAGAGAGAGAGAGAGAGAGAGAGAGAGAGAGAGAGAGAGAGAGAGAGAGAGAGAGAGAGAGAGAGAGAGAGAAGGGGGACTTTCTAAACTCTTTTGAGGCGAGAAATTTCATATATTCTCTTTGAAGCTACAGCCAAACTGGCTGGATGTAGGTTCTGCCAAAACTAATAATGCCAAAACTATAAAGTAAAATGTAGTATTGTTGTAACTGGGGTGGTTGTGATGATTACACGGGGTCAAAATTAGTGGGAATGATGGTCCTGATAATACGGAAAGTAGTAGAATGATGGAATATGTTGGCAGCAGCATCGGTATGGTAGTGGTGAAAACTGTCTGGTTGTGGAGAAACTGAACAGTGTGGTAGTGGTGGTGGTGGTGGTAGTGATGTTATGAAGTCAGGAGTAGTGGCAATAATGGTTCTGATAATAAAATGGTACACGATGAGCAGTCTGTACCAATAACATTAATTTTGCACTATGATAATTTAAGCAGTGGGTGTGCAGTGGTAGTGGTAACTGGTTTAGTGGAAGCCATAGTGATAATGACAACCGAATGTGGTGGTGAAATTGGACACGGTGGTAGCAGTAGTGGTGAAACTGGACACGGTGGTGGTAGGTGTGGTTAGAGAGCGTGCTTGCAGACAGCCGGGACTCTACAAAACCAGTACCCGACTACACATACTCCCACCAGCCAGTTCTTTCCCCTTCCCCTCCCCTCCCCTCTCCAACACCCCTCCTTCCTGTCCTCTCTGCTACCTCCCTACCCCACTTCAACTCTCTATTGCCCCCTTTACAGCCCTCTCTTTCTCCCCTTGCACTATCTGTTCGTACCTACTCCTGAATTAAACCTAAACTTTCTTCTTCTTCCTCTTCCTCCTCCTCCTCCTCTTCTTATCATTCATTTTGTTTTTCATTCTACCACCACTTGCACTCTCCATCATTTTCGTAATCTTTCTCTGCTACCCTTTCTCCTTCCTTTTCCTTCTCATACACTTCATTCTCCTTCACTGCCTTCAATCTCCACTCCACTCCTCTCCTCCTCTCCCTTGAACTCTCCTGCTACCCTATCTCGTCTCCAGGCCTTCTCTTGCACTTCCTTTTCTTCTCGTTCCTCTAACTTGCTCCTTTGCATATCTTTCTCTGCTTTCATTCTCTGTCTCTCTCCTCATGCACTTTACCCGTCTACCCTTCCCACCGACTTCCTCCCCCCTCCGTCAGCATTAGTCCCAACCCCTCTCTGCCCACCCACTGCCCTGCCTGCTCCTACCCTTCCCAATCTTCTTCCCTTGCTTCGCCTCCTTATATCTGCCTTCCCTCTGTCACTACCCTTTCCTTCCAAGCTTACCTCCTTTACCCAGAGGAAATCTATCTATTTCATTCAAGATAATACCAAACAACTGTGTTCAGCTTAGGAAGAATACCATAGTTGCAACGAGGTTAATGATGGCTGTATCTAACTCCTCCAGTTGGAAAAGTCTCTCTACTGCCGAATAAAACCATCTGGATAATAAGAATAAAGTAAGAAGTACGGTAACACGGTGATCAACCCTATCTTCCCTAAATAAATACCCGACCTATCAGTATTCTCGCATGCCGTGTTCTGCCCTCCCCCCCTCCCCCCCTCTCTCTCTCTTTCTCCCTCGTCCTTCCCTGTCCAGCCTGCTTTCCACACCCAACCTGTCCCTACCTTCTACAACAGTTCGTCCATGTTGAGAGATTTTCGTCTTTTTTTTAAGCCTATTTCCCATAGCTAAGCTGTAGAATAAGATAATGTTATGGATCTATATTCATAGCATTTCTTCATGATTAGCACCAACTTCTAGTGTTAATTTCTTGTTATTAGTATTAATCTCTTGTTACAGCTCAACATTCAAGATGGAGATATGGCAAGTTTAGGTCAAATTAGCGTGGACAGAGTATACACCTTTTCCCAAGTCCGTCCTGTCCCCTACACCCTTCTTCACCTCTAATCTACTCTTGCCTCACTCTGATAGGGTCCTGGGTTTTCCTGATTGGCCATATCCTGTCATGCATTACTCTACTCACTACTGAAGCTTTTATGCTGTTATATTCGGCCTAATTCTCAACTGTCCTACTTGTACCGTACTCTTAGGTGTGTCTGTCTTGTCGTGCTCAGCCCTACCTTGTCACGTCCTATCTTTTAATGCTCTATCCTGTCATATTCTGATTTATCCTCGACATTCAATCTAGACTTCTTTTCTCTCAGTTGTCATCCATCTCTTCCATTCCTGTGATAATTTGTTTTATGTCAACCTTTCTATCTTCTCTTTTCCTCACCCGCTTAATCGTATGCTTACCAATCCAGCTTTGCTCTGCCCTCGCTTTCTCTTCTCTTCTGTCCCCAATTCCTTTCACTGCCCTACTCCCCTCTCTCCTGCCTTGCCCTTTCCACTTCTTCCATTCTCTTCACTTCTATAACTTACCTCCTTCCTCTCCCGCCTTGCTGTATTATTCTGCCCAGCTCTTCCCTACCTCGCTCTCCCCTTAGTTTCTGCCTTTTATCTCATCTTATCCTTCCTTTCTATGATACGCCTTCTCTTGCTCCTCCCTTCGCTGTCCTTTCCATCTCCCCACACCCTATCCTACCCTGGTCTTCTGAACTCAATTCAACCGTAACTCTATCCTACCACATCCTACTCTACCCTACCCTGTCCGACGCTTTCCTGCCCAACCCTGGTCTTCTGAACTCTATCCTACCGTATCCTACTCTACCCTATCCTGTCCAACGCTTTCCCGCACTGCCCTGGTCTTCTGAATTCGATCCTGCCATATCCCTCTCTACCCTACCATTTCCGACTCCTGCCTGCCCCTACCTTATCCTGCGTGTACCCAGCTGTGTCCAAGTCTTAGGTACTCCATCTCGCTCTGGCCTGGGTTTCCGTGCCATGGCCTAGAGTGACCGCTGCCTATTCTCACTTTCCTCTTGTTCTGGCCGGCTCTGTGTTTACCCTAACCTGCTCTGCCCAGTCTCCCTCCCTCCTTACGCCCGCCTCGCCACCTAATCCAGCCAACCCACTACCACAACCGCGCAACCGCAATTGCTACAGCCACATCTACATTCCATCAAGCTAGTCCTTCTGGTTCTCTTCCACCCTTCCCCCTCCTCGCCCCTCCATACCACCCGTCCCCTCTCTTTCCCACTCATCTCTCTAAAGAATATATTAACGTCTATATTCAATTTCCATTACTAATGAAGAAGGACCAAGTAAGATAAAAACTGTTAAATTCCCCCAATGTCCAGCTTTTCCTCATGCAGGTATTTTTTCACTGCAACCACGTCTGCCACTTCTGTAGTAATAATAATCCCTAATTACACTACACTTCGACAAAAATCGGACAGCTGCCTCTGCTCAAACACAACCACCACAACCACAACTGCTCTCCAATAATCATCGTTACCAGTTACACATGTAGTGCCAAATACTCATATATAT
This sequence comes from Coenobita brevimanus, assembly GCF_032717465.1. Lineage (NCBI taxonomy): Eukaryota > Metazoa > Arthropoda > Malacostraca > Decapoda > Coenobitidae > Coenobita > Coenobita brevimanus. Next base: position 27,825,643 of record NC_137050.1, read on the forward strand.
ATATATATATATATATATATATATATATATATATATATATATATATATATATATATATATACATATATATAATCTCTCATCTCATCAGCCGTTTGAGTGTCCACTGCAGGACCGGCCTATCTCAACCGAAGAGAGACGATACAGCCAATGTATCTCTATCAAGTGGCTTAGGCTGTCTGGTAGAGATTGTACGTAGGGTGAGAAGTGCTTGTAAGTGTATTGTAGTGTTGGAGTGGCTTTGGATGTGTATGTAGTCTGTGAACCAAGTGTAATCAGCCCGCGCAAGCCGACTGGGTGCAAGCATACTTTTATAGTATGTGACCCTGGTTAAACCACAGCACCCCTGATGTCCGCCAATGCAGTACGTGGGCAGAAGAACGCTCCCAAAGTTTATTACCCTGGCGGGGCGCGAACCCTCGTTCTTCAGTGTACGAAAACGCACACTTTACCACTGTACCACAGAGGCTCCATATATATATATATATATATATATATATATATATATATATATATATATATATATATATATATATATATATATATATATATATATATATATATATATATAGATCCTCTCTTCCATCCCTCTTTCCTTCCGTCCTCTTCTGTCGTTCCTTCATTCTTTCCTTGTCCTTCTGCCTACGGGTGACTTTACCCTCCCTCTTCAGTCTTTCTTTCCTTCATTCATTCTTTTTCCTTCTGCCTGTGGGTGACTCTACACTGAGTGACAAGCCAAATGGTTTCCTGTACACCAGGAAACCATTTACTAAGCTGGGTGGTAACCATATAACCAAATTTTGGCACCTGGTGGTTTAGTGGGTAATTATTGCGCTCCAGTCGGATTGAGCCGATGAAGGTTTATATCCAAGGGATGGTTGGGGTTGACTGCTCATGTAACGCCACTCAGGGATGAGTGAGGCTGGTCACTCTCATCTTAAATGTCGAGACCAACTGCCTAGCCCCGGGCTCCTACGCTCTTCGTGGGGCAATGTAGGATTGGATGATGGATATATATATATATATATATATATATATATATATATATATATATATATATATATATATATGGTGAGTAGTTACGGCTGTGGTTACTTTGACAGTGTAGATTATATACTGGCAATATCAATAATGCATTATATTACACAGTCACAATCACCAAAGCACAAATACACTCGAACCACACTTACTCAACCAAAAACACCACCACATCTACACCCGCACAATCATGTCACTACCATCTCTGCACCACCAATACAACTTCTTCTTTTTTCACAAGCCACAAAACCACAACTGCAACCCCCATGACAACCATTTTAAATCGCAAACCTTTATGCACCATCACTAACATATCCAGCTCATAATCACAATCATAACCATTCGCACTGCCACAACTACAACCATTACCAACACCACCTCAAAACATACACCCAAACTCACCATCCCAACTACAGTCACACCATCACCTCCACACCGGTCATCCACAATTACAGGTGCGGTATATATATATATATATATATATATATATATATATATATATATATATATATATATATATATATATATATATATATATATATATACTATTTTTTTTTTAACTGTACTATGCAAGGATTTGAATCCAAGACCATCTGTTGACAGTCATGCTACGTTCCGCTGCGTCACCATCAGGTAAAAGCTACCTCATCTTCCCACTAATTTGTGGCCAATATTTCCCCGGCCCCACTGTTGGCCTGAGGGGATTGAGGCAGCCCCCTGACACTTGGGCACGTAGAGGCTGTTAATCTCTGCCACAGCATATCCGCTGGTGGCTATGATTTGAGAAATCTCTAGTGCCACGGAAATAATAAGTTTCTCTTTCCAATCTAAATAGAAGGAAAAATAAACCATTTTATCAACTACTACATTCTGGTAGAGAGATGTCTTTTTCTCGAGGCACTACAGCTTTCTCCGATCATGAGAACACGGAACTGACCATTAAATGTTAATCGGAACAGCTTTTAGATGCAGGAACATCACTTGAAGCGGCCCGTTCGGTCACCTCATCGTAAGGTTTTTCGGACACAAAATATATCACTTTCGTAGGCTTCAGCGATGCAAAATATTATGACCTCCATGCTCCCGCATATATCCATTAATTTTTAACTATGGGCCAATCCTTCAGCTATATTATACGTGTGTGTGTGTGTGTGTGTGTGTGTGTGTGTGTGTGTGTGTGTGTGTGTGTGTGTAGCACACTTGGGTAACGTTACAATCTTCAGCCAGAGGACGTCAATTATATTTTATTGCTGCTGTCTCAGACGATTTTATTCCTCTTTGGATAGACTTTTCGAGCAAGTAAGACTTAAGTACAGCCTACATTAACCCATTCACTACCAGGCGCCTCTCCTCAACTAAGCACAATCGTCTGGTGGCAGCATGAATAGCTTACAAAAAATACGTTATGGTAGTTAAGTAGTTTGTTTACTTGTACTGAAAACATGTGCACCCCCAAACCCAACGTTGTGACGGAGAGAAGAGACAAGTAATCACCCCAATTAGGCTTTGTGATGAGGCGTGGCTAATTACAATACACCAATTATCCCTAACTACGTCCTCCCACGCCCTAATTAATTATAAACGGGCAAAAACAGTACCGGCAACCACAACTACCGGTATGCAATAACAACACCGCCCACCTCACCAGTTCAGCGCAACACCAGTGTCTATCACATGTGGACAAACGGCCACTTCGACATTACTTGGGTATATACTGTAGCGGTCGGCTGTGCCTACGCGGAGATTTACACACGTTCAGGTCGTGTTGTACTGGTCCTGAAGGGCAAGTGATCCGTAGGGCCGAGGAACATGCGGTTACCCTTTGTATAACAAGTACAAAAGACCCAGTGAGATGCGGGGATCTCAAGATCGTAATATGGTCCGTCGCTAAAGTACGGGGGTGAAGCATCCTGTGCTAAACATACTTAGGAAGTGGCTGATAGACTGAGGCTCTCCAAGAACACTATTGCACTTAAAAATCACATACGGGAAAAAAAAAAAAAAAAAAAAAAAAAAAAAAGACAGATCACTAACCTTCACATCTCCCATGACTCGATTCTGCAGATACCGATCATCTTTGAGATGAACCTACAATAAATGTTAGGCTACAGTCCAAGTTTATAATTTGTTTTTCTTAGTACTTCAGTGATAAACGCAACTACATATTCAAACAAGTACTTACAACGTTTTCCTTTTTTTTTTTTTTTTTTTTTTACAGTAAACACGAAACTAAGCTGTTAAATAAATCCAAGCTGTACCGACAACAACCAAATCAAAACCGTATTTATGCACGATCACACAACCTAATAAACTAAGATGATCCAATGCTTGGAATCTAAACTACTAACCAAAATATACAATACCTAAAAAACCTACACAAGAAACACGACAAATAACTACCACACACATTTCTACACAAATCCCAAAAATGATAAACAAATACAAAGCCAAACCACAACCACTAACTACGATATAACACGTCCCAATGTGATGTCATAATCCTAAATAACCATCGACCACAACTGAACACTAATTTCCACCAACAAAAACTACCAACCGTACCCAAGTAAATTCCAAGAAACGCAACCACCACTACAATCTCTGCAGGATGAAAAAAATGCAGCTATTACTAACATTACTAGGAAGACATACCAATTACACACTTACCATTAACATGCAACCATTCTTGAATCATCTAGCCGCTACGCCATCTTAAGTCCTACAACCACTACACTCTGCTCTGTTCAATTTAACTTGGCCTAGAACTGTATCTATCTTGAAGAAGGTGCTAGTCACGAAAGACGTGTTATGGAAAGGACGTAGAGTCCTGGTATGGTTTATTCTGCCACTAAGCTGCGGGAAAGAGGCTCGTTTTACCTAAGTTGGCCCAGAATACTGTCCTTTAGCAGTTTATTTTAGGTACATCAATGGCACAATAAGACAATGCAATGGCTCTACATCCTTTTCATAATTCTTTTTCGTGCCTAGCATAATATTCTAGTGTTAACAGCTAGTTAAAAATCAAAATTCTAGGTAGAGATGGCAATTTTAGTCCAAGTTGCAGTAAAACGAGTATACCTATATCCACATCAAAACAAAGACAGTCACTTCAACCATATATTTTTTTTGTTCTGTTCAAGCACGTCATGTATATTTCATTCTTGCTGTACCAGACGATTTTATAAAGATTACGGAAGATTTCTGAAGGAGCTGGATGTAACCTTCAATAACCTCTCCAGTACCAGGCCTTCTCAGATTTTAATACAATCATCTTCAGAAGGCAAGAACAAAGTAAACATCACGTCATTGGATTCAAGGAGTGAAAAAAAAAAAAATAAAATAGTACAGCCATAACAACCACTGCAACCATTACTACATACACACAAATAAAGTCATTACACCAGCAACAACAAACACATTTCCTAAACCAATCACATCATCCACTCCAGGGGAATACGGACACTGCTACAACCACCGCAAAAACAAACACAAGAGCCACTGCAAGAATTACATAACCACTCCAACAGAAGGCATACATCGCCACATCAACCACAATGACAGCCACAACCGCCAGTGCAAGAATACCCACTATACAACCCAAACCACCACCCGTCATATCAATCACCATCACAACCATCACATCACACAGCTTTTATCGCTTCATTCTACTGCTACCTTCAGACGACTTTATCTCGAGTGATTATCGGGCCAGGATTAGATACGCTTCATTAACCCGATCAGTAAGAATGATTACAGTTGGATAAAATCATCTGGGGAACATCAAAAAATAAATAAATACGTCATCTGACTGAAGGGGTTAACCCACTGCAATCACTGTAATCGAATACTATAGCATCCAACACTATAACCATAACCCTACTTACCGCTATCATTAACTATACCAATCTCAACACTACCACGATCACCACCACCACATGATCACCACCACCACCACCACAATCACAACTAAAGTCTTATCACCAGTACTACATTTACAACTACCCCTATGACTGACCACCACTCCTACTATCGAGAACACCATTTCAACCGTAACCCAACTACTGTATTACCACACTCAAAACTCTAACTACCACTATAACCAAAACCACTTCCACCAAAACCACCGACACTATACTGTATATCACAGCCCTAACCACTACTACAGCCATCACCATCACCACCACCACCACCACCACCACCACCACCACCACCACTACAAAACATCAAGCACCACCACCACCACCACCACTACAAAACATCAAGCACTATCACCACCACTAACAAAACATCAAGCACCACCACAACAACAACCACTACCACCATAAACCAATACCACCACCACCACCACCACCACCACCATCTTTATCAGTACAACACCAACCACCGTCACAACCCACAACCACAACCACCACTATCACATTCACCATGGCCCCAGCCGCAACCACCACTACCCCACTCACCACAGCCTCAACCCTGCGCGCGATGGTGTAGGACAGGGGGTGACTACTGGGTAACACGGAGAAGAGTGAAGTGTTTACATTCCTGCCACACCACAGTACACCCGCTCCCTCCCCGCCTACACACCCGCAAACACACTACACTACACCAAGGTCTTACCACATTACACTACACATTACATTTCATTACACTCCAGTAAAGTAAGCTACACTACACTACATTACAGTAAACTATATTATACCACTCAACACCATACCCATACCACTATGCAATACCATGGGCTTGCTGAACACTACATTCCTTTTCACTTCAGTTCACTGCACTCCACCACACCGCACTCACTCACACCACAAATTACATTACATCACACATTACACTACACAACACCACACCACAAGACATTTCCATTGCGCCACGTCTTATTTTTTTGGTGAACTTCGTTTACGTATGAGATAATCTTGCAAACCAATAGGATTCCTGTTATTTTGTTTTTTCGATGTAGTGATATGTATAGTCAACATCAGAAGTTCTAATATTTCACCTTTCTATTTTTCACTTTCATCTGCTGGATGGTATGCCTACGCTTAGTGAGGCTTGTTATGTTCCTCTGACCAAAGATGATTTTCTTTGATACAACAGCAAGGAAAGTGATAGATATGCCCTAAGTGTGAAGCAGACGTGGTGGAACTGTGAGCGGACTTGTGCGAGTATCCCTGACTGGCCTTCAATGAACTTCCAAACCTCACATCATAACCCACAACACAACTGTGCCATTAACTTTCACCACCACATAACATCCTTTAACTTAGTACCGTACAGAATACCACCGACCTATATTTCATTATGGAACGCTACTACACCACAAGCTACCTTACAATACGAAACCTCTAAACTTCGTGACACTGAACTTGGCTTTTGCATTTCAAACCATCAAAGCAGTCCAGCGGCCTACACAACTACATGACTACACCTCCTTATTGTGTACTGAACGATTCTGCACCACCTTTAACATACCACACATCACTGCAGTAACGCTTTAAGCCAGATGGACTCTTATTTTTTGCTACCTTTAGATGATCTTATTTACCTTGGGAGAGATTTTTCAAACTGGAATGGTTCGATATAGCCCTCACTAACAGTTTCACTATAGTTCCTTCTGATGTTAAATAAAATCATCTGGTGTGGGAATGAGTAAGAAAAAAAAAAAAAAAAACAGTAACGCCTATTCGAAATGAGGGAGTTAATACATCACTGAATTACACCATACCATCACCTCTCTGTCTCTGTCTCTGTCTCTCTCTCTCTCTCTCTCTCACACACACACACACACACACACACAATTTCCACATAGTATCCCTCGCCGTCGTGCAATATACCACACAACAATCCAGCTGTTATATTTTCAGACGCGGAAGCATCTCTGCGGCCAGGTCAGTCATGTTACTGTGGGTCATTCAAGCTTCAAGTACAAATATGAGCATGAGCATGATTCTATCGTTCGAGAAGGAAAGAGAAGTGCGGGAGGCAGGACACGCCGCTTGCAGAGGACTATCAGGGAACTTTTGCTGATGGTTGTATCTCTCAGGCTTTTCACTCGCAAACTGCTTCACTTTGGCGAAGTCCCATAAGGTCCCGCATCCATTTAGCACTTGTATACTTTTTCCAATACATGTAACAACTTTCTTCTGTACTAAACAAAGGAAAATTTATATCAAATACCTCGCTGTTGCACTATCTAAAGCCCCAGGTCCATTGCACTCTACCAAACTACCGCCATTACCACTATCTACCACCACCACTACCACTATCAACCACCACTACCACTATCTCGCAACACGTCACAACAAATTAATGAGGGTGTATGCGACAGAGTGTGGCTTGAGACGGTGGTGGCTGTGGTTGGCCAGATTGCGGAAGTAGTGTTTGCTTGGGTGGTACTTGACTCACTGGTGGTTGGTGTAGTGGTAGCTGTGGTGACGACTGGTGGGTGGTAACTGTGGTAACGGTGGTTGAAGGGTGGTAATAGTGGTGGTGGTGGTGGTTGGTGGGTGGCAACTGTGGCAATGGTGAATGGTGGGTGGTAATTGTGGTAGTGATGGTTGGTGGGGTGGGAGTTATGGTTGGTGGTGTAGCTGTTGAAGATGGTGAGTTAGCAGCTGTGGTGGTGGTGGTGGTGGTGGTGGTGGGGTAGTAGTTGTGGTGGTGGTTGGTGGGGTAGTAGTTGTAGTGGTGGTTGGTGGGGTAGTAGTTGTAGTGGTGGTTGGTGGGGTAGTAGTTGTGGTGGTGGTTGGTGGGGTAGTAGTTGTGGTGGTGGTTGGTGGGGTAGTAGTTGTGGTGGTGGTTGGTGGGGTAGTAGTTGTGGTGGTGGTTGGTGGGGTAGTAGTTGTGGTGGTGGTTGGTGGGGTAGTAGTTGTGGTGGTGGTTGGTGGGGTAGTAGTTGTGGTGGTGGTTGGTGGGGTAGTAGTTGTGGTGGTGGTTGGTGGGGTAGTTGTGGTGGTGGTTGGTGGGGTAGTAGTTGTGGTGGTGGTTGGTGGGGTAGTAGTTGTGGTGGTGGTTGGTGGGGTAGTAGTTGTGGTGGTGGTTGGTGGGGTAGCAGTTGTGGTGGTGGTTGGTGGGGTAGCAGTTGTGGTGGTGGTTGGTGGGGTAGCAGTTGCGGTGGTGGTTGGTGGGCTATAGTTGTGGTGGTGGTTGGTGGGGAAGTAGTTGTGGTGGTGGCTGGTGGGTTAGCAATTGTGGTGGTGATTGGTGGGGTAGCAGTTGTGGTGGTGGTTGGTGGGGTAGCAATTGTGGTGGTGGTTGGTGGGGTAGCAATTGTGGTGGTGGTTGGTGGGGTAGCAATTGTGGTGGTGGTTGGTGGGGTAGCAATTGTGGTGGTGGTTGGTGGGGTAGCAATTGTGGTGGTGGTTGGTGGGGTAGCAATTGTGGTGGTGGTTGGTGGGGTAGTAGTTGTGGTAGTGGTTGGTGGGGTAGTAGTTGTGGTGGTGGTTGGTGGGGTAGCAATTGTGGTGGTGGTTGGTGGGGAAGTAGTTGTGGTGGTGGTTGGTGGGGTAGCAGTTGTGGTGGTGGTTGGTGGGGTAGCATTTGTGGTGGTGGTTGGTGGGGTAGCAATTGTGGTGGTGGTTGGTGGGGTAGCAATTGTGGTGGTGGTTGGTGGGGTAGCAATTGTGGTGGTGGTTGGTGGGGTAGCAATTGTGGTGGTGGTTGGTGGGGTAGTAGTTGTGGTGGTGGTTGGTGGGGTAGTAGTTGTGGTGGTGGTTGGTGGGGTAGCAATTGTGGTGGTGGTTGGTGGGGAAGTAGTTGTGGTGGTGGTTGGTGGGGTAGCAGTTGTGGTGGTGGTTGGTGGGGTAGCAGTTGTGGTGGTGGTTGGTGGGGTAGCAGTTGTGGTGGTGGTTGGTGGGGTAGTAGTTGTGGTGGTGGTTGGTGGGGTAGCAGTTGTGGTGGTGGTTGGTGGGGTAGTAGTTGTGGTGGTGATTGGTGGGGTAGTAGTTGAGGTGGTGATTGGTGGGGAAGTAGTTGTGGTGGCGGTTGGTGGTGTAGTTGTGGTGGCGGTTGGTGGTGTAGTTGTGGTGGCGGTTGGTGGAGTAGTTGTGGTGGCGGTTGGTGGTGTAGTTGTGGTGGCGGTTGGTGTAGTTGTGGTGGCGGTTGGTGGTGTAGTTGTGGTGGCGGTTGGTGGTGTAGTTGTGGTGGCGGTTGGTGGTGTAGTTGTGGTGGTGATTGGTGGGGATGTAGCTGTGGTGGTGATTGGTGGGGATGTAGCTGTGGTGGTGATTGGTGGGGATGTAGCTGTGGTGGTGATTGGTGGGGATGTAGCTGTGGTGGTGGTTGGTGGGGTAGTAGTTGTAGTGGTTGGTAAGATGCTTAGCTATGTTGGTGGTGTTAGTGGATGGTGTGATGAAGGCAGGTTTGACAGTGACTGGCGTGATGGTGGTGGTAGTGGCTGATGTGGTGGTAGTGGTAATGATTGGCAAGATGGTAGTGGTGTGGTGGTGGTAGTGGTAGTGACTGGCAAGACTGCAGTGGTGTTGAAGTGGGAGTTGTAGTGACTGGTGTGATTGCTTTAGTGGTTGGTGCAATGAGACTGGAACTGAAATGAACCGAATTGTTTAGGGGTAGTGGTAATAATGACTGGCGCTGTGGTAGTGATTGACGTGGTTGTGGCAGCGGTTGGTGTGGTGGTGGTGGTAGTGACTGACGTGGTGGTGGGCGTGGATGGCGGGATGGTGACTGTGGAGATGACGAAAATGGAGTACGATGGTGAGATGGTGTGCGTGGCGGCAGAGGTCTGAAAGATGAGCATTTCTGTATTGACACTGGCAGCCGAAGAGACCTGTAGTAAGAGATGAAGGTAGTGTGATGGTACGGCAGTTGTGGCAGTTCTCGGTGGCTGGTTAACACCTGAAGCCGAACTAATGATTACACTCTTGGTACGGTAATCTCACGCAAAGACCACTGTCGTAACCACATACGGTAGAAGAAATAAAGGACTAGGAGGACAGAAGTTACATTTTATGCCACTTGTGCCAGGAGTCAAAAAAAGGGAGTTAGAGTAGTAGAAGGGAACTTATTAGCCATTAAAAAGTACAATAAATGGAGCATGCAAGATAGGCACTAAAATGAAAGTGCCGTGCAGGACAACTCTTCCACTGTTGTTGGCTCACTCACCTATTATTCTGGTAACCTAACGAAGCGTTAGAAAATTACATCTAAAGAGCTATTTAAATTTCACATCCCACATTTATGCTATGAAGGTCTGGAGAAGCAACAGCAAAATAAAGAGGTTAAACTCAACTGACTGGAAGGAAGAAGGGCAACATAATGGCATAACATGGTGAAATCGTGTAAGTTGTGGTGCCAGCCGTAACATCCAAGGCAGCCACGCACTGGAACATACTACAGACAGGACAGGAAGTGCTGAATTACAACATACCAAATGGCAGGACCGACTTGACTCTCTCAGGATCCTGTGACTCATTCTCAGCTCAATAAAATCGTCTAACGTTAGCTGGGATGGAATAATACAACTGATCCGACCAATACAGAGTTAATGGTGAAAGTATTAATGTTTAAAGTCTCCTATGACTCATTCAGTTGAACACAATCGTCTGGCGATAGCTGGAATACAACACCAGAATTGCCCAGACCATGCAAGGGTTACAATGCTCAGGCGAATGGTCCGTCTGGGTGCAGTTAGAAGCAACAGAAATTACTGCCACGGGAGGTTCTCTTAAAACTTCGGCTCTGCTAAAATTACTCCTGCAAACTGTGTCCTGGGGTGCAGTTAGAGACAATACAAATCACTATCAGCTCATTCTGGGGCCTGATTGATACTTGTTTGGAGGTGTTTAGGAAGGGGGAATTGCCTAGTTCCTGACCAAAGTACTTTACCTGACAAGCAGCTCATCACAGGGTTATTTGTGGTAAGGCATGATCTTCATCTGTAAAGTTCTGTGCCCTTCCAACATGAAGGGTGTCTAAGGGATATGAGAGAGAGAGAGAGAGAGAGAGAGAGAGAGAGAGAGAGAGAGAGAGAGAGAGAGAGAGAGAGAAGAGGGGAAAGGGAGTGGTCTCAGAAAAAAAATAAAAAAATAATAATAATAATCCCTAGTAAAGTACACAGCGATGATAGTTCCAGAGTCAGTGTTCATGCTGTGGTGGTGGTGGAAGTGGTATTGTGCGATGGCGGTAGTTGTGGTGGTAATGTTGGTAGCGTGTTGCCCTCCTACGGTACACTGAGCACAAGAATCACCCTTATTATCAGCCCTGGGGGACTCTGTGTGTGTGTGTGTGTGTGTGTGTGTGTGTGTGTGTGTGTGTGTGTGTGTGTGTGTGTGTGTGTGTGTGTGTGTGTACCTATAATGTATAATATGCAATTATGTATGTAGAGTATATAATCCTGTAAAAGCAACGCATATGTATTTCTAAGTATGTATGTGCAAACCATTCAGTCTCAACCTCATTCGACCCCTTACCTCTTCCTTTCATTCCCACTTTAACGAATGTCTTTATCCTACTTTCCTCCCCCTCTTAAAACTACTTAAAATTCTCTCTCTCTTCTCTTTCCAGGTTTCCAATCATTTCCCATATCATCCTTCCTTCTGCTTCATCCTTTTCCTTCTATATTTTCTTCATTTCATTTTCTCCTCGCATCTCTTCTATTTTTCACATTCTTGTTCTGTATCTAATTTACTCTCCCATCCTACTCACCCCCTCTTTCCATTTTCTGTTTCTCTCTCTCTCTCTCTCCCCCCTCCCCCCCCCACACAAACCTTTTCTCTCTCCCACGTCGGAGGGAAATCATCTTTACTCCATCAGCTTAATAATTACCAGTTTCCGTGGAGAGAGGGAGAGATGAGGAGGAGGGGACGGGAAGATTGGAGAGAAGTGATGGATATTATATTGAAGAAAAGAGAGAACAGGGAGAATGGAAGGGAGAATGAGACGGGTGCAATAAAGGCAGAAGGGGAAAGGGTGGGATGCAAGAAGGGAGGGGAGAGGAGGGGGGGGTAAGAACAAGAGAATGAGAACTGGGACAAGGAGAGAAAAATTTGGAGGAAAGTAAGAAAGAAGAAGGCAGAAGACAGCCGGGAGACTGGGGAGGGAAAAAGAATGAACACGGAAGGGAAACCAGGTGGAGGAAAGGGGAAAAAAAAAAAAAATAGGAGAGAGGACTGAAGGCATGGATGAACGGAGGGAAGGAGAAGGAGAGGTAGGAGGGTGGAGGGAGTACAAAGGACTACAAAGGTAAGCAAACAGCAACAGACCTGCTGGTCCTTTCGTGGCTGTCTGGTATCGGGATGATTATACCTAACAAAATTAATCTACCAGCTAAAGACAAGGATAGAAAAGCGGGAAGGGGGAGACAATATGAGAGGAGGGGAGATAAGAAGACGAACAAGGTATACAGTGAAGAGGATGGAAGAGGAAGACACAAGAGGAGAGAGAAAGGACAAAGAGAGAAGCACAGAGAAGGAAGGATGTAGCAGAAATAATGAGAAGAGGGAGGAGGCGGCGGCAAGAAGAAAGGGATGGAGGGGAGGCGGAAAAGGGGGAGGAAAAACAGGAAGGAGGGGGAAAGGAAGGGGAAGAAAATTACGGCAGAGATGAAAGGGGAAGGGAACCGGAGGGAGACGGGAGACAAGGAAAGGAAGGGAGGGGAGAGAATGGAAGGAAAGGGGGGGACAGAGGAAGGAAGGAGAGGGATAAAAGGGAAGGACAATAATGGAGGACAGATAAGGAGGCAGTCGGACGAAAGTTGAAGGATAGAGAGGAGAGGCGAAGGAGGGAGAATGGAGAAGGGGAAGGAGGGAGAGTGGAGAAGGGGAAGGAGGGAGAGTGGGGAAGGGGAAGGAGGGAGAGTGGGGAAGGGGAAGGAGGGAGAGTGGGGAAGGGGAAGGACCGAAAAGAGAGAGGGGAAGGGGAAGGACCGAGAAGAGAGAGGGGAAGGAGGGAGAGGAAAAAAAGGGGAGCACAGAGAGACGAGAGCGGTAGGAGGGGCAAGAGAGAGAAGGGAAAGACAGTATGAAGATGAAAAGAGTAATGACGGACAAAAGGGGGTGACATTGAGGAGAAGCGGCGAGAGGGATTAAAAAAGGGAGGAAAGGGTAGAATATGATTTCGACGAATGAAAACACATGGAATATCAGAGACAGGAATAAAAAGGGCAGGTGGAAGGAAAAAGATGACATGTGAAAAGAACAGGAGTGTTGGGATGAGAGGATACGAGACAAAAATGGCAGAGAAGAGAGGAGGAAGAGGCAGAACAATGGGTTGCACTAAAAGGAGGAAAATACGCGCGCGCGCGCGCACACACACACACACACACACACACACACACACACACACACACTCTCTCTCTCTCTCTCTCTCTCTCACTGCATACATACATACATAAACATACAGACATTGCAGACCCAACCTATGTCAGGCGGCTACTTTTGTGAAGAAAGTAAACAGCCAGAAAAGTTTCAAAAACTCCGTTATCAAAACCATGTGAACCTAGTGAAACAGTGAGTGATCACAGACGCAACGAGTACCCAACAGACAGACAGACAAGCGAGTATAGAGACAGAGGTTAACTTTACCATAATATTGGCTTGAAAAATAAAAAAAGTTGGAATCATTATTCACGACAATTCTTAGGTAATTACGAGTAAGCGATATACGGTGTGCTCGTTTGTGTGCGTTCAGGGTATGTGTGTGGTGTGGGAATGGCTTTGTTTACGTTTCAAGTAAAGGCGATGCCTCTTGTTTCCTGGTGGTGCATTATGGTCAGTAAGACGATGTGCAGTGTCTCGGTTGTGCGTTATTTTCCCGCTTTCTTCCAATTTCATCTTTCCTTGGCGCATGATGGATTTGTTTTTACTTACCTGATCAAAGCCCCAGAAGCGGTCGCGTTTATCCTTGCATTTTACTATCTGTTTGCGACTTCTAGATTTTATTTGGTATTAGCACCGTGACACGTGAGTTAAGGTTAGTCGGAAGGATACCAAAGTTAGGCCTGAATGACGCCGTGGTTAGAGCTGAAGGTTGCAGCATTCAGACAGGCTAGGTCAGGCTGGTTAAATCTGGTTTGGGTGGCTTTTTAAACCAAACTTATCCCACTTAATTTAGGTACAAAAAAGGGAAATTTAGGTTATTATTATTATTATTATTATTATCAATATCATTATTATACTATTATTATTAATAATTATTATTTTGGTTTTCGATGCTTTGAATGACTGTTACCTTAAATACAATCTCAACAACATTTGCCTGTTAGATGGGGAGTTGGGGATAAGACTGCGACAGACTTCGTTAGATTCGTTTGTCACACAACCTAAAAAACCACAAGAAAAATAACTTCATTTTCAAACTGCCGAGTTAGGCCCATAGTAAAGTAAAATTCTTCCAAGTTTGATAGATATAGATAGACTGCGACTAACAGACAAACAGACACTCAGATAAATAAATATACAGATAAAGCAAGCAAACAGACTGATAGACATACGGTAGATAGAGAGATAAATCAAACAGATTAAACAGATAGATTGGTTAGAGCAAATAAACAGATGGACAAAGACTGGCAAATACACAGATGGACAGATACATATGTAAATGACAGCATAAAACACACACACACACACACACACACACACACATCCAGTGGAGATACAGTACATTACTTACCTGGATATTATGCCATGGCGGTCGCAGGTGTGGTGACGTGGCGGCTTTAATTAGCTACCTGTGGGAAAGAGACCAGTAATTAATTCTCTGACGGTCATCAGAAATAAGGTTAGCTGGGTAATTAGCCATAAATATTTGACTATACCGTATGTCACAGGATTCCCCCCTGCCTCTCTCTTCCTCCGTCCGTCCGTCCGTTCCCCCCTGCCTCTCCTTCCGTCCGTCCATCCGTCTGTCCCTCCCTTTCTCCCTCCCCCCCTCCTCTCTCTCTCTCTCTCTCTCTCTCTCTCTCTCTCTCGGGAAGCAAGCAGTTAATTCAAAAGGGGATATTAAGGTACGGTTAGTCAGGTACTTAGACAAATACTATACTACAGTATTAATCTTACAATCATTACATCTCACGGAACATCTTCAGCTAATCAGTCATAAATTACTGCTATCTTTAATCATATGCACTCATTACCAAAGCACTATAATAAAGCAGCATTACTACTATCACCATATCCCTTATCATCAACCATACAGATTAATTCATTACTATTTTCGTCGTCTGGTATCACAGTACTTTTTAACGATCCAATCTTGGGTCGCCAACTACCACCATCACAACCAAAAGTCATTACTATCATTATCACAATCACACTCAAATCATCACTACCATCATCACAATCACCAATACTGCCACTAACCTCATACCCATTTACGTTCCACAACTGTCGTCACTACACAAACGCATCATCATCACCACCACAACCAAAAGCTGACCTCTTAGCTACGGTGACTACATGTTTTAATTCAAGTTATCGCCACTCGCTATTTATCAGTTCTTAAGAGACCCTGCAATGATGGGGTTAAAAAGTCTCTCAACTCATTCACTACGATGGCGTATTTTTTTCTTCCTTCGCCAAACACTCGTACAAAAAGCCTCCATTAATACCTTTTCTTATCCTACTCTGAACACTGTCGCCAAATGAAAGCAGGCATTAAAAAAAAAGAAAAAAAAAAAAAAAAAAAAAAAGTCATCAGCTACAATTACGAAACCATCAATCTCATGGTCAACGCAACTCTAGTAATCTATGCCGCGTAGTCAGATGACCTGATTTAGCTGAATGAGTCATAGCCTGAGAGTTAATGTTACCATCTTCACACCCAGCAATATTACTAAGCAAAAACATACCATTACCACACTAGCCCCCTAACAATCACCCACATAAACAGCTCACCACAACGAACAGCACTAGTCATCATTACAATCATAACACACTGGTTCATTAACTCCTATAGCCATGACCCAGATAAGATTCACCCGCTAAATTATATTGCGGTGGGGAAGGGGGACAAGGTTTATAAGGACAGGATGGGGAGATGAGGGGGAAAGAAAAGGGAATAAAAAGGGGAGGAGTACAAGAGGATGGGAAGGGAAAGGAGATAAGGGGATGTGGACAGGTTGGAGACAAAAATGGAGATTAGGAAGGTATGGCTGTGGGAAGGAGGCAAGCAAGGGAAGAGGAAAGAGGTGAAGTTGTGGGAAAGAGTGAGAAGAAATGAAAAGGGTATGGGAAGGGAAGGTAGAGAGGGGGAGGAGAAGGAGAGAGAGGGGGAAGGGGAAAAACTGTCGGAGAAAACGAGATTGAAAAATAAGGTGAAATGGGGGTGGAGAGAGAGAGGGAAGCGGAGGAACTGTAGGAAAAAGAAGAGCAAAGAAAAGGGGATGAGAAGGGGAGGTACAGAGGGGGAGGAGGAGGAAAGAGAGGGGGAAGGGGAAAAACTGTCGGAGAAGAGGAGATTGAAAAATAAAGTGAAATGGGGGTGGAAAGAGGGAGGGAAGAACTGTAGGAAAGAGTAGGGGTGTATGTGATGAAGGGGACTAAAATGATGAAGAGGATGTTATGGAGAGAGGAAGTGAAAGGGGAAGAGGGTTTTGGGAAGGCAGAGGAGATATGAGGAAGAGGGCAAATGACGGAAAATTATATAATGAAGAGGCTAGGTGGAACGACAGGGTAATGTGGAAGAGGAGGGGAATTAAAGACAGGTGTGAGTGATGAGGACTGAAGGAGAAGGAAATAGATGAAAGGAGGTATTAGCAGAACTGGAAGGGTGGAAGGATTTCAAAAGGAAAGAGTTAGGAAAAATGGGTTGGAGAGAAGACAGGTGTAAAGAAAAAGAGAATTAACAATGACAGTATTAAGGAAACCATGGAAATAAAAATAAAACCTCAGGGATCCATATAAACCAGCTCAATGTAACAGAGGGGACCACAAACAAAAAGAACTTGTTATTTTCAGAAAACAACCTAAGACAACGCACACGACACCCCAGTCCGAACAAAGGCAATGTGGTAGAACAATGGGATTTAATGATATGCAACATTCCAGGGAGGTGGTCGGGTGGTGTATGGAAGTAGTGTTACCAGGTACGGTTACATCTCACCCTTACCTCACCCTACCTTGTCGAGAAATCTAATCTAATTTCATCTCTCTCTCTCTCTCTAATTGACTCATCTTCCTCCCTCTTCCTTACTTCCCTTGTTCTCTTCTATTCCTCCTTAAGCATTCCCCTCCCTCTCCCACCCTCATTGACACCCCACCTTCCTTCTTCACCCTAACTCCTCTCTCTCATCCAAGTCTGATCCCGTGTCTTTCCCCCTTCCTTACTTTATCTCTCAAACTAACTAGTTGTCTTACATCCCTCCCTTGTCATAGTTTCATGCTTTCTCTCCCTCTCTTACACTAACAGACCTATCACCATCGTTATCATCCCTCTCTCTTTCTTACCCCTTTGCCCCATCCTGACCTCTAGGCCTCATCCTAACCTACACCTTCACCCTGCTCCCCTCATCCTACCCTAACCACTTCCCCTCCCCTTCATACTCATCCTACCCGACCCCCTCACCGTGCACCCCTTTAACATACCTTACCCTACTACTTCCCCTCCCCCTCCCCCTCGCCCAAACCAACGTCACAGCACCCTACCCTATCCTAATTCCTCACCCTACCCAGGCAATCCCTTTCATTAACTCATCCAACCCTATTCCTTCTTCCTACCTTAACCACTTAATTTCTGGTTAAGCACGATCACTTCTAAATAATATATTTCTGAAACATAATATCCTACAGTATAAAACACGACGGTCGTAACTGCAGAACATCAATATGCTCCCTGTTTTGACGAGATGTGCAAACTTTGTAGTGATTAGTTTAGAAAAATTATTTCCTTTCATTCTTTCCTATGAAATTTCCATGGCTGTCTTTCTCATTACTTTCTGCCGGCTTCGGCTGGAAGGTATGGTGGATGAGGAGGAGCCTTTCTGTTTTCTTTCCCTTGTCTTGACCCACTGAGTTGCTACGTCAGTTACAACCTATCTTATAACAAATGACCTCGAAAGAATCAATAGTCTGTTGCTAGCTCTCCTTTGTACACTTCCCCTTCCCCTTCCAAACCTCATCCTACTACCTCATTCTGCACCCCTCATCCCTCCCCAAACCCCTCAACCTGTCCTCTCCTCTCACCCTGCACCCTAACCCTAACCCCAAGACCCTGGAGACACCGACAGCGGCACCACCATCAGTACTGTAGATTTTCTCAGACAATATATTTCAAGACCGTCTCGTCTTCCCCAGAATGGGCTCCAGTTTCGCTCACAAGGAGGGTTACGTAGCTCTAATTGAACTATTCTCTTCTTGTTCCTCTGTCTTCCTGTGTCTCTCTCCGTCTGTCTGTTTGCCTCTCTCTCTCTCTCTCTCGTCTGCTGGGTACACGGACAATTTTTTTTTTTCCTTACTAAGTCTACAGCGACCTTCAAACATAAGTGAATCACCAACCCACACCGAACCCCTTCACCAGGATGACAAATCAGTACTCTGTTCTCGCTGTCGCCTGTCCACATCACAATCTGGAAGGGACCACTCGTACCCAGAAGAATAAAAACTGTCACCATCAACCACTTCAACCCGAGGACCTTATTGTTAGTCTTACGAGCAGACAGGGTGATTCAACTGGGGGATGACCGTTTGAAATGGAGGGGTTATAGGTAATCTTCATCATTCCCTCTAATACAGGTGGTCTTTCCTAGGTTGAATTAAATCATCTAAGGGTAGCAAGAATAAATTAATATGAAAGATTTAACTCCTTTAGAATGATGAGGGCTTTTCTGTTTCCGTGTTACCAACTGGCTACTTTATTTAGCTACGGAATGCTTCTGCGCAGTTTCAAGATTAATACTGTTACTACGACGACGTCCTTGGTATTTCGGACTTGCTCCTACCAGACAGTTTTACTCGGCTCGGGAGGGAAGCGTCGAACTGGAGGTCAGACACAGCCTTCATTACCCCCAATAATAAAAAAGGTCTGTCCTACGCTGAATAAAATCATCTGGAGGTAACAAAACTATGCCTGCCTCATACGTCATGTGAGTCACTGGACATGCAGAGGAGACTGATATATAGTATGCTCAGTGAAAGGAGGGGTGCAGTACAGGGTCCGTCACCTCTACAATCCGATTACTTTTTTGTTTTAGTATATTTTCCTATCTACTGACAAGTATATTCAAATTTGGAGGGACTTTTCGAACTGGAGAGATTAAATATAACCTTCACTTGCCAGATGTAACCTTCACTTACCCCATCACTACCCAGTGTCTACACAATACTGAATAAAATCGTCTGGAGGTAGTAACAATAAATTAACACCTGCCACTAGGCTAAAATAATTAACCTTTAGAATCCGATGACATTTTTCTAACACTAACTCCAGGTGATAATGTTAATTTTCGAGAAACCACTTGTCCTGACAATTATAACAGTCTCCACTGACCCCTATACAACTTGATTTCCTTCCCTAGGCTAAATGCAGTCGTTCAAAAGTAGCAAGAATTTAACTTTAAATACGTCTCCCTCCCTATCCCCCTGAATGGATTATGGTGGACTGCTGGGGTAGATCACATAAAGCCTGCATTCCACCGGGTTCATGTTCGAATGAGCCTGGTTGCAGCTACTACTAGGAAGAGAAGTCTCCATAGCAGTTTAATATTATCAGAAATAAGTATGTTTTTCATGTTTTTCACTTTTAAAAAACTCAAACCGATGACGTTAATTTTGTAACCTTCTGATAATTTGTTTATCATTAAGAAATTAACCAATATGTATATCAGCAACACATCTCATTCCTTCCTTAACCCTTTCCTCCCTATCTCCATTCTTCCACAATTCCACCTTTCCTCTTCTGGCCTCCCATACTCTCCACATCTGCTTGTCTTCATATCCCCATTCTTCGGCTTGTTTTTCTCCTTTCTTCCCTCCACATCTAGCTACAATACCTCCTCCGTTCTTCCACGTCTCCTTTCCTTCTCTGGCCTCTCCTCTCGTCTCAACCACATACCCGCAGCGACCACCATCACCTCCTCCCTTCCTACCTACCTTCCTTCTCCACCTCTCTCTCCCCCTTCCATCTCTGACCGACGCGTCTCTCTCTCTCTCTCTCTCTCTCTCTCTCTCTCTCTCTCTCTCTCTCTCTCACACACACACACACACACACACACACACACACACACACACACACACACACACACACACACACACATTTTTTCTTAACACGTTTATCCATTTTTTTAGCTCATTCCCTCTTTGTTCATGTTACTCCAGTTTCCTTTTATCCTAGCTTCCTCTCTAACTTATCTTTATCTCCATCCTCCCTTTCTCGCCGTCTCCCTCACCTTTTCTTTCTCCCTGAGCTCCTCTTAATATTATCTCCTTTCACTCCATTTCATCTCTGCTTCCTGTTATACCATACTCCCGTCTTTGCATTAAATTTTCCTGTTTATTCCGTCTTAATTCTCCTTATTTCCATCCGAACCCTCTTCTTTTCCTTACTTCTCTCTTTATACACTTCGTCCTTCGTCCTCTCCTCATTTGCATTCCCCTCTTTTCATCCCTCAATTTTCCCATCCCTTCTCCATTTCTCTATTTCCTCTCTCGTCAACTCTTTCTCATTCTTCCCTTCTCATCACTCCTCTTTTCCTTCCTTGCCAAGCTATTTCCGTACAACACTTCCTTAACCTTTCTTCTATTTTCCTTCCATGTCTAATTTCTCCCGTTCCCCCATTCCCATCGTCCGTCCACTCTATTTTTCCTCCTCCTCTCCTTTCATCGTTTCTCTCTAATTCTGCCACACCCAGTCCATTCCAGCCCCCTCCCTTCCTCCCTCTACCTCCCCACCACCCATCTCGTGTGTGTGTGTGTGTGTGTGTGTGTGTGTGTGTGTGTGTGTGTGTGTGTGTGTGTGTGTGTGTGTGTGTGTGTGTGTGTGTGTGTGTGTGTGTGTGTGTGTGTGTGTGTGTGTGTGTGTGTGTGTGTGTGTGTGTGTGTGTGTGTTCATGTACGTGTGACAGCGGTGAGTCATGCCCGCCGCTGACCCACTCACACTTTCACTTACGCACACACGCACACAAACATCTGCTCTCCACACACTCACACATACACATTGCGTCACGCATGCAAACACACATGTATATTACACGATACTTATAAAGATAAAACACACACACACACACACACACCGTGCGTAACCTAACTGACAATCTATACAGTATTATACACTCGCACCCAACCTGCGGTTCAAACACACACACACACACACACACACACACACACACACACACACACACACACACACACACACACACACACACACACACACACACATACACACACACACACACACACACCTGCATAAATATTTATAAACTAATACAAAAGGAAACTTACGTCATGTTAAAAACACATGTACAAGAAACAGCTGTGTTGTAACTCATCACGGGTGTGGTGAAGATGACGATGGTGAAAGAGGCGGTTGCAGAGTTGGTGGTGGTGAACATAATGATAAAGTTAGCGGTGGGAGTGACGACCGTGACGAGTGTGATGAGTCGGTGACAAAGCTGCTGCTGCTGTTGCTGCTGCTGCTGATGATGATGATGTTGACCAGTAATGAAACGGAAGAGCTGAAGGTTTGACAAATGCTACGATGCTGGTGGTGGTGGTGGTGGTGGTAGTACTGACAGTGGTGAGTGACAGAGGTGGTGGTGATGATGGACAGTAGTGATATTAAAAGATGGAGCTGGTACTGGTGACGATCGATGTTATTACGATAATGGTGGAGATGATGATGATAATGACATGTGGTCGACTTGGTGGTGGTGGTGGTGCCCTATTCAGTTATAACGACGGTGCATGGTGGAAGTGTCATGATGACAGTGATGACAGAATTGGCAATGATGATGGTGGTGATTGTAGCCTATGAATTATGATGAAGATAGTGATGGTGGTGGTGGAAGTATCTATAATCATGATGGTGGTAATGTTGATGGTGAAGATAAAACATAGTACAGTTACTGAGTGACTGTAAATACTATTTTGCTGTAATAACGATAATGAGGATGATGACCTTGAAGTTTTGGTATTAGGATAGTGGTTACAGTAATGATAGTGAAAGTGATGGTGATAACAGTTTTAAGAATATGAATAGTAATGATTAACGGTGCACGTACTGATCGTGGTGATAGTAATAGTGATAGTAATGTTTAATGTTCACAGAAGAAATAATAAACAGGAAGCAACAGCCCTTTCCTCTCTTCCATCTTTCCTTCCTTCCTCCTCCTTCTGTCTGCAGGTGACTCTACACTAAGTGACGAGCCAAACGGCTTCCTATACACCTGGAAACCATTTCCTACGCTGGGTGGTAACAAATTAACGAAATTATGGAGCCTGGTGGTATAGTGGGTAATTAAGGCACTCCAATCGAACTGACTCGATGCAGGTTTATATCCAAGGGGAGGTTGGGGTTTATTGCTTACGTAATGCCACTCAGGGATGAGTGAGGCTGGTCACTCCCATCTTAAATGTCAAGACCAACTTGCCTAGCCCCGGGCTCCTACGCTCCTCATGGGGCAACACTGGATTAGATGATGAAAGAAATGAATGAACATTACGTGGTGACGATAATGATCGCTGGTGATAACGACAGTAATGATAAATGTCAATGATGCTTTGCACTGATGGTGATGATGATGAAAATATGTCTGGTTATTATAGTGGTAATGAGAAGAGTTAAATAAAAATGTACCAGAAGTTTAATAATGCTAATAACAACATCAACAATAATAATAACAGAACAACAGCAGCAGCAGCAGCAGCAGCACCAGCAGCAACAACAACAACAACAACAACAACAACAATAATAATACAAAAATAATAATAATGTTCGCTATCCCACTACCGACAGATATACCGGTGGTAACAGTAACAGAGGTTAGGGGCAAATACAGTAATGTCAGCAGTGGGAGTAAAAACAGTTAACAGTACCAGCGGAGGCTCTGGATGAGATTATCAAGGAAGACAGCATAAGAACAGTAGTGGTTAGGGATGGCAGTAGTTAGGAATTAGGAAGCGGAAGTGACGGTCATGGTACCGATATAAGAACAGCGGCATCGGTAGCTTGGGATAGTAGGGAATATTAAATTGACGTGTTGATAGAATGGTGACAGTAGAAGATGTATACCAATGCTGGATTAAGCATGTGGGAGACCCGGGGCCCGCTTGGAAGGGAGGCCCCCTTTCCAACTCCCCCAATGGCATACACCACAGACTGGTAACCTAAATCCTAATATATAAATAGGACACTTTTAGTTAGGAAATACTGAACGGAGACTATTCATCCAATGCTGTAATATGTAATGCATAAACACGAAATGAAATGAACACAAGTTGCTCTGGTGGGAGGCCCCCTCTTGGTGGGTGGCCCAGGGCCCGGGCCCCTTGGGCCCCCCCCTTAATCCGGCGGTGATGTATACTATATAATGGTAGTTCAGAATGGTAGCAGTCAGGGATAATGAAACTGAAGGATTAGTGACATTATAAGGAAGTCTCTTGATTTCAGAGCCAAGAACTGTTTACATGCAAGAAGTATGTACATCCACGTATGGAAAAATATTCATCCAGATGAAGTAATATCGGATCCAAGTCGGGCCAAAAATGTCTTAGCCTCTGCAGATAACTTCTCTACATGCAAGAGTGAAAGAAAAAGGATACTGGAAATATCAGAATGGCGGTGTAGTACAATGAGTTGACAGTTATGAGAGGGAGTGATGATGAGGCGGTGGTTGTGCAGTTACAAGTGGTACTCTAGTGACTGTTATGGTGTGTTAATGTCACTTATTATTATCACACAAACACACACACACACACACAAACCGTTACACTTCAGTCCGTCTCTCTCTCTCTCTCTCTCTGATACCACACGTACAAAAACCACGTCATTATAACACAATAGAAATAACGCTGACTTCACATCTAATGGTGGCCTTTGACTGGAATTTAAGTGGTATTGGAGACATCAAGGCGAGACGAGGCAGGGCGGGGAGGGGCGGGGCGGGGGTGGGTGGAGAGAAGGCGGGAGAGGTTGGGGGTGATGGTAGGAGAGGTGGGGAGGGGAACTGGAGGAGAAGTGAGATAGGGAGGGGAAGGGTGCAGAAGTGAGGGTGAGGTTTGTTGGGGGAAGAGGGATGAGGAGAGGGAATATGATCTGTGTGGTGGGGTGAGGGAAGAGTGGGAAAACAAGGGGTTGTGCGGTGAGGGAATGTGGTTTGTGAGGTGAAGGGGAGGGGTTTGTGAAGTGAGGGGGAAGAGGTTTATGAGGTGAAGGGGGGAGAGGTTTGTGAAGTGAAGGGGAAGAGGTTTGTGGGGTGAAAGGGGAAGAGGTTTGTGGGGTGAAAGGGGGAGAGATTTGTGGGGTAAGTTTGTGGGGTGAGAGGGGAGAAGTTTATGGGGTGAAGAGGAAAGGGTCTGTAGGGTTAGGGGAAAGGGGACTGCAGGATGAGGGGGAAGAAGCCTGAAAGGTGGGGGGAAGAAGGTTGTGAGGTGAGGGGGAGGGGAAAGTGAGGCATGGAAAGACGGGACGGGGGTGATAAATGAAGTGGGGAGAGAAGTGTGCTGTGTGGGGAGACGAAGTTGTTGGGGTTACTGGGGCGAGGGGTGAGAGGTGGAAGGTTGGGGTGTAAGAAGAGATTGAGAGGGGTTGAGTAAGAATGGAGGGGTGGGGGGGGGCAGATAGAGACGGGGAGTGTAGATGAGGGGCTGGAGGAGTAAAGTGGGGAAGGGAGCGGAGGGAAGGGAAAGGGAGGGGAGGTACAGGGACAGGGTAGTGCGGGGTAAGGACGGGTGGGATGGGGAGGAATGGAGTGAGAGACGGGGTGTGCTGGACTGAACACCAGGCAGTACACAACAGCTGTCATGGAGATATTGCACACCACCACCAATGCACTACTTACTCCACTATTTTATTGTATCGTAACCAGTACTGAACAGTTTTTAAGAGTCTTTAAAATTCAATTATTACTCTGATTTACAGCTCTCGCTTCTACAGAGAATTATTAACCAGTGGCCAAAATTTACTGTTTACTTTTATCTTCCCGTAATCTGCACTGAAAAAAAACAAAAAACAAAAAGGACTAAGCAACGTTTCACTGTACGAGTATTACACCCATTTCTAACGAAAAAGAAACTGGCAACTAAATTTCTCCATTTTATTTTCTCAACCTAATCTATGGGGCGCGCGCGCGCGCACTAATACCCGTACCAAGATATATGAACCTTCGCCAAACTCGTTTCTGTTCTATTTTCTCCTACGTCAACTTCCAGTGATAAATGTATAAATAATGCCTAAAATCCAATTAAGGCTTCACTTTATTGTCCGCCACTTCTACCAAGAATTAGGAACAGGTAGCCCGATTTCAGTATTTATTTATTCGGTCGTAAACATGCTTACCTGGAGATTCGAGTCCAGATACTTATCCAGTTGATTAATAAACGGCAAATATTATCGTTATCTGCAATTTTAGAGGGCAATTTGTTCCATGTGTGATGATGGAGGGGCAGTGGTTTAGGATGGAGGGTGTGGGGGGTGGAAAAGGAAAAGCAGAGAAAGGAGAGAAGAGAGTTTAGAAGAAAGGAATGAGAAAAGAAGAGGGAACATGACAGGAGGTAGAGACAGATAATACAGGTTTCAGAGATTAATTTATTCCATATGTGATTAAGGGGAGGCCAGTGGTTTAGAATGAAGGGCATGGAGACTTGGAGAGGAAACGCAGAAGAAGAAGTGAAGGGAACAGAAGACAGGAAAGGCAGAAAAGGACAAAGGTTAGTTAGAGTTAGGGGAAACTACAGATTTCAAAAGGAATAAAATCCGTATGTGATTAGGGAGAGGCTGTGTGTGTGTGTGTGTGTGTGTGTGTGTGTGTGTGTGTGTGTGTGTGTGTGTGTGTGTGTGTGTGTGTGTGTGTGTGTGTGTGTGTGTGTGTGTGTGTGTGTGTGTGTGTGTGTGTGTGTTTTAAGGACACTGCATTAATGCTGAGGGAGAATAGGATAGAAGAGCATAGAGGAAGAGGGAAATGGGCAGACGGTAGTGTGACGATACTGCCCAGAAGATTGAGAGAGAGAGAGAGAGAGAGAGAGAGAGAGAGAGAGAGAGAGAGAGAGAGAGAGAGAGAGAGAGAGTCGCCAGATGATAATTATGCAAAGAGAGGCTGGAGATAAATGGTTCGGAGAAAGATAAGGTGGAGAAAACAGCGGAGGGGAGAGTGGAATGGAGAGAAAAGGGAAAGAACAAAGGAACACAAACAGGGCAGAGAGAAGAATGTAAAGAAAGGAGAAAATACACAAGAACAAATGATAACAAAACAACACATGCAGCTAATTGTCCTTTCGAGGTTGTTTGTTAAGAGTAAGATCGTGGTATCAAATTACGTGAGTACAAGATAAGGACAGTACTGCAAGAAGTGAGGAAGGGAGGGGGAGCAAACGGGTGAAAGGGGTGGAGGGAGGGTGGTGATGGATGACAGGATGAAGGGTGTGAATGGGTGAAGAAAAGAAAGCGGTGGGTGGAGGGTGAGAAAGGGTGAAAGAGAGAGAAAAGAGGGTGATGGGTGGAGGGTGGGAAAAAGTGAGGAAAGAGGGCGGAGGTGACGAGAAAGGGCGGTGGGCGTAGGGTGAGAGAGGGTGAGGATGAAGGAGAGAGGAGAAAGGGTGGGGAAGGGAGGGTAGGGTGTGTGGGTGTGTGTGAGAAGGGCAGTGGACGGGAGGGCGCCGGGCGACAGAATGGCGGGACAGAGTTGCATTGTGAGGGAGCGAGGCAGGCAAGGAGGCGGGGAAGGAGGCAGGCTGGGAGGGAGGGAGGGAAGGAGAAAGACAGGGAGGGAGGGTAGGCGGAAGGGTGACAGGGAGGGGGCGGGGCCTTCAGCGAAATAAAGTGGAGTAGGAAGGGTAGGCAGAAGAGAGTTTGGTTCGAGAGATAGGGAAGAGGGAGGAAAAAGTGAAGTTGGAATGGGTGTGATGAATGGGCGAAGTTCAAAGGGGTAAGGAAGAGTGAGAAAAAGTGATGTTGGAAAGAGTAAGATGAAAGAGTGAGGGAGTGGACAAGAGGGAGAAAGGGTGAGGTTGGAGAGAGCGGACAAGAGGGAGAAAGGGTGAGGTTGGAGAGAGCGGACAAGAGGGAGAAAGGGTGAGGTTGGAGAGAGCGGACAAGAGGGAGAAAGGGTGAGGTTGGAAGAGGTAGAATAGATAAAGTGAGGTTGGATAGGGTTGGGAAGAGGAATAAAGGGTGATATTGGAGGGGCAGGGATGATGGAGAAAAGGTGAGGTTGGAGGGGGTAGGGAAAAGGAAGAAAAGGCGAGGCAAGAAGGAGTAGGGAGGAGGAAGAATGGATGAGGCTGGAGGATGTAGGAAAGGGAGAAAGAGTGAGGTTAGGGAAGAGGGACGAAGGGTGAGGTTAGAAAGGTTAGGAAAAGAGGAGAGACGCCTAGGCTAGAAAAGGGTAAGGAAGAAGGAGAAAAGAAGTGGGAGAGGGGGTGAAGTTGTGGAAAAAGAAAGGCAGGTGTGTGTGTGTGTGTGTGTGTGTGTGTGTGTGTGTGTGTGTGTGTGTGTGTGTGTGTGTGTGTGTGTGTGTGTGTGTGTGTGTGTGTGTGTGTGTGTGTGTGTGTGTGTGTGTTTTATATTCACATTTATATTTACATACTTTTGAAATAACATTATATAAATACATACATATATATATATATATATATATATATATATATATATATATATATATATATAGAGAGAGAGAGAGAGAGAGAGAGAGAGAGAGAGAGAGAGAGAGAGAGAGAGAGAGAGAGAGAGAGAGAGAGTAAACTGGTCAACTTGTGGACAGAGTGAGGGAGGGATGGTGAGAATATAAAATGGGAAAGGATGGAGAGAAGTTGGAAGAGTTGAGGAACTGGAGAAGGGAGGCAGGGCGGGAGAAAGGGGATGAGTTTATGCACACATAGATAAAAATGGGGCATGAATGGGAATACAGAAGAAATAATAGGGAGGGGCAGAGAGGAATATGATAAAGGAGGAAACATGGAAAACCGGGGTATAGGAAGGAATGGTCAGAAGAAAGAGAAAGGGGAAAGGCGGGAGGAGACGGGAGAGGGAAATGAGACAGGAAGATGCTACATGAAAATACGGCACAATATAACAACAGATAAGAGGTATAGGAACAAGGGAAGGGATGACAAGGCCAGGAATGGGGGAGGGGGAAGAAGAGCAAGAAGGAAAGAAGAGAAGAAAGTGAAGTGGAAGAAAGGAGTGAGTGAGGAGGGGGTGCATGATGGAGGAGGATAAGGGAGGAAGGGGGAGGGTACTGACATATTAGGACATGATGGCGTTCACCCCTGCTTACGCTAACCTCACCCCACCACATTTTACCCCACCCCGTCCTGTCCAACTTCACCCCACCCGTTCTAATTTATCCCACTCACCCGTCTTCACCCCAACCCACCCCAACCCTGTCTCACCCTTCTTATTTTTTCCTGCGGGCTTCGACTGGAGGGTTTGGTGGATGGTAGTAAGAGCTTTATTGTTTTACTATCTTATCTTCAACTCACAGACGCAGCTATCACAGTCACAGTCTTCTGTAACAAACAACTTCGCAAGGTCAATGAGGAATGTTGCTGCTTGCTTCAACTTATATTATTTTGTGCTCTGTACCCTGTCACCTTTATCCACCCCGTAACACTCGGCTTCACCCTATCCCATCCCACCCCACCGTCACCCTCAACCCCGTCTCACCCTATCCTGTTTCATCCCACATCACGACCCCTCCCTCTCCCCACGTCGCACCCCACCCAGCTTTACCTCATCCCAGTCCACCTTCCTTCACCCAACCCTACTCCTTAGAAGGCTCACAAATAAATACCGTCCCTACAAGCCCGTACCATATATCAGATGACCCCGCCCCGCCCCGTATCACTGCCGCACACACCACCCATATATCATAATCTGCTCCTATACACCCAAACTCCGCTCCACCCTCGTTCACCCCGCCCAGCCCCGTATCACTGTCGCACACGCCATCCATATCTAAGGCCGTATTCTTGTTGACACTGGTGACTTCATAAAGTCTTTCTCAGCGATTTAGTCTGCATACTATATAATTACTAATCCTTTTGTACGTTACTCTTGTATGTTACTGATGCAAACAATGCTGATATTAAAGGGATACAGCGTGAGAATATTACGGCAAAATATGCAAAATAAACCACCAAGGAAAAGGTGCTACGAAATTTCCCATGCCGGTGAAAATACGGTTCCTATTCCTATACAGGCTAACTCCACTCCATCCTAGTTCACCCAGGCTGTCCATCCCTACTGGACTAGTCTTCCTCGAACACCTTGTGCCTTATGTCAGTTTGACCTGCTCTAACTATGCTTCGTTATATCTACCCTGTCCTGCATTGCCCCACTGCCTCTTCACTCACAAAATCATACCCTCTCCCTTTACATCTACCCTGCAGTGCCCTGCCCCTATTCTTACAAAAAAACTGCCATAGCCCCACCACCCCATGTGAACCGGGCACGTGAGCTAACCCACCCTCATTACACACCGCGCACACCTGTACTCACACCTGCTGCATGTACACTTGTGCTGGAGGGAAGGCGGGGGTGTAGAAGGGGCAGGGGTGTGGGAAGGGAGAGAGAAGTGGTGAAAGAAGAGAATCTGCGATATGGACAGGGTGAGGGAGGGATAAGAAGGGTAAATTGTAATAAAATTTTAATACTGCCTCGTTTCAAGACTTGTATATTCTCCACACACGATCCCAGTTACAGCAGCCCAAGACACTAACTGTAAAAACCAGAGGGCGGTGAACACGATATGTTTGTTACTGTACTATACTATATTCACAACTTACTTGGTGGAGGTTTTCGTCCCTTTGTAGCTTACTTCCCATAACTCAGTCAGAAGGCATACTACGGTCCAGCATCCTTTCCACACCACATGTTCGCTACTAGCATCATTTTCCAAGCGTTAATATACCGCTATAGCTCAGCACGCAAGCAAATAGATGGATGATATGGAAGGGATGTGGGAAGGATGGAATGAGAGCGGAGAGAGTGGGGTGAGGGTTGGCTGGGATTGGGAATGGATGCTGCAAAGGTGAAGATGATGGATGGCGAGAGATATTGGTGAGAGAGGAGTGAAAGAATGGTGAGAGACTGTGAGGGACAGTGAGAGACAAGGATGGTGAGACGTCTGAGGAAGAGGGGAGTGAAGGAAAGGGAAGCACAGTAAAATACACAAGTGAGAGGAAAGAAAGCGAAAGAAGGGGAAGGATGAGAAAAAGGGATGGTAAAAAGATAATGAAGGTGAAACATATTGTTCTGAGAGAAAAGAGTGATAAGAATGGACGAAAACAACAGATAAGAATAAGAGAAAACTCTAAAGAGAACGTTGAGAAGAGGGAAAGAGGAAGGGATGATGAGAATTTGGGCCAAAATAGTGACACGAGGCGTGAGAAGTGGGAAAAGAGAATGGGTGATACGGTAAAGGTGAAAAGGTAGCTGCGGTGGGGCAAGGGTGAGTATGGTAACAAAGAAGAGGTGACTGAGGTGTGGCACGGCTGAGCCAAGGAAGGCGAGGGTGGGGTGAGAGGGGGAAGAGACAGAGAGGAGGGGAGACAAAGGTTGGTGGAGGGGGCAGATAATAAGGGGAGAGAGACGAAAACTGGACGAGTGGTGAAGGAGGGGGTACAGGGTGAGAGGGAAGAGGAGTGAGGGGACGAAAGTTGGGGGAACGGTGAAGGAAGGGTGAGCGGGGGGAAGAGGCTTAGAATGGGGGTGGACAGAATGGGAAGATGGATGGGGAAGGGGTGAGGGAGAAGTGAGAGAGGGTAGAGGCTGAAGGAGAGGTCAGCAGAAGAAGAGGGTGAGACGAGGAAGAAGGTGAGATAGGGAAGATACTTAGAAGGAGGAGGATGGAATGAAGGTTATGGTGGCGTGGGGAGAGGGAGAAAGGGGTGAGTTAACCTTCTGAATTACTGTACACGTGTTTTCAATGGTTTATTTATGCTACTTACAAACGACTTTATTCAACGTTCGGGAGACCTCGTGTAGTGAGCAGGTTCATGAAGGCTTTACCTAAGTCCTCCTGTCTGATCTGTCTTAGTAATTAAACTGACAGGTACTAGCAGGAAGGATGAAAAAAAAAAAAAAAAAAAGTTCTTGGAGTGCAGGAGTTACGGGTAAAGGACTGATGGGAGGGGGATAGAGGGGTGAGAGGGACAGAGAATGAGGAGAAGGGAAGGGAAGGGGAGAAGGGATGGGAAGGGGAGAAGGGATGGGAAGGGGAGAAGGGATGGGAAGGGGAGAAGGGATGGGAAGGGGAGAAGGGATGGGAGGGGGAGAAGGGATGGGAGGGGGAGAAGGGATGGGAGGGGGAGAAGGGATGGGGGTGTGAATGGGGTAAAGGATGGGTGAGAGATGAGGGAGATGTGAAGGGGGGAAGCGGGGTGAGAGAGAGGTGGGAGGTGTGAAAAGGGTGACAGGGGGGTGGGAAGGGATGATGGAGGATGTTGCATATGGTACAGTATTAACCGAGAGGAACGAAAGGGTTGGGGAGACAGCCGAACGAGTGGGGAGAGGGAAGACAGGAGTGAGAAAAAAGAAGAGAACGTGGGGAGGGGGAGAACGGCAGGGACTATCAGGAGAATAAGAGGGGAGAGGGAGACGGGTAAGAAATATAAAAAGAATACGGGGGGAGAGGAAACGTGTGGAAAAAGAAAATCAAGAGAATGAAGTCAGAGGTGGGCAAAGATGAAAAACAGTCAAGAGGAAAACAAGAGAGGGAGGAGGGTGAGAAAAATGTGAGGAGTGGGAAGGGTGAGAGAAGTGGGGTGATGAGGAGTGACAGGGGTGATTCGATGGCGTGGGAGGGTAACGTGGGAATGGTAGGGGTGAATTCACAGTCAGTGGGGGCAGGGAGAGACGACAGAAGTAGGACAGAGTAACCCTTCACTACGAGGGGTCTTTCAAAAAGTCAGATGTTATTGTACGGGGATAAAATAATAATAATAATAATAATAGCAACGATCACTGTATCACTAAAAAGGTTAGTCGAGATGATTGCTTGCCCCTTTATTACAACAGGTCTTCCTAAACCTCTTAAACTTACTCTGGCAGAAGCTAAATGAAAATTAAATCTGATTGCATCAAATTAAAAAGGGTTTAGCCTATGCAGAGGAGGCAGGAGTGAAGAACGAGGTGAAAAAGAAGACAGATGGGTAAATGGCCAATGCAATGAAAATGGGTAACACTGAAAATGAGAAAAGATCAAACGACGGTAGTAAATAGTGAAAATGAGGGAAGACATGATGCAAGAATATACCATGATAGGGGTGAAGATGAGGTACAAGGGGGAGAAGATGAAGTACAGTATATGAAGCTGTTAAGGAAAATGAGATGAAGTGACGAAAGTGTGTGAGTAAGAGACAAGGGTGACACACCACTGCAGATGGGTACAGACAGCATGGGGAGGGAGGGGGGGGGGTTTGTGTGTGTGTGTGTGTGTGTGTGTGTGTGTGTGTGTGTGTGTGTGTGTGTGTGTGTGTGTGTGTGTGTGTGTGTGTGTGTGTGTGTGTGTGTGAGAGAGAGAGAGAGAGAGATAGGAGGGGGGAAGGATGTGAGAAGGGGGAAGATAAAGAGGAGAAATGAAACGAAAGAAAACTCAATAAGAGACCGTATGAGAGGAGTAGTGAAGAAATTATAGGAGACGAGAGAAAATACCAACGAGAAGGGATGCGAAGAGAGAGGAGAAAGTGAAAGTGAGAGAGTGTTCCAACAGGTTATATTGAAGAGTTCACAAAAGATGCAGGCATTCAAGCAAGACATCTGACAAGGCAGGTGTGAAAGGAGGATCTGGGGTCCATATGCTCTCTCTCTCTCTCTCTCTCTCTCTCTCTCCGATAAAGATTCTGTTTGTTTCTGATTTCTTTGTTGTCTGCTTTCGGTTTTTTTTCCTGTTTGCTTGTATTTCATTTTTTGTGCATCCTTGAATACAAGAAACGTGCAAATAAGCAAACAACTATTTATTTTTCATATACGGTACCGCAACTACTGTTCATCCTGAAAAACTGGGTTAGTCAAGTGGCTATAGATTGGACTTCAGTCCGAAAGGAACCAAGTTCGAACTCTGGCTAGAGTCGGGAATAGTCTGATGAACTGCATTTCCTTAAAACAGACTTTACAGATTTTCCACCAGCCCGCCGACATGTTATAAAATCATTCCTGATTTACATCAGTCCTAAATTGTATGTGGTCAGTACAGACGGTAGGCACTGGCGCCGAGACGGTAACGCGTAAAGATGTGGCATGTAGGAGTATTGCTTCTATGGCAAAGCACCGTCATGTCTATATCTAAAATTAGCCACAGCCAAAATGAATGGCACTCATTTACGTTTTTGTGCATCCTCGAAAATAAAGTGGTGCTAATGCGTAAATAATGTGTAAATATTTAAATCTACGAGTATGGTAAAAAAAAAAAAAAAAAAAAAAAAAAAACGCGGTGAGAAAGTATGTAAAAAATTGTGTACCGATAGTTTTTACTTACGGTAAATACAGTACTTGTATACTGTCTGCAGTTGAAACAGGTATTAAATACGTAAACGACCCAGCTGTTTCTGTTTACATTATATATAGAAAGCATCCAGGAAAACAAGAAAAAAAAAAACTTAAGTATTTCAATACCTTTGTTCACCACCAAGCTTTCTATCGTGGATACAAGTGTATATACCTACGTAAACAATTGGGTGGCGCCTGTTTACATCTAGCCTGCCGACCACGAAGATAGCTGTAAATACGAAAACAATTAAGTAGCTTCTGTTTACATCTAACCTTTCTACCGTGACACGGGTGTAAATACGTCAATAACGAGTGGCTTTTGTTTACATCTGGCTTGCCGACCGTGGAGGAAGTGAAGGCATAAGAGGGGGGAAAGCGAATGGTGAGGGAAGGGGAAAGGGGACTAAAAAGGAAGAGGCAAAGGGGGAGGAAAAAGGAGGAGGCAACAGGGGAAGAAAATGGAAGAGGCAACGGGGAAAGAAAAAGAAAGACGCAACGGGGGAGGGACAAGGTAAGGGCCGCAGCTAGACGAAGGAAGATGCACGAACAAAGCAACATAGCTGGTATCTTCGTAGCCTTAAAACATTGAGGGAACAACCACCAGCACATCGTTGTACCGATATTGACCAAAACACCAAGACTTAGCTTGGTTTAGTAATACAAAAATGATATATCAACATGCCATATACTGTACATCCTTTACATACACCATCATCAAGCTCAGCGAAAGCGTACAAATAAGATGCAATGATAAGTTGAACACTCTCCGTAAAACTACTAATGATCTACACCATTCAGCTACATTCAAACACTATCATTTCCTCTCACTAGTCCTCCTCTGTCTAACTTCTCCCTCTTCCCACTGGGGAAAAAAAAAAAAAAAAAAAAAAAAAAAAAAAAAATGGTCTGAAGGATGGAAGCAGAAACTGACAAAGGTTATGGGACAGCCATAGGAATAAGGGAAATAAAGATGTGGCGAGCACGAAGTGAGGGAGGTTCAGGCTGGGTAGGGGGAGGAAGGGAGGTGGGAGGTCCAAGCAGGGACCAACGGACGACCAAGCAACGTGAGGGAGGGAGGATGTTGAATCTGGCTTCCTATTTAATTTTCTTAAGAAAGGCCACACCTGACAGACTCTCTAAGCTTTGGGTTATTTCTCTTTTATTAAAACAGCAGAATGTGGAGAGATCAGCCAGAGCGTGAGGGGGGGGGGGAATGAGAGACGGTGAGGGACTGTGTTGGCAGGGCTGAGACAGGGTGGGGGTGGCAAGGACCAGGGTAGGCGTGAGGTGTGGTAGTGCCAGCTGATGGTACGAGCTGGCAGTATACGGAAAGATGGGGGAAGAAGACGAGCGACGTATGAAGATGGGGGTTGTTTGATGGGAGGCTAATATTACAACAGAGTACAAAGGAGAGCTAACAGCAATAAACCTACTGGTCCTTTCGACGACGTTTTTTACAGGGTAGATTATAACTTGGGAATCAGATAAATTTAATGAGTCCAAGTCCTGGACATGGACAGCAAAACAGGAGGAGATGAAGAAGGTGTGGTGGAGGGCTGAAGACTGGGTTGCGGAATGAGATATGTGGCAGCGAAATGAAGCGGGACAGGGAAGAAGGGAAAGGAGTGGGAATGGAAAGGAGAGGGAAGAAACGAGGGAGGGGAGGGGGGAATGGGAGTGGGAAACAGGATCACGGGACGTGGCATGGAGAGGACACTGACTGGAAGATGGGAGGGTACAGGCCTATAAGAAAAGGGAACGAGGGAAGGAGCTGGGATATTGAAGGGAAAGAGGTACGAACTGAGTGGAAGGGAAAGGAGTGTGAATAAGATGGAACGGTAAGAGGAAGGAGTGTGAATAAGCTCGAAGGGTAAGAGGAAGGAGTATGAATAAGATGAATGGGTAAGAGGAAGTAGTGTGAATAAGATCGAAGGGTAAGGAGAAGGAATGTGAATAAGATGGAAGGGTAAGAGGAAGGAATGTGACAGGATGGAGCGGTAAGGGGAAGAGGTGAGATTGGGGGGGGGGGAAGGGATGATGATGATGAACCCAGGGCCGTATTCTAAGTGGCATGAGTGGTTTCGTATCACTTATTCCTAAGCAATTAATTTTACATATTACACGTTAACTTTCTCTTGTACGTTATTTATATCGTTTTAATGCCGACATGATTTACATTGATAGAAGAGTAATGAGGTGCAATACGCAAAATAAACCACAAAGAATATGGTGCAACGACATCTACAAAAACATTTAGAACACTATACGCAAGGGATGAAAGTTACTGGAAACGATGGAAGGCAAAGAAGAAGAGGGGCAAAATTCGGGAAGGACGAGGAGGAAGAGATCTAAGAGGAAGTGAGATTGAGTGGCAGAATAAGAAGGATGTTGACACCTAGACAGGGCAACAAATGGGCGAGACGGATAGGAAGAGGAAGGGGAGAGGAGGGGATCCAAGACGAGGGATGAAAGGGATATGGAAGAGCGTAGAGAGAAAGAGTAGAGATGGGAATATGGAGAGAAGAAGAACGCGGGGAGAAGAGGAAGGGGTGAACCGAAAGGAAGAAGAGAAAAGAAAGAGGAAGACAAGGGGAAAGGGGAAATGTGAAAAGAAAATGAAGGGGGGAGAGAAGAGAAAAAGACAGCAGCGGAAAGGGAGAAAAGGGGAAGGAGAGAAAAGGGATAAGAAGGTTAGACAGAAAATGAAGAGGGGAAGAGAAGAGGAAAAGAGAGCAGCGGAAAAGGAGAAAAGGGGGAGGAGAGAAGAGGGATAAGAGGGTTAGACAGGCTAGAATAACGCATGAGTGGTGCAGCAAAGGGGAGGGACTGGCAACAGAGGGCTGAGAGGGAGAGGGATAGATGGCCAGAATGAACAGTGAGGGCGACATGGGAGAGGCAGGGGGAAGAGTGAGTGGGAGAGTGTGGGTGAGAGGAGAGGGGTGTGTGGGGGAGAAAGAGAGTTGATAGTAGGAAGAGAAAGGGGTGAGGTCAAGATAGACAAAATGAAGTGAGTGGGATTTGAGGAAAGGTGCAGAGAAGAAAGGAGAGAGTGGAGGAACGGAAAAGAGGGATAGGGGTAGGTGGGAGAGGAGCAAAAGTTTGGGAGAGTGAGAAGGGTGAGACAGTTGAGGAGAGAAGAAGCGATGAGAGGGAGGGAGAGGGGAAAGAACAGAAAGTGTGAAAAAGTGGTGAGAAAATGGGATGGGGAGGAAGGGGGGAGAGAATGGGCGAGATGGAGAGAGATGGGTGTGGAAATGAGGGAGGGATGTGATTGCGCGGGAGAGTGGAACTGGTGAATGTAGCAGTAGGGGAAGGGGAGGGAGTGGGAGAGAGGATGGGGTGGGAGTGTGGGGGCATAAGAGAGGGGAAGGGGTGAGAGAGAGAGAGAGAGAGAGAGATGGGGAGGAGTAGGGGGGTACGAAGGAGACGCCCAGCTA
Source organism: Coenobita brevimanus (assembly GCF_032717465.1). NCBI lineage: Eukaryota > Metazoa > Arthropoda > Malacostraca > Decapoda > Coenobitidae > Coenobita > Coenobita brevimanus. The sequence goes on from NC_137050.1 coordinate 27,862,704, forward strand.
CACAAATATACGCAGCCAACCTACGCCCCGTCCCTCTACCATTATATATACCCCAGTCACATCTGCCACAACCCTGCCCTACCCTTCCTTCACTCTATCATCCTATTTGTATCACCTGTACCAACATCAAGCCTCCCTACCTTACTCTACTAGTTTTCCCTTCAATATTATTTGCCTCTTCTCTAATTTTCCCATGTATTTTAATCCCCTTAACCGCTCTATTCACCCTTCCTTTGTCATACTGTTTTCTTTCACCATCTTCCCTACCCAACTCCCCACATCTCTCCTTTTCTTTCCGCTTAATTTCATCAGACCTCTATTTTCCACCCCTTTCCTCTCTTCTCTTTTTACATCCTCCCCTCTCTCCTAACTTTTCCTTTCCTTTCCTCTCATCATCCCTCCCCTCCCCTCTCCTCTCCTCTCCTCTCCCCTCCCCTCTCTTCCTCATTCCCCCTGCTGTACCCTGCTTCCCGTCCAACCTTTCACAGCTCCCCTTCCCTTACCCCTCACCATCAGCTGAATCCCCTCACTTATGGCCAGCTGTTCCCCCTGCACCTCCGTTCCCCTTCCCTCCTCCCTTCCCCTCCCTTCACCTCTCCCATGTCTTTCCTCCTCTCCTCTTCTTTCTCGCCATTCTTTAATATATTTACTGATTATCTCTTACTCTTGTTCCCGGTGTTCTCCTTCCCTGCCTTCTTACCCTCTGCTACTTCTTCCCTCTCCTCTCCTCTCCATTCACGATATTTTTCTGATTATCTCTTCCTCCTTTTCCCTTTGTTCTCTTCCCTGTTTGCTACATCTCCGTTACTCTTCTCCTCTTCTTCATGTCTTTAATTTCTTCCCCCCTTTATCTTCTTTTCTCAACATCCTTGGACAGTTTCCTATTATCTACCGTAATCCTTCATTCCTTTATTTTCTCTTCTTTCCTGGTTATGTCTTCCCATGCAATCCATCCCAGACCCCTAATTTTCCTTTATCCATTTCTCCATCTTCCCCTCCATCTCATTTGCCTTTCTCCATTTCCCTCTATTATTCCCTTCCCTTTCCAAATGTTCCTTCTTTTCTCCCCGTCCTCTCCAACCCCTTCTGTATTCTCACTTCCTCTCCTTCCCTGGACCCTAATTTTTATCCCCCTTTCTTCCTTTTCCTTTCCTATCCTATTCCCCAGTCACCAATAACTCTCCCTATCCCAAAACTTTTCTCCACTAGTATATCTGCCGTCCCCTCCCTCTTTTGTCCCCTGCCCCTCCACATTACCTCTCCCCTTCCTTCTACCCTCCCCTATTACCCCGCCAAGCACCTATTACTTAGCGCCCCTTTATTTTTTATTGACAGTGTCCTCTCCCCTCCATTTTATCATCTTTATCCCATTTACTCGTATGTTGTTCTCTTCCTAGCTCTATCCTAACCCAGTCTCCCCCAACACACACTCAGCACCATACCTACAATGCAATAAATCAATACAATAAGTCAAGGAGAATTAACAGGGAGCTTATGTGTGGTGCCAGACAGTGCCACGCCCCTCACACGCCTGACACGGTTTAATTCACTCCACACACACACACACACACACACACACACACACACACACACACATTACCACATGGACATAGGCAGAGAGAGAGAGAGAGAGAGAGAGAGAGGTATATATTTTACGGGTATACGTACAGTATATATATATATCATATGTATAAAGGCATGTGCAGTACTTGTTTATACAGTATACTAAGCATTTTTTAAAATAAATTTTGGCTATACAATACGAACATATTTACAGATACACATGTATCGTTTTACAAATGCTGAATAAGAATTCTTACACAGCTGCACAAAAATCCCATCGACAAAGTAGTAAAGAAAAACAAAACAGTACAGCTTCAAATAAAAACTATAAAATACTGATAAAATATAACACAAACACACACACACACACACACACACACACACACACACACACACACACACACACTCCCTGACCAAACACATTCTTGTACCGTTTTGACAAGTCTGCGCGTTTCTGTGTGCCTTTGTGAGTGCGTTTACGTGTGCGTGTTCCAGAGTCCACATACCTAAGACACCCACACACCTTCATGTACACTGGTCAGATGTGTAGATCTGGTGGCTGGAGGGTAGGTGTGTGGCAGGTGTGGGAAGGGAGGGGAAGAGATGAAGCTGGGGGGAGAGAGGGGAGGGAGAACGAGAGATGGGGAGGGGAGAGGCAGACAGGTGGGATGGAAGAGGAAAGAAAGGAAGGAAGGAAGGATGGGGTACGAAAGAAGAGGGGAAGGGATAGAAAAGAGGTAAGGAGGAAGAGGGAGGGTGGACAGAACGAGGGAGCGACGACGGAGGGGAGGGAGGAAGTATAGGAGAAGGAGAAGAGAAGAGGAGGGAGAGAAGGGAAAAGAGAGAAAAGGTAGGAGAGAGGGAAGGAAAGTAGGGAGGGAGGGAGGAGGAGGAGGACACCTTTCTCCTCTGCCCAATGCGGGTATCTCACTTTCTACAACTACCGCAATTACTCCAGGTAAAATACCATTCCACGGCAACCACAACTACCACCACTACCAGAGCAACTTTATACGGTCACAACCACGGATACAACTACCACAACTGCCAACACAAAGACAACCACAATTACCACCATACCACAACCACAGCTACCAACATACCACCACAACCACAAATCTACCATATCCACAGATACAACTACCACAACAACAACCATACCACTACAACCACAGGCACCAAAACCAAAACTACCACCATATCACGACAACCACAACCACCACCACCATACCCCAACAACCACAACTACCACCACCATACCACAGCAACCACAACTACTACCACCATACCACAGCAACCACAACTACCACCACCATACCACGACAACCACAACTTGCACCACTGAGCACATCTTCATAGGGCCACCACCACTGATACCACAACTGTTGGTCCCATTACCATTACCACAATACCGGTGCAGCACCACCATCGCCACCGCTATCTTCACACAGCGTCAATACTCTCAGACAGTTAATTTACGGACCTCAAAGACAGTCTAAATCGGGCACACTTTGACAGACACACAGACGAAGAAATAAGGCACTGGCAGACAACGATAAAACGAAGGAAACGATATACTGTATACCAATATGAATAAAAAAAACGCAGTGAATAAGGAAACCAGTATTCTTTGTCTGACAGCAACAAACTGACGGACTAAATTAAAGAGAAAATAACAGATGGGAGACACGAAATTCAATGTTGTTCGCCAGTTCATTTGTGGAAAACTAACATGAACTAAAATAGCCAAACACTGAAACACAGAGACGAAGGAACTAAAGGTAAAATAATAAAATAACAACAATAACAATAATAATAATTAGTACCCGTAACCAAAAATCCATAGCACTACAGCACATTAAAGGAAATATATCTCTTCAACCCAGGGACGTAATTTTCATATTATTATCGTTGATATCAATATTATCCAGTACAAGAGCGCGCCCAAGCAGAGAAAAGGTTAATGGCGGGTACTTCAGTTAAAAAATTTCACCCAAGATGAATAAAATCGTCTGGTGATAGTAAATAGTAAGAACACAATATAAAGTACATCACCGGACTGAGGGCTTAAAAGGAAAATACTACTACTACTGCTACTACTACTACTACGACTACTACAACTACTACTACGACTACTACGACTAAGAAGAAGAAGAAGAAGAAAGAAAAAAAGAAAGAAAAAGAAGAAGAAGAAGAAGAAGAAAGAAAAAAAAGAAAGAAAAAGAAGAAGAAGAAGAAGAAGACAGCCAACACAGAAATTGAGACAGAGCCAATATAAGCGAGACAACAGCAGACGGAGTGGAAAGAAACGACTTAGGGAATGACACAGAAATGCAGCACTCGCAAAAACAAAATGAGACAGGCTGGCAGGAAGACACACGACACAGGCTAGATAGTGAGACAAAGACAGATAAATATGGAAAAGTAGAAAGATTTGTGGCAAACACAGAGACGGATGAACGGAAAATGAGAGAGAGAGAAAGAGAGAGAGAGAGAGAGAGAGAGAGAGAGAGTGCAGCGTCATAAGCACAGCCTAGTTACTTCCACGGTACCGTTACTTGGGGATGTTCGCTTCACCACCACTACCGCTAACTTTATCACCACCAAAACCGTCACCTCTTCCTCTACTACCACCACCACTACCACCCCTAGCACCACCACCGCTAACTTCATCACCACTGGCCTACCAATGTCATAAATACTGTCATCATCTGATACCAGTTATTACAGCCTTAACTCATCACCACTGGCCAACCAATCATCGTCAACAGCATCACTACAACGACGACTACCTCTATCACCACCACTAATCCTGATATCACCATCATCACCATTAATATCCCTTTCCTTGGTACCGCCGTCACCACTACAACTGCTATTTCTACAGTTTTCCCAGCATCATCATCCCTACCATCGTCATCAATACCACACCATCCCTACGCCAATCATCGTTAGTATCACAGTCACAATATACATCACCATACCCACCACCACCACCATCAAAACTACCATACCACATCACTTCTACTACAACCATAATCACCACCACTGCAACACACGTCCTTAACCATCACCAGCATAACAAACTACACTCCCCTATACCCATCACCATCTGTACTGCAACAATTAACATCATCACTATCACCATCACCACTACCAAATCACCTTGACCACACCCCTCACCACTAATCACATCACCTCTACCACAAGCAACATCACCATCAGTACCACAATAACAATACACACAACCATATCTACCACCATCACCACTACCACACCACCTTACTACAACCACCATCACCACCACTATCAGAATAATTATCTCAACACACAATTACCACTAGGCCTGCTATACTCTCTCCTCCATACCACAATCACCTCCATCACTACCAATAACTACAGGCATTAACTGAAGAGACAAAATCCCATCACCACCACAACCATCATCATTACAACTACCACAATCACCACAACCACCACATTCACCACCAGCATCGCCCAATCACCACAACCATCAACCAATACCCCACAATGGTCCAGTAAATTCCACCCGCACAAGGCTAACTCCTTGAATCACATTATTTTTTTTTTCTTCTTACCACTTCCAAATGATTTTAAATTACTTAAGAAAGATCACTAGTCCTCTCACCTTAACCTGGCCCAGATTTTCGTCCTTTTGCTGCTTATTTCACGTACCTCAGTGGCAGAATAAGACGACAATACTATGGCTCTATATCCTTTCCATAACACTTCTCCGTAAGTGACACCGTATTCTAATGTTCATCTATTGTTACAAGATTGAGAGAAGACAATTTTAGGCAGAGTAAAACAAGTATATATATTTTATGTGAAGGTTAAATCTACCTCTTCCGATTCGAATTTTCCTAAGCTGGATAAATTCGTGTGGAGAGGGGAATAAAACGAAAAACAAGTTGTCGGGCTGAAGGGGGATACTGGCACACACGCACTCAAATAACACCATTATTCCGTTAGCCTTGATGGTAAGTCTGCTCGGTGTGTTACAAGAGGGTGAGGGTCAGTACGGCACACACACAGACACACACACAATATATATATATATATACTGGAGAGAGAGAGAGAGAGAGAGAGAGAGAGAGAGAGAGAGAGAGAGAGAGACTAAACTGTTATTCCCGTATGTATTGTAGGCCTATACTCAAACAGCATTCAGTACTGCTGGGCTATTCAACTGGCGGCCCGCGGGCCAAATCCAGGCCTTGAGTAGTTTTCATCGGCCCTTTGACAGACTCGAATGAACGCAAATAAGTAAACAAACAAAATAAAATTTTGCATTTTTCCTTTTATGAGCTTTGTGGAAAATGTAAACGCAAATTAAATATGAATTTTTTGTTTCGTTCTATGTATAAGTAAATATAGACGAAAAAATAGACGTAAATAATTAATTGTATGGCCCCTCTATCAATCTGAGCTGTGTGTGTGTGTGTGTGTGTGTTCACCCACACTACACAGAGTAACGAGTTAGGGGTCGGGATTATACGCACATTGGCTCCAAGGTTATGCACCCTAATAATAAAATGTTTTGCTAAACGAGTACAAATACGATTCTCCTAACGTAATCAAAATATTGCTGCACAAAAGAAATTTGACTTTACTGGCGAACACAGGCTACTCTGTTTTATGCCTCTCAATGTTCGCCCAAGCATCTGCATTTCTAACTCCAAAATTACATGTTTGCCACTTCACGATAATGTATAGCAATTTTAGTTTATTTTTTTCCCTCCAGTCGATTTTACTCAACTTCAGAATATTAAGTAGTGAGTGGGCTAATGAACGCTATTATCTAACCTACACAGCTGGAAAATTATCTTCAAACCGAACAAAAACGTCTCGAGAGTAACAAAATACAAACTACGTCACCGGGGCGATATGGGTTAAAGGCCCAATTGACTCCACGATTGCAGAATAGACCGACTTTGATCCGATAAACACTGGCGTCTTGTTTCTGGCCTTACTACGCATCAACGTATACTCGTAGTCTACTGTGTACAGTCTGGGCAAAAGTACGCCTACTATTCCATTGCGTCTACTTCCCACTTACGGCATGTCCGTCACTTTCCATTTTGACGCATTATATCAAAAAGTGTTATGTATGGGCAGATAAATATAGTACGCTTCTTTCAGTTTAGGAACAATAGCTAGCAGGGGAACGTGAGAAGCAGAAAAGGTGAACTATTAAATGAACTTTTACCCCCCGACTATACACTGTATACTAATATCTTCTCTAATCAAACAAGCTGATAATGAAAGCTGTACAGAATACACTTCAAAGCTCAGCAAAGTCAGGTAATTCTGACAGCATAAACATACATGTACTCTCTCATTCACCAACACATACCAACATACTCGTTGATACATACAATCAGCCGGTGATGACAAACGAATTCCTATCCAAACTTTCTCATACTGACTTAATCATGAACACACAAACAATTGTACACACAAAACACTACCATCATCGTTAATATTACAGCACTAATTAAACTATTTTCTGTGCAACACTATACAAGACACCAGCACAATCCAAGCCATCACCATTACCACAATTATAATCAATACTATACGGTCCTTTGAATAAACAATGGGGTCTCAAGGATACGTGTAATAGGCAAACAAAACAAAACAGCACGTATCCATGCATATATACAGCAGGGGACAGAAATTCGTCTACCATATTACTGTGTCTACTTCCCAGGACATGTCCGTCATTTTCCTCCCAGACGCAACAGAGAGAATCGCGTATAGGCAAAGCAACATATCAAGCCCCTTTCAGTTTAGGAGTATAAATTAGTAGAAGAGATATACAAAACGCGTGAAGTGTTAAGCAAAATTCTGACCCTGATTCTACACTCAGTATAGCCTGCTGTTCCAAGCTCTAATGTCCATTCTGAAATTCACTGGACTCTGTTATAAAAATACATTTTTTATCGAGTTTTCACATTCATCCTCTCTTTCTCTCTCTCTCTCTCTCTCTCTCTCTCTCTCACACACACACACACACACACAATTTCCCCCCACCCAATGTCAGCTGTTATTTGTGTCTTGAAAGGGACCCTCTTATGATATTATCCCTACGCCTCTCACATACACTCCGCCCCCTCTCACCCTCCCCTCCGTCCCCCGTCTCACTCTATTCACCAATCTTTCTCGCTTTTTCACTCCCCTCATCTGTATTTACCATGGGACTCTCTCTCTCTCTCTCTCTCGCTTTTTCACTTCCATCTGTATTTACCATGGGATTCTCTCTCTCTCTCTCTCTGCAGGTCCAAATAAAGGAAGAGATACGGTAACTTCGCCTGTATAACCCCGTCCGTTCAAGAAACCCGAAACGGAACAATACCGCTTTAAGGAAAACATAATAAAATAGAAAAATCACCCTAGTTGTGAAGGAGTTAGAGAGGAGTCGACTGGAGGAGAGTGAAGAGTGGCTGAGAGGAAGGAGCGACATAATAAGCCTCTCCATTCTCCTTCCATTTCCTCCATCCACTTCCCTCCATCTCTACCATGTATTCGTTCTCCATACCAAGTCCCATTTTCTCTTAACTTCCACCTCGCTCTGTGTATGTTCATCTTTTCTTCTGATACCATCTCCAGTATGTTGTAACTTTTTAAGATGCATACAATTTAAACTAAATTGATTAACAGCCCTTTCCATGCCTCTCCTTCACATATCCTTCTATTCTACCTCTTAATACCAATGAATCCTTATCCATCCTCGAATTTCTCTCAAAAACTCCCTCAAAATATCTCCCTCGGATACAACTCCCCCACCCTTTCTTCATCCTCTTTTCAGTCAATTCTCCCCCACCACACCCCACCCCATCCCATCCGACAATACCCTCATACCCGTCTTATCCACCCTCCCGCCTGCACCTACCTATTCGTACCTTCTGATGAGCTGAAGTAGGGATCTAGCCTACATATTCAACTATTGCGTGTCGTGGTCTGGGGAAATATTGAAACTTACCATAATCAGATGTCTGACTTAATTGCTTTCGTGTACTCGATATGAGTTAATATATTACTTCTTCCCCCTTCTCGGTATCCCACCCAGCCCTCCCTTATTTCTTAATTTCCTTTCCACTAACTTTTCACCACTCTATCCTCACTCCACCAAATCCTACTCTCACTTCCTCGCTCCCTCCTAACCAATCCCTCCCCCCCTCCCCACTGTCCCGCCTTTCTCTGCCCTGCCCTGCCCTGGCGTGTCTCTGCCCCACCCACTATTCCCCGCCCGTCCCACACCCCACCAGCTCACTCCCCCACCATTTCCTGAGTGGACTGGCGAGGTCTTGATTAATGACTGGCTACTTCCTCTCCTCAGTTTTTGTTGCACAGTTTTTTCACGATCCCAAACCTGCTTCTTTATTGTTCCTGTAATTACTTCACTCACACTATACTGCAGTCATGTACTTCAGTGAACCACATGGTCCAGTCTGGCTTAATTATGTGTATGCGTAAGATTAAAGCTTCCGTCCACATGATATGTATGGAGTATAATACAAACGATTAAATCAAAATCAGTCTCAAATCCTTAACACTATTTTTCCTAATAATTTATTATTGCGGTTTTCATAATTTTCAATTATCTATTCATTAAGTAGTGCTGTCCCGTATTAATCTAGGGTTCTTGCAAATTTTCTAGACACATCCTTGAAACTTTATGATCAAGTACCCCTTTCTTATATATTTTTTGTTATCCTTTAACTTTATGATCAAGTACCCCTTTCTTATATATATTTTTGTTATCCTTGTAACTTTATGATCAAGTACCCCTTTCTTATATATTATTTGTTAGTGCTATGGTGATATATCATACTGAACTGTCCCTGACGCATGACCCTATGATACTATGAACTGCTGAAGAAAATTTCATCCACATCAGTGAAGAGTAAAAAGTTTTTCATCACACTCTCATTCAGTATTCTTCGCAATTAAAATACCTTTCAAGTACCAGTTTCTCCCGCTTCCATGTAAAAACCAAGGCTAGGCAAAATTAAGGCTTACTTACAAGCTACCATTAGACACTGACAGATTCAAGTATTCATTATACATTTACAGTCTTCTTGAATATGGTCGCAGCTTTACCTTAAGGGTCTACTTCACACCATCGTCTACTACTGTAAATGTAACAATATACATAAGGCCCACTTGCACGACCAGACCTTCTACAATGAGGGAGTGGTAGCCAAAATTAACTCTTCCCTGTGCTGGCCAGGAACGAATGGGAATCGGGTGTCTGTAGTAAGAAAATGCTGAAGTGTAGTAATAGCCACTGGGGTTGCATGTCATCGGCATCAGCCAACGGATGAGAACATAAGCAAGAATAAGAAAGTGCTTACTATCAGTACCCACTTTTCGTTCACAACTTTTACAGTCATCTGCCTACTATCATCATGATATCTGTCTCCGCATTCCCACACCTTCCCGTCTTCTGTCTCACTCTCTTTACATCCCATTCCATCTCAACTTTTTCGATACCGTACTTCCTTTTTCCCGCGATACTTCATCAACCACTCTTATCATCCTATTCACCACGAACTTTCTCCTTTCTTTTCTTCCTCTCCAGCATCTTCAATCAACCATTTCCATTCCTCCACAACTCTCTATCATCCACTCCCTCCGCTCTCTGCGTATGCATCCATCTCGTTCGTCCGCAGGTAATGCTGTGGCAACAATGGCCGGACGTCACCCATCACACCAACGCTCCTAAAAAGCCACCACTGCCTGTCCTTAACGGTAACGCACTGAAATCATTTGCTCGCCGTCGTGTTTTGGAGAGAGGAAATGAGAAATGGGATGGTGCTTGTTTCTGGTGTATCCCGCTTCAATCTTTCTTGTACCCCATCATACTAAACACTCACCGAAAACCGCCTCTGCAAGATCGTAACGGGAACGCAAAGAAATAATCTGCTTACTCCTATGATTTGGGGTAAGCAAATGGGAGGGAGGAGGGGAGGGGGACTCAACATCTGAACATATGGAAAGGATTACTGCAGTAGGCCACTTGCGCCATGATAGGCAGCTCCTGTAAGAGTAGCTAAACTACTAGCATAAGATAAGGATTGGTAAGAAGATGGGGTCTCCTCCGCCACCAAACCCCCCAGCCAAGAAAGGTATGAAAAAGTGAGAAGTAACACCACGCAGCATAGAAACACCGGCGTTGACATTTTAAAGGAAAGGTTAAAAAAAAAAAAACTGTCATAAAGTAACCTGAAAAGGAAAAATAATGAATTAGTACTGGTTATTAGATTTTTTATAATCCAACCCTTACTTGTCATATGCTTCTCTAGCCCATGCTTGAAACTCTCAATGGAATGGGCAGCAACTAGTTCACTAGGTAGTTTATTCCAGACGTCCACTACTCTAATGCCATACCAATTTCTATCTATTTCCTTACTAAAAGGGAATTTATCTAGTTTGAAACCATTATTTCTTGTTCTATCCTGCATCCTTACTTTAAGTACCTTGCTAATACGAGTATTTCCCTTACTTATTCCCTTCATCTACTTAAAGTTGTTAGAAACTTTCCAGTCTTTCTTCTATCTTCACCCCCTCACTTTAATACTCCTTAAAAACTGCCAGTACGTGTCCTTAATGGGAACGTAATGAAATATGAGTGCTCCCATCCGATTCGATAAATATGTGTATATATATATATATATATATATATATATATATATATATATATATATATATATATATATATATATATATATATATATATATATATATATATTAGCTTATTTCTGCTGCTTCATGGATATCTTAGTCATCTAATAATAAACCTCTCAAGCTGAAGGAGTTAATAAAAGATATATGCAACCTTTCTAGTTCAAACTCTATCCTATGATGAATAAAATCATCGTTCTGAGATCAACACTATATTACAGGTGCCTCATGGCATCTGCTCTCTTTCCTTGCCATCAGACTGAAGTGGCTGAGAGAGGGATCAGAGGAAGAGAGGCAGGGTGTGTTGCTCGTATCTTCAACTTCAGTCTTGAGTTAACCGCTTTCGACTGGTTTACTGGGTTTGTACTTGCTTCATTCACCCCACTCCCGCAACCCCCACCTACCGCACTACTACTACTACTACTACTACTCCCCCGAGAGTAAAACGTGCAGCAAATTGAGGTGGTTTGAGCAGCTTCCGGGGGCCGAGATGATGATGATCATCATTACACGGAGTGCATCCTCTCTTTTTCGTTTCTACACTCACTGTGCTAATATTTTTATTTTTTAGTAGGTAGCTGTAGTTACATGACTACGACTACCCTGCTTGAACTGTTTTTGTTTTTGTTCTTGCTGCTGTTACAGTACTAGCTGCCTTCGGGAGAACGCTTCCAAATTCTGATTCTAAACAAAGATCGATTCTAGCAAGTTCAGGTGCGGACAAAAAGAAGAGACACTGCCTGGGTGCAAAAGAACTAGGTCATTTTTGGCCGATATTTTACACTGCGGGGGGGGGGGGAAGCGGTAGCATCCCTATCTGATACCATACCATTTCCCCACTCTCGCTACTAAGTCATTAACCAGAAATTGCCCAGTACTTGTGTGCCCGGACTAAAGCAGTGCCTATGTTCCTTCTGTCCATCTCATCATTCCGAAATATATATATTCATTCCGAAATATATATCTATATATCTATATCTATATCTATCTATCTATCTATATATATATATATATATATATATATATATATTATAGCATCGACCGCACGATACACGACAGCTCTATACTACTAAAAATTACTTTGGGCAATTTTAGATACTGAAGATGGAATGTAGGAGGACTACTGAGCCTTGAAAAAAGGGCTGTGAAGTCTATGCCCAGTGTGGGACACACGCAAAAATATATACAGTATATATATTTCGGTTATGACCCATAGTTTTGGAGAAAAAAAAACATCTGAAGTCAGATTCTTTACTTGAACACTGGCCTCACATAGCACATGCGATCATTTTTATTTAAGACTTGTTAGTACAGGTACTGGCAAGACTGAGTTAGCTAAGTGAATCTGCTTTCTGCGTTACAGGGAAAGTTTTTGAAATAAGGTACAACATACTGTCAACTCAGCTTTGGTAGAATTTGTACAGTCGGCCACAGGAAAAAGTATACAAAGAGAGAAATATAAGCACAAAAACTATAGCATTTTCTCGGCCGATGTTTTTATATCAGATATATACGAAGGGAAACAGCTCAGGATGATCGTTTTCCGTCCAGCTGTTGATGCTGTTCAGGGCAGTGTTACTTATTAAAATCCTCCAAGAAGGGACCAGAGGTGTATACTTTTTCCTGTGGCCGACTGTACATCAGGCACTGCTTGAAAAGACGATCATTTATGAGGAGCAAAACTAGGAATCGCATTTTAATTGGGTCTGGAGATTTCGTTAACATCTTCTTTAGAGATTTATTTACTCTACACATTACACATCAGTATTCTCTTTCATGTTAATTATAGTGTTTGTCGATATTAAAATTATATACGGTAAATATTACGTAAAAGAATGTTACGGTGTATCAAGCATATTATATCGCAAGGGAAGAAGTGCTATGAATCCTCCAATGCTACTTACAGTAGGGACCTATAAGTTCTAAGCAGCAACACTTGCTGCCGACTCGGAGGCTTGGCGCTCGGGACTTCGGTTACGTTGCCACCTTATGGGAGTCAATTCTATAGCTTCGTTTCGTGAAAGGAGTCGTGCTTCTTTAATTCTATTTCTCGGCTCTATGATTATTCTTCCTTAAAGCGTTTTAGTTAAGAATAATCATGTCCTAATATTTGCCTTTTTTAATGATGTCTTCATACCATAATGCAGTGACAAACTATTTTCTCCGTTTCTTTCTTCTTTTTCCTCTACCTTCCTGACATGTTTTTTCCCTCCTCGGCGCCATTCCTTTCTTCACCTTCAAGTTTGGTACAGGCGCATTCTCTTTTTTCTTTATTAGCCTATTTAGGCCTTTTAATGAAATTTATGGGGACAAAGGTCAAACCACACACACACACACACACAAAAAAAAAGGGAGGGGGGGGGATTCAGTGTTTTTGTATGTTCATTAATGATCATGGCAATACACACACAGTATGACAGTGTATTGTACCTGTATGGAGACCATCATGCATTCCCTTGGGGTGCTGGCAATCTTTATTATACCTTTTCTTTCACAAATCTTAATTTTCAATTCTCAGATAACCTGCTATGTATAGCTTCATAACTTCCACAAGTGTGCTTTATCTCTCCTCTCTCTCGCCTCAATCCCGTCTCTCTTCTCTTTCACCATAACTACTGGCTTTTTAATATCATACTAATAATGCCAACATTACCACTACAGGCTGTTTGTGTTACTATTACTACAGCCAACACAACAAGAAAAACAATAATTCATTTTAACCATTATTGCTATATAAAAACATGGAACGAGGTATGATCCCCGCACAGAATGCACACAACCTGACCTATAATAAAAATAATAATAATAATAATAACAATAATAATAATCAGAAAACGGAAATTGCCATAAACAATTTCAATAACTCACCACATGACGAAGTCATCCACTTTCCTCTTCATTTCAACTACAGGGGCCGATTTATTCCCCAATACCTATCGCTGGACATTGCGATTTCAACGGGTTTCATATAGTGTTCCATACAAAATAAGCAAATTTTGAACTTTGACCTTGGCTGTGGCCTTGAGTTCTGAGTCAAGGTCATTCATACTAGGCGGCCATGAATAGCATATAAAGTTCTTTTTAAATGTACCAAGTTTGGTGACTGGCTCAATTTTTTTTTTTTTTATTGTGCACTTCATGACCCCAAACTACTTTTCATTGACTCCTGGGCGATCTTAGAAACTATTGGCCCAAATGGGCCCATAGTCATTTCAGACCTGCTGCTGACCTTGGCTACGTTCCACGAAAAGTTAGTCTGTAACTGTAGTGGTTTCTGAGACTGCGAGAATAGACTATTTTTATGGGTTTTTGGCTGTAACTGGAAAACCAGTTCTTGGAACTGGGGATGATACTGGATCATATGAAGCCGCCAGCTCAGGGACTCAGATGGCCATATGTGATGGCCGTAGCTTTGAAACTGAGCGAATAGGAGCAATCTACTTCTTTGTAAGGAATAATAATAATAATAATAATAATAATAATAATAATAATAAATAATAATAATGACAAGAACAATATAACACCACTGATGTGGTGAGCTACAATAATAATAATAATATACCCATTAATCCTGCCATCTACGGTACGACAATCACTACTGTCATCATCACTACTATAACTACCGTACTACTACAAACAATGACTTTGCGCCATCCACTTCAAAAACATCTGCGTGACACAATGCGCATGACGACGACTAATTAAGTAAATGTTGCAGGGAGGAGATAATTACGCGAGGGAGGGAGACAAGGAAGGAGGGAAGGAGAGGAGGGAGGGAGACAAGGAAGGAGGGGGAGAACTGAGTGAGGGGAGTAGCAGAGGGGACGGACAAAACAAGGAGGGATGAGAGCGAGGCGAAGTAATAAAAGGAAGGAGGAGGAGGCGGGAACGAGGGGGGAGTAATAAAGTGGAGGAGGAGGAGGAGGAATACAAAGGAAAGCAAACAGCACCAGACCTTATGGTCCTTTCGAGGCTGCTTGTTTCAGTGTAGAATATAACTACAAGATTTAAATCCACATGCTGAAGGATAAGGATAGTAAAGCAAGAAGGCTTCCTCCAAACCCTCCAGTAAAAAAGCGAGAAAGACCACCATGTAGCATGGAAAAACTGACATGGAAATTTAATAGGAAAGACTGAAAAGGAATCTATAATACTTTATCTATCAGCTACCAGTTTGAATAACCTGAGAGAGAAAGTAATTAAATATGAATGATCAAATAAACAAATAACTACGGCATGACATTATGTACGGGTACGTTGAGTTAATGGGGCGTCTGTAGACATGGCATGGAAACTGCACAGTGCACAGTGTGGATGCTCTGGGGTGGTGCAGCAGCCTTGCCTGGCGCTGTTAAGGTAGGCAACGGTCAAGCAGGCCCCAGCTCCATTCACTCCACTGAGACAAGGAACTTTCCCATGCGGGACATGTACACAAGTTACCTCCTGAAGCAGTGACCCCTGGTACATAAAAAAAAATCCCGATGGTGGTCACTTAACTAACAGGGACCCTCAGTGATCCACAGCCCATCACAGGTCGAAAGTAAGGGCAGTGACAGCTCAGGGCTATCTGCGCAGATCCTAGTCTGTGCTTAAATTACTTTATTTGCATTTATTAAATTGAAAAACATATGGTGACACGATGCTATGTATGGATATGTTAAAATTAAAGGGTGTCTTGTAGATGGGAGGGGAATGAACTTACACATAGTTGGTAAAAGTAAGTTATTTAGAGAGTAACAGAGTCAGCTGAGGATTCTCGTGCAATTACTTGTCTATTTTGTTTTTATGTCTTAACTGAGATACTTTTCACGGTATCTGAGGGTATTCTATTCCAGATATTTACGACTCAGTTGAAGAAGTATTTTGTTTCAAGGGATTGGAAATCCCTTTCCATAATTTTGCAGCCATTACTTCTGGTTTGACTCGACCAGTCTATTTCAAAATATTAATTCATGTCGAAGTTGTCATATCCCTTCATGATTTTGAAAGCTTCAATAACATCACCTCTTAACTTGCATTTCGTTAGGATAAATAATTTAAGTTCTTCAAGGCGTTCCTTATATGGTTCGCTTCTCAGTCGTGGAATAATTTCTGTGATTCTTCACTGTATTTTCTCTCATTTTTCTATGTCCTTTCTGTGGTATGGAGACCAGAACTGCACACAATACTCAAGATGGAGGCGCACTAGCGAGCTGAACAAGGCAAGTATGACTTTTCCGATTTAAACTCAAAAGTTCTTCAAGTAAAACCCACCAACTTGTTTGCAATTTTGACTGCCTCGGTGCACTGCTTGGTCATTTGATATTATCATACGAAGATCCTTTTCACTGTCTGTACTTGATAACTGGATATTGTTCATTTTGTAATTCACATGAACGTTATAATTTCCATTATAATATACTTCGCATTTTTATGTTGAATATCATTTGCCATTTTTCTGCCCAGCTTGCCAAAGTATTAAGGTCATTTTGAAACTCCTGCCACTGTAACTTTGAAGATACTTTATTGGTTATTTTAGTATCACCCGCAAATTTGGATATTTTACAATTTAGACCTTCATCTAGGTCGTTTGTGTAGATAATAAAAAGCATCGGCCCAAGTACTGAGCCCTGGGGAACGCCACTAATCACAGTACGCCATTTGGATTCTTTTCCGTTTATCACAACTCGCTGTTTTCGGTTTGAAAGACAATCTTTTAACCATTTCTACATATTTCCTTTCATTCCATGGGCTTCTATTTTGCTTACGAGACGCTTGTGAGAGACAGTGTCAAATGCCTTCTGAAAGCCGACGTAAATTATATCTAGCTACAGCTCTTGAGTCGTCATATGATTTGCAAACATCATGGAAGAAGTCCAGTAAGTTAGTGTAGCATGGACGACGATGTCTGAATCCATGCTGCGAGGAGGAGGAGGAGGAGGAGGAATATAATTATTAAAAGTAGCCAAAGAACAATAAAAATGGGAGGACAACATGGAAGAAAAAAAGATGGCAGAGATGAGACAATTAGTGAAGCCAGAGGGAAAGAAGTGAAGAAAAGCAAGAACAATGTGAAGGGAAATGAATTAAGAAGCACCAAGAAAAGAAAAGGAAATGGGGTAATGAAGGAAGACAGAAAAAGATGGGAAAGGGGAAAAGAAAAAGAAGAAAAAAAAAAAAAGACTAGAAGAAGTGGACGACGTGGGAGCAAAAAGGAACGTCGACGAAGAACAGTTAGATGAAATGGATTAAAACAAAAAGGGTAGAAGGTATTAAAAAAAAAAAATGGGGGTGTAACAAGTAAAAGACAATAAAGGAGAAAAAGAATACAGGAAGATGATGCGAAGACTCATAAACAGCGAGGTAACGGAGGACTGAAGAGAGGCGAAGACATAGCCTAACAGTAAACAAAGGAGGGGGAAGAGTTGTTAAGAGGGAATGAATGTTGAACAGAAAAATGGAATAAGGAAAAGAAATGATGAAGATTTTGAGGAGAGTAAGAAGACGAGTAAAGAATGAATGACAAAATGTGGCTAAAAGGTGTCGAGGAGGAGGAGGAGGAGTAGGGAAAGGATGGAGGAGGAATAAAAGAAAAGGGGAGTATTTTTTTTTTTTTTTAATAACAGAACATAGGAAGGTAAAACAAATGAATAATAAAAATAATCCATACACCAGATTACTGGTGTCCTCTGTTCATAAAATATCTGTAACAGTTACTCTTGAACAGCTGTGGGTTGAAGTTTGGAGGGAAACAACCCTGGGGAAGCGAGTTCTAGAGAGATGCAGTTCGGGGGATGAAAGAATTCTAATAGGCAGAAGTTCTGCAATATGGATGAGTGACATTCCAGTCATGAGCGCTACCAGATGCCCGTGTAGCACGAGGGAAGGCATGGAGAGGTGGCACCATGGACGCAACTTCGTCTGAGCATTTGTCATAAAAAATATCTGTAAAATAATGCAAGGGAGGCAACATTCCTTCTTACTTGTAGGGGAGGTTGTTTATTTGTAATGGCAGGGTTGTTAATTATTCTAACAGCTTTGTTCTGAATTTGTCTAGTTGTTTTAATGCAACCTCTCATGGAGGATGGAGTGAAAGAGGAGAAAGGGCAAGAGGAATGTAAAGAAAAAGAAAGACCGAGATACTGATGAACTACCGGCAGGAAGAGAAGACGCAGAAGCAAAGAAATGAAAAATGAGTAGTCATAAAGGATGAGGACTGAAGGAAGTAGGAAATAAGAGATGAGGAGTAAAGAGGGAAGAAAGTAGGAAATAACTCAAGACGGGGTGAGTAGGAAGGAAAGACGAGAAAGGAGTAAAAAATAATGCGGTAAAGACAAAGCCAAGACTCATAAAAAACGAGAATACAGTTGTTTCTCCTCTTCCTCCACTCTATCATCATCCACGCTAGCTACACCCTCCTTCCTCCTTCCTTTCTCCAATCCTACTCTTCCTCCCCTCCTCCTCCTCCAACCCCCTACAACTTTCCTCTACTTCCTGCAATCTTACAGCTGTCCTGCAACCATTTACTTCTTTTCTTTACCATTTCCCTTCCTCCAAACTTTCAACCTTTTTTCCTCTTTCTTCTTCCTTCCTTCCTTAATTCCTTTCCCCTTCACGCTCTCCTTCCCGCCATCCTTTTTATTCTATCCCTGTCTCTGACTCCTCGAATAGTTACGTAGTAAATGACCAACAGATCTGCTACAGTTTGCTTTTGTACTCCTACTACAAACACACAAACTTCACCCTCCTCTCCTCTCCATTCCTCTGACCCATCTCCCTTTTCAGCCCGTATTCTCTCTCTCTCTCTCTCTCTCTCGTGCATTCTTTCAATTACCCTCATTTCCCCCTCAGCCGAACCTTGAGTACGTAACCCTTCCTTCCTCCCTCTGCCTCCCTCCCCTCTACAAAAAAAAAAAAAAAAAAAGGAGGGGAGGCTCCCTGCTCTCTTCAAGAAACCTACTATGGAAAAACTTCTCAAGCTATTGAGTCTGACCCACTCTGCTTTGTGTCCTACCTTCAATATGTAATACATCACAATTTCAACGCTTACAAAGCCATTATAGTAAAAAAATAAATACACAGACAACACAGGGTTTAAACTGCTCCGTGACTTAACTGATTGGTAAGTAGGGGTCATTCAAAAAGGAATTTAGCCAATCTGTGCGACAAGTAAGTCTCCACTGCAGTGACATATTCGAGTATTTTTACTTTGTCATTTTCACTTTAATATTCCCTGTAGCTGAAGTGCTAAGTGTTTGGTGGCTGTATGAGTGGAGTTTGAGTTACAAAAGCATTTCTTTTACATTACTTAAGCTAAATAAATTGTATGAATAGGATCCCTGACCTCAGCAACACGAGTCAAGCTTCATCATCACAAGGCAGCTGTACAGAAAGGATGTGGGCCTTACTTGAAAGTTAATCTTGGCTGTACCAGACGGCAAAGGTGATGCTGTAACCACAGGCTAGGATGAATTCGCGTCTCAGGTGTTTGACTGCAAAGAATACCAGATTAATAGGACAATGCTAAAGATGAATAAAAATGAATTTTTGCTATGAAACTACAGTACACTAGGCCTATCATTTTCAATATAAATTTAACATGATCTTTTTTTCTTATTTTCTTTAACTTCCTCTGGCTGCGACCCACATTCTGGATATCAGGCAACCTCGACCGACGACCCATGCCTTTTTTTTTGGGGGGGGGGAAAATACTCGTATATTAGGGTTAATACAGATAAAGACACATGGCATGTTCACTGAAAATATAGTTTAACATATAACCGTCCTAAAGATTTGAACTAATTACTTCACACTTCAAAATTTCGTGTTTATGTAGTCATATGTGGCGATGCATGAATTTAAAAAAAAATGTTTTATGCCTACAATTTACATATGCAAACTATCAAACTATGGCGACCATCATCCCCTCACTTGATGTACAGCTGCCTAATTTTTCCTTCCCCTTTCTCATTTTACCTCTATCTCTCCTCCTCTCTTACTTCTCCCTTTCCTTCAAAAGCCGCTTTCATACTATCCAGTTTCTCGCCGTGCCCGTTCACGGCATGGCAGTGTTAAGCTGTCGACTTAAGATTCTTACGTAGGCCTTTACGCGGCACGATCACGGCGAATCTGCCGCCACGCGCTGAATGCACGTATCGTGTCCCACTGGGTCTGTCCGGTCCCATGGCTAGTCATGGGACCGGACAGACCAAGCCGATTGAACCTGTTTGTCTGCCTTCACATCACACAGCAGTCTGCCGCGTCTACGCACGGCTGCTACCCACTCCCGCACTTGACCTTGTTGGTACACGTGAGAAAAACTGCACTGCAATTACTTGCTTTATATCAGTATGGCAAGTGATAAAACAGAGATAATCTACTGTACTACCTCTCGCTGAGCAGAATCCAGTGCTATGGGACAAGATCCTTGATGATTTGAAAATAGTTTAAAATTCATGTCATCACTTCTTCGTCCTTCAGTGTTACAAATACTCCCACTGTCTTTTTTTCGTTGACTGGGTGTACCCAAAGGAATCTGTACTGTCGCTTTTTCTTTTTCCATACATAAATGACATACGAATAAGGGCTTTTAGAAGCTGCCTGCGATCCATCGCCTTCCGCTGCTTGGTACACAGAACTAGAATATGCTGAACTGTGTGTAGGCAGGGTGTGACCTGTTGCCTTCATGGCAGGGAGCCGTGACCGTGACACCTCCGGCGCCGTGGCTAGCCACGGTCACGGCGAGAAACCGGATAGTGTGAAAGGGCTCTTATTTTTCATTCCACATCATGTGGCTCTACATTGAATGACAAGCCTAACGGCTTCCTGTACAAAGGAAACCACTTACAATGTTGGGGGGTAGCCATATATCCAAATTAAAAGATGAAGTGGAGCTTATTATGGTGCCCCTATTGACTGGATGGAGAGCCGCAAATGCGGTGTGGACAAATGGAATAGGCTGCCTGGTGATATAGTTGCTGCCCCGACCACTGAGAGTTTCAAGCACAGGCCAGACAAGCATATGACAAGTAAGAATTCGAAAAAAGAAAAAAAAAATCTTTTCAAGCTTCATTACGATAGTTTCTTTTCTCCTTTCGCACTTTCCTACAAAATTTCAATGTCAGTTCTTCTATGCTGCGTGGTGTTCCTTCTTACTTTTCCTGCCGGTTTCGGCCGGAGGGTTTGGTGGGCGGAGAAGACTCTTCTTTACTATCCTGGTCTTAATTTTATAGTTTAGTCACATGGTTCAGTCACACTCTTGTAGGTGGTGTCTAGCACTGGCCAACTGACCTACTGCAGTTATGTACATTAGTAATGTTATGTCAACTCCCCTCCTTCAACACGTGTAAATTCCCCCTCCCTCAACACGTGTTAACTCCCCTCCCTCCTAACAAGAACAGGTTCCAGACACCCCCACACAACTGTCTCTAGGGGAGCCGGGGAGGGGGAGGGGTGGATAATGGAAGCAGAGACGAACGAAGGGTGAGGAGACGAACTAACCAGAGAGACAGATAGACAGACAGATACACAAACAGAGAAAGACAGATAACAGAATTATATAAATATAGCCGACGTCGATGGACAGATACGCAACGCAAAAAATCTTAAATCATCCCGTATCCCATATCGGAAAGCAACAAACATTTCTGGATATTACATGAAAGTCTCACAGGTATGACAAATAACTGGAGAGATATTAATGTCCGCAATTATAAAGGCGGAGGAGAAGGAAACGCGAGGTGAATTATGAGTCATTTACAATAGGAATAGGCTGTTGTACTTAGGGATGATAGTCGTTATTTCCAACTTTCACTGACAATTACTCCTTGTACTTTACTGAGAAATCTACCATCATTTACAGGTACCACTATTTATTTAACTATTCAAGTAATCAGTTTCTGCAATGCCAATAATCAAACACATTATCATCAGTAAACACTTCTCTTATTATTGTTGTTAGCAGACAGTTCTTAAATCCAGTTATCCAGGACAATAATGCAGGGAAACTAATAACATTTAAACCCCTTCAGTCCGATGAGGTACTATCAGGGACAAAACATCGCCAACTATTCCACTCCGTCTGCATCATACTCAGTATGGCATGTCTGTCACTTTCCTCCACGACGCGTCCAGTCAAAGAAAATCATTTACAGACAGGGGAAATACCATGCCTCTCCCACCATCGGAATGTTAGCAACCAGAGATAAGCAAAAAATAAACTTAAAAAAAAAAAAAGTGAAATGTTAGAACTTCCCTCACCCCACCCCACCCCAACTGTACTTTATTTTTATAACGCATTCTTGCTACTGCCAGACTTTTCCCTTAGCTAATGGAGGAATTAGTGAAGGCTATAACTAACCCCTGAAGTATACATATAAAGAAAACTAAGCTGAATACAACTGTCCAGAGATAGCAAGAGGTTAACCCCTTCAATTTGATTATATGTCACTATTTTTTCTACCTCCATTCCATTTTATTCAGCTTTTGATACTGTTTTACTGAACTGGAGAAGTCAGATATAGCCTTCACTAACTCCTTCACTCAGAGGTCCGGCTGAAGGTGAATAAAATCGTCTGGTGGTAGAATAAAACTGAAGAATACGTCATCAGATAAAAGGGCTTAATAAAAGTGATGGCATTTAATGGAAAGGGCTAAAAGGAGTAAAGCTGCTGAGACGGACGACAAACAGAAGGCGTAAGAATGGAAGAGAAAGAGCATCAGAAGGGTGGAAAAGGGAGAGAGGAGTTAGATGGGGAAAGAGAATACGAGTAACTGACAAACTTAGAAAAAGGGGAACAATAAGAGGAAAAGGGAGGAAGATGGGTAGGAAGAGGAAACGATAGTGCGAAGGCTGGGAAGAGGAAAAGAGTAAGAAAAGGAGGAAAAAAAAAAAAAGAGTAAGACGGGTGGGAAGAGTAAAAAAGGGTATAGGCTAAGGTGGAACAGACGGGGAGTAACGACAGAATAAGAAAGCAGGAAATGAGAAGGGATGAGTATGAAATGTAGAGGTGGGGGGTAGAGGGGTGTTGGAATGAAGTGGAGAGATGAAG
The DNA here is from genome assembly GCF_032717465.1 of Coenobita brevimanus. Classification (NCBI taxonomy): domain Eukaryota; kingdom Metazoa; phylum Arthropoda; class Malacostraca; order Decapoda; family Coenobitidae; genus Coenobita; species Coenobita brevimanus. Next base: position 27,886,004 of record NC_137050.1, read on the forward strand.
GGGTCAGGGGTTAGGGAGGGGGCAGGTAGGCCTACTGGGTCAGAGGCTACACAGCTTGTTTTTAAAAGAGAAGGTCGCCCTAGGCTCCCCTTACGGTCTTTATCTGGGACCTGTCTTTGTAGTGGTGGCTGTTGTTGTGAACCTGGTGAAAGTGCCTGTGTGGTGGTTATGGTGGCGGAATAGTTTTCATTTTATGGCGGCTATAGCTGTGGCAGTGATGGTATCTGGTTACCGAACAGTAGTTGTTGTTGTTGTGGTAGTGATGGTGCAGGTCCTTTAACTTTCAGGTAGCTGAAATTGCCGTTATGGTGGCTGTGGTACTATAACTGTTTATTGTTGTGCTGTGGTGGAAAAGGCCGCGTGGTAGTTATGATGGTAGAACAGTTATAATTTTAAGGTAACTGTAGCTGTTCGGGTAGTGATGGTGCCTGACTGTTGTGGTGGTACTGATAGTAGCTGATGCGCTAAAGCTGAAAGTGGCTGTGGTAGTGATGGTGGTAGTAGTGGCTGTGGTGGCTGTAGTTGTGTGATAGTTGTAGTGGTGGTGGTGGTGCTATGTCACTATAACTGTTCAATTAATACCAATAAGAAAATTTCTAGCAGTGATGAGTGTGATGGCTGTAACGGCAATGAGAAGTTGTGGTGGTAATACTAGTACAATGATAGTATGCAAGTGGTAGTGGTAGTACTGGTGAGGTAGTGGTAGTAGTTGAGGCGTGGTAGTGATGGCGGTGGGAAGAATGACTGTAGTAATGCAATGCAATAATGTGAGTGTGTGGCATGATAGTGAGAGTACTGGTGATACAGGTAGTTGTAGTGGTAGTGTGATGATGATGTGAATGATGACTACGGCAGTGCTGATGGTAGTAGTGGTGGTAGCAATCCAATGGTGGTAGTATATGACAAGTGGTGATGATGACAGTGGTAGCGGTGGTGATGATGGTTGTGGTAGTGCGACAGTAGTGCACTGCGGTAGTGGTAATGGTGGTAACAATGCTAAGGTGGTAGTGCGTGGAATTCCAGAGGTATAAGTGACGATAGCAATGGTGATGGTGAAGGTGATTGCGGTGAAACTGTGGTAGTGTGGAGGCCGATTGTGGTTGTAGTATGGGGGATGAGATGGGTGGTAGCGATCGTAGTAGTGCAATAGCGGTTGTGTGAGGAATAATAATGATCGTGATTATGGATGCAGTGCAATGATAGTACTAGTGGTGGTAGTGGCGGAGTTCTGACGGTGGCTGTACAGGTGATGGTGGTGGCAGCAGTGTGTTAGTGTGATGGACGATGATCGGAGTGTGAAGAATGATGGTACCGACAGTGGTAGTGGTGTTGCTAGTGATGGTGGTGGTTGTGGCGGTGGTGGTAGCAGTTCTGATAGTGGTGGTGTGCTTGCGGAGACTGTGGTACTGGTGGTAGTAGTGGCAGTTCTGATGGTGGTGGTAGTAAGGGTGGTGGTGGTAACAGTGCAATGGTGGTAGTGTGAAGGATGATAGTGGTGGTGGTTGTTCCAGTGGTTGACTCGCTTCCTTCTTCCTAAGCATTGCACTCCTTTCCTGGCCTCTTCTTCACTTCTTACTTCTTTCATTCTTTCTCCTCCCTCTTTGATTCTTTTATACTTTCTCCTCCCTCACTCCGTGCCTCTTTTCTTCTCATTCTTCCTTGCTTCACTCACATATTGTTCTTCCTTGTTTCATTTTCTTTCTTTTCACTTACCATCCTCCTCCAATCAATTTACTTAATTTTCTCCTGTATCCACTCTTTCATTTTTTCTCATCTGTGTTTGACTTTCTTTCCTTTTTCCTTCCTTCATAACTATTTTCTTTTACTTTAATCACTTTTTTATTGACACTCCTTGTTCAGTTCACTTCATTTGTTCTTTTCTTCTCCTCCTTTCTTATTCATAATATTTGTCCATTCTCCTTGATATATTGTCTTTCTATCTCCTCCCTCGTGTTTCATTCAGTAGCTACCTTTTGCAAAAGAAAAGAAACGATGAGTACTAAAGAAACAGCAAAAGTGATGAAATACAGGAGGAATGGCAGAGGAAAGAGAGGAGATGAGGGAGAGACACTAAGACAGAGAGGAGGAAGAGAATAGTGAGAGAGGAGAGATCTCGAGAAGCGACACAGAAGTGGGGAAGAAAGATAGGGTAAAACGGTGAAAGAGTGCAAGGAGAAGGAAAAAAAAAAAAAAGGAGGGAATGAAAGAAAAGGGAGAAAGAGAGAGAAAAAAAAAAGGAGGAGAGAAAAAGAACACTGGAGGGGCAGACTGAGAAGAGGACATGAGTAAGAGGAGAAGGCTAGAGAATTATGAGGAAGGAAAGAAATACACAAAAAGAGAAATGAAGTGTTATATAAGAGGAAGACAGGTTACAGAAGAGAGGGGAGGAAGAAAATGCAAAGAAAGTGAAGAGAGGGAGAATACACAGTTAAAGTGGAGGAAGGTGCAATAAAGGAAAGGAAGATGTATCTGGTTCCCACATCACCTTCCCGTCCAAACACCCCATGGCGTCGCTACTTCCACAAACACACCAGTACCGCATTCACCATCACTCCCCTACGCCCCTCTACACTCATCACCTACAATCACCTAAATCCATCTATACAAACCTACACTCATCTACACTCACCTATACACAAATCTAAACCCATCTACACACACACACACACACACACACACACACACACACACACACACACACACACACACACACACACACTCAACTACATACATCTAAACTCGCCTACACCTACATACAAACGTACTGTGGATCTACCTACACTCACATATACCCACCTACACCCATCTACACTAACCTACTCTTGCCCTCGTCACCTCACATCATCCACTTACGGTGCACCATCTCAAACTCAACTCATACAATTCCACCCACAATCATCTACTCACACAAAACCATTCTCACACACTCACACACTTAGAAAAACACCGTACACACATACGTACATACATACTTCGGCTCTCTCTCTCTCTCTCTCTGTACACACACACACAAACCATCCACTCCTACTCTCTCTCTCTCTCTCTCTCTCTCTCACACACACACACACACACACACACACACACACACACACACACACACACACAGACACGCACGCACGCACGCACACACACACACACACACACACACACACACACACACACACACACACGCACACACACACACACACACACACACACAATCCACTCCTACTTATCATCACCAATTAATTCCCGGCAGTAGTCCGCCCTCGCCAACACCTACCCACCTATAATAACCGTAGATCCACACCTGCAACCATTACCACCAGCTACCATACACCTACCACCCATCTACCGCACACAATGTGACACCACACTGACTAATCACAGTATTCTCTCCTATAGCTATGTTCATATTCACAGCACCACCATAAATTTTACACACACACACACACACACACACACACACACACACACACACACACACACACACACACACACACACACACACACACACAGAACACTCCTCTACTTGTCTCGCCTCTGCATATTTCTCCAGGTAACGCTGAGTGGAGTGATCCAGCTGAGTGAGTCACATGAGCCTACGTGTTAATTCAGGCCAGCAGTCAGACCTCGCCAGCACCTACCTGTAATGACCGTGAGTCCACACCTGCAACCACCACCTACCATCCACTACCTGACGAAGATTTTAGCCCCTTTTAGTTCAGTTGATAGCCAAGTCCAGGGTTCGTCAGACTAGTAACCAAGGATGCTCAATCTTAACGCATGGCTCATCGAATATCATAAAGCCACAATCAACCAAGGATAATCGTTCTTGCCTCCCTAACTAAGGCTCATCGAGATTACATACAACCAGGACTTACGTGTTCAACAGTGGGAGTGGCTCAGTTCTAGAGTTAAAAAAAAAAAATTATAACCAACAATTCCGTAAAGTCAGGAAGGCTAATGAAGGTCTGTTACTTATAATTAAGCATCACTCCCACGTGCACCCCACTTTCAATCTACTTATGGCAACTCTCTCATGGTTGGGACTTGGGATGATTCTAGTAAGTAAAGAAGCCTGAGAGTGTTAATCCTGTCTCCATTAATTCTCACTATAGGGACAACTTCAGTACCGTACTATATTTTATCCCACCTAACGCCAAACGATTTTATATGGTTAAGAGAGAGCAATAGGAGCCCTTGGGGCGTTTATTCAGGCCAGACGTCCGACCTCGCCAACACCTGCCAGTAATAACCACGTATCGACACCTGCAACCACAACCACTACCTACCAATTACACTCTGTTCACTCTAACCAGGGGTAAAGTTGCCCTCTTACCATCATGAATATTTCGCTGCAACATGAAATCAACACTAGAACACGGTGATAGTTACGAAAAATTACTGGGGAAAGGATGCAAAACTGCAGTATTGCCTTTCTTCTGTCACTGGGGTACGGGAGAGGTTGCAGAAAGACATAAATCTGCGGCAAACTAAACCTCTGCCAAGTTAAAGTGAATGAACAATATCTTCTACTTACCCTCTATATCGCAAAGTTCGCAAGATAATTACAGTCTTATCACCTACAATTATGCTCATACTTAGAGCAACGGCACCAGTTTCGCGTATCGTACATCGCACCTTTGACTCCTTCAATCCGATGACTTACCTTTTATTCTAATATTGCTACCTCCTATCAATTTATTGATATTAGGATTTTTTTTTGGGGGGGGGTCTAACTGGAGGGGCTGGATATAGTTTCCATTAACTCTATCGCTACTAGAGGTCTTTCCAAAGTTACTTAAAGTTGTCTGTTTATTAGCCAGGATAAAAGAAAACATGCGCCACAGGATTCAAGGGGTTAATCATTTACTAACTGCTCTACTAGACGAGCTCCACTTCCGCATCATCTAATACTGCATTCATATCCTCTTAAAGACTGAATATGAACGTTCCACCTACACCTTCACCCAAACCGCATCACCTGATAAGTGGCGGTAAGCTCGCTGACAGGAAAACCCCGTACCACTTCTTCCTCTGTGATGTATTTGGTGTATTACCCGTTAATATTCTATTGGAAGCTGATTATATCTTTTCAGTACAAGCATAATTTGCATCTGCGACAAAGATGAAAGTATGGTGTAACTGGTAAAATAAATAAGTAAGGAAGAGGCGTTACGAAAGCTATGGCACGTACTCTTGTTGGTTATCTCCCTGGGACCTCTTCCTCAGCGACTTGTTTTTGGATCCGGATGGTTAATATACTTTTGTACCTTACTTATCCAGAGTATGGTCATGTTAGAATGATTTAAGCAATACAGATGACGACAGTAGCGTATATGCAAAATAAATAGCTTTGGAAGAGATGTAGGGAGTTTCCTTAACAGACGAGACTGCAGACCTAAGCCAACAAGAATGCAACCAAAAGTGTCATCTACCGCAACACTCAAGCTCACGAAAACCTATATCTAGTCTCGCTCACACCACAGCTTTGACTCCCAATTACAACGATAATTTTACACCACCTGAAAAACGAATCCACCAACATACCAACCCACATTCCTACTCTCTTTCCCAAACCATGTTCAAGAGCCAACTAAACGCTTATCTTGCTCACACCAACTGGAAAACAAATCTACTAGCACATCGCCACGTACATTCCTAATCCCTCTCATCCCAAAGGTAGGTTCAAGTTCCACTGATTATATTCCGTACATCAGCGGAAACACCATCACTACCTATGTTCTTAACTTTCCCCATGCTATTTCTAAACTCCCAACTACAGCCATAATCTTCCCTACATCACCTGGAAAACAGATCTTTTAGTACACCATCTACAATCTAACCTCACTCATGATGAATTATTCCAAAACTCCAAACGACAACAATGTGTTCAAGCCAATTGGAAAATTAATTCGCCAACATACTATCTACATTCCTAACCTCTCACACCGTTTCTATATTCCCAAATACAGCCATTACCTTGCCTGGAACAAATGAATAGCCAGTCTATCAGTCAGCATACCATCTACATTGCTAACCGTCCTCACACCATTCGCAAATTCCACCTACAAACAAATACGCCGTCTGCTTAACTCCAACCAACACACTCTAAACTAAAAATACTCGTGTTAAAAAGTACCCGCAATCCTTAACCCATTTGCGCCTAGCGTCTTCAGAGTAGGACGGAAGTAGGCATTTTCAAAAGTCGATAAAAAGGGGAACCCCACGATACGAACCTACGAGCTTCGTGACTATGAGCCGATAGGCGGAGGGCGGTACGCTTAGTACCCTTCCGGCAAAATCCCTTACACAAGAACTCCGGGCACTATAAGATACGGTAGCTACTTGAATGACATGACGTAAGGGCATTATTTATTTCATTATTGCTATCTCTAGGCAATACTATTCGGCTCAGGAGAGGCTTTTCTAATTGCAGGAGCTAAGATATAGTCAACATGAATCTCACTACTAAGGGACTACCCTCAGCTAATTAAAATCGTCTCGCAACACACACACACACACACACTATGTGTTGACGCAGTTAAAACATCGTCTTTCTACTCTTTCCTTTTCACCAACTTAAGTCTATCAGAGAAGCCCCATCCCTCTATGAAGCCTCGTATATTGAGCAACACCCTCTATCATGAAGCCCTCGTGCACAACGCGGCCAGCTAATACATACTGCACACCCTATCTCACACCCATTTAAGCCATCTGGGATAATATACAATGATTACCTTAGGGGTCATGGTAGATTATACCCGCAAGCTATTAACCCTCTGCCTGCGAAATATCAACTATGAATTACATTTCGATCAGCATCAGATGATTTTAGTGTTCTAGCGAGAAACTTGGGCCACGAACGTTATAATTATCATGATTAAAAACTGTGGCAGAGAATGGAGTACTCCACATTCCATAACAACTTACGATGGACGATTTTATTCAGCTCACATACTTTAATCACAGCCAAACACAACAGCCCAACTGGATTAATATAGAGTGATGATCGCGTGTTATCTGGGGGGTCAGGTTATATTAGTGCCGCCAGCCATTAGGCTGTGATATAACACCCACTCTAGCTCTGCTTCTTATCTACGGACCCGTCCGTAGAACTAAAATTTATTACAACACCTGCTTTAGATTCACTTTAACCCCTTTAATTCGATGACGTACGGGCTTTAAAAAATTTTTCGGCACCCTTACGGCACGATACATTATGCCACACCACACGAGGCATTCTGAATCAACTCCTGAATTACGGTGCGTGGTTGGTATCCCTGGCCCTGTGTGGGTGGTGTGTGTTAATTCGTCTGCTAATGATGAAATCCTGTGGGAGAGGGAGAGAGGTACAGGGGTACCAACCACACCACGTATTCACACCGTCTGTACCAGTGATCGTTGCGCAGGGTATCGGGGCAAGGGGTGCCGAAAATTTTTTGAGAGGGTGTACAATATATGATTATTACTGCTAACACCAGATGATTACTTTAGGGAGTACAGGAGGGTTCTAGTAGTGAAGAGGTTAATGAAAGCTGTATCTAACTTCTCATACTCGACAAACGCCCCTGTAAGTGAATAAAATCGTCTGGAGTCACCACAAAATGTTACAGAATACGCTGTCGGACTGAAGAGGCTAAGATGTGATAAATATCTGCTTTTTATCTATGGACCCCTCAGCAGAATTGAAACATATTACACCTACTTTACATTCCCCTTAAAGTCGCCCAACACAATAAATACTTCAAGTGGGTCCTTTCAACACAGCTCTCGACTCTTTTTACCCTTTATGCTGCGGTTGGTGCACGTTGGTACTTTATTCAAACTAACACCACACGATTTTAATCAACAGAGAGAAATCCTGGCTGCCTATGGATTGTCTCGAGTAACAATTCCTCTGCAACTGGCGCACCTATGAATTCCGAACAGGCTAACACCAGAAGATTTTGTTCTGCCAAGAGAAATCCCACCAGTCTGATACTTAAAGACCTACCGTATATAGAGCACTGTACCATAATTCTTTCTGTTACCTCCCTCCCTCCCTCCCTCTCTCTCTCTCTGATTTTCAGCTTTTCCATTCTCCTTCGTCCCCCCCTTTCCTTTTTTTCTTCTCCCATTTTCACTTGTCATCTCATTTACCAACGAATATCTTGTTTTCCCTCATCACTACGGTATCCTTTTTTCACCCTCATTTGCTTGTCTCAAAAATTCTGCCTCATACACTTCCTCTTTGTACCTCGTCTCTAATTTTTCCCGTTCTTCCTTTTCTTCCTGTCCTCATCTCCTCTCTCCCCTCCTTCACCCTCAGTTCACTTCTCTCTCTCTTATTATCTCTCCTTTTTCTCTCGTGTCTCCCCTTTCCTCCCTCCCTCTGCTCACTGCCAAAGGATCTCCAGCATAACGCTATATTTCCATTTTTCCTCATTTCCCTTCATCCTCTTGCTCCTTCCCCAATTCTTCCCTCTTTTTCCTGTAGCACTCTTTCCCGTCTTCAACAACTAATTCCACACTATTTCCTCTTTCTTCCCTTTCTCACAGAGGTTTATTCAAATAGTCCTCTTTTCTACCTCAGTCGAATGCACAATTCTCTCCCAATTATGACTACTATTATCTTTTCTCCAATCCTCATCATTCAACTGCTCTTCGCAATATTCTCCCCTCTTGCCTCTTTACTCCAACGCAAATTCCTCCATCATCTCTGTTCAGCTACTCATCTCTCCTGCAAAACACCCCACTCGCTCACTTCTCCCTATTTCTCCAATCTGATTCCTCTCTCTTCTGTTCAGTTATTCTACCCCCTCCTGTAACTACGCATAATCCACCCATTTCTCCTCCTCCGCACCCAAATTCCCTCCCACCTACTCAAATTACACTTCCCACTACGCTTAACCTCTCGCCTCTTTCTCCTTCTCCCCACTCACATTTCTATCCCTCCCCTTCTCAGTCACTCCTCTCAGAACACATTCCTCCTACCATCTTTCTGTCTCCTCTTTTTCCCTCTCACATTAACCCTAACTTCCTCATCGCCATTAAAATCCACCACCATTCAATTACTTCATTCTCACTACGCAAATCTCCACCTTTTCTTTTTCCCCTCTTCCCTCATTTTCTCCTCATTCATGCTCTCCTCCTAAACACACACACACACACACACACACACACACACACACACACACACACACACACACTAAACTCATACCTCCTCTTTCCTCCCCTCCCCACACAAACACCCCCCCAATCGATTATCCTTCTACTCATAACCACCCCAATCTCTTTCCCCTCGCATTCCTCTCTCCCCTCGCTTTCCACATCACCCACTCTCTCTTTCCCCTCGCATTCCTCTCTCCTCTCGCCCTCCACTTCACCCCCCCCCTCGTCCTCCTCCTCCACTCTCGAGGAACGCAAACAAACTGTAGCCAAACAATAGTGGCGTAATGCAAGAGTGGGTTCCAAGGCTCCTCCTCGACCCCACTTATACTTAGCCCATCATTGCAAAGTCAGTTATTTATTAGTTATCTTTTGTGCATTTTTCATCCGCCGCCTCTCTCTCTCTCTCTCTCTCTCTCTCTTACTTGCGAAACTCCACACTTATCCCATCATTCCAACTTATATATTTTTGTGTGGGAAGAGGAGGGATGAAGTGATCGGGTGCTCTCTCTCTCTCTCGCTTGTGAAACTCCACACTTATCCCATCATTCCAAGTTGTATTTTTTTTTATTTCGGAAGAGGTGGGATGAGGTTATCGGGTGCTCTCTCACTCTCTCTCTCTCTCAATATCATCATCATCATTAATATTACTGTATCATCCTGTATAATTCTCGTAACACATTCACCTCCTAGTATTTTTTTTTCATTAATCTACACCAAGTATTATTCCTTGCTTGTTCATTATTTTCCATTTTATATATACGAAGTTTTTCCTAACACGAAACCATCCAAGTTTGATCCCTTCCCCACCTGCACCCTTGTATCAACCCCATTTCCCCTCTCCACCAACACTCTTATCTACCCTCTCAACACACCCATTTATTTGGTTTCCCCTCACTTGTCAACGCTCCCACCCTCCCAGACCTCCCTCTTTACCACCCCTACTCGCACCTCACACCCTCTTCTCCCTCCTTACCAAGCCTGTCTCACCTCTCACCCTCCCTCCTCACCACCTCCCTCTTACCTCACATCCCCCTCTCGGACCACGCCTACTCGCACCTCACACACTCATTTCTTACAGCCTCCCTCTTACTTCACGCCAATCTTCCTACTCCCTTTCACCTTATGCTCTCACTCATTCTCATTTCACACCACTACTCCCACTTCCTTGTGGTAGATGGTGGCGACCATCATCCACTCATTTGACGTAGTGCTGCCTACATCATCCTTCACATTTATCTTTGTATTACCCTGTCTCACCTTCTAGCTTCCTGCTTCATCCTTTCCGTCCTTTTCATTAATTATTAATCCTCTTTCCACTTCAGGTTGCTCTGCACTATGTGACAAGCATAATGGTTTCCTGTAAACCAGGAAACCATTTACAACGCTGGGTAGTAACGATATAACCTGGTAACAGGCGATTTGGAGCATCCTATGATGCCCATGTTGACTGGGTGGACGCAAATGCGGTGTCCATCCAGGAACCAAACTTTCATACTTTTCCCCGGGACTCGCAAACCGCAAAGGGCCACTGGTTAACATCACGGGACAGACTTGCGGGGGCAGTTGCTTGCATGCGGTTGATGGATCTGCTCGGCCAGACAGACCGGAGGTGATTAACAACTTACACTACTCTTCAAACTAACATTCACTCTTCTCCTTATACCATCTCTCTCTCTCTCTCTCACACACACACACACACACACACACACACACACACACACACACGCACACACAATACCGTGTACTCATACATACAGTACATACAAATATTATATCATATTATATTATATATATATATATATATATATATATATATATATATATATATATATATATACACACACACCATAATTTTTTCTCCTCTTGTCATCAACTCTCAAACTACCCCCTTCTCCCCTCCCACACATCACACTCATTCTCCTTCTGTCTCATCCTCACCTACGCTACCTTATCAACACTCCCTCATACCATCTCCCTTACACTTCCTATTTGTAATTCCGGTAACTTCTTACTCACTCTTCTTCCCTGCATCCTTACTCAACCTCACTTCATACTAACACAACACCACTCTCTCCACTTATGATTTGTTTTGAACTTTATTTATCTACTATTTAATTTCTATATTTATTTTACGAGTAAATATCCTTATTTAGGTAACTCTGGACAACAGCTCAGAGAGTCGGCATTCAAGTCCAGCATTTCGCTTAGTGCACATCAACAGAGAACAAATCACCAATCTTAGAACGCATACTCCCTTCTCTTTCGCACCAACCTCTCCCCTCAACCCACTCCCCCTTCACCCTCACTTACTAATATGGCTACCTCGTTCTGACAGGGTAAATATAGTAGTTCACTCATTAACAGCTGTCACAGGAGTACGTCTCTTCTTCTCTCTCCTCTTACCTACTTCCTCTACTCATTTTTAGTGTCTTATCTCTTTCCTCAATTTGGTTCATCTGTTTCGCTTTTTACTGTCGTTTCCCCGCAACTCTCTCTCTCTCTCTCTCTCTCTCTCCTTGTCATCATTATTCCCCTCTACCCTCCACTCTCCGCTATCTTTATTTGTCTTGCATTCCTCTGCTCTGTTTTTCCCTCCACCCTCTTAGCTACATAGCTTTCTCTTCCCCTTCTTAAACTTAGAATATTCCTCCCCCCACCCCACTCTCTTTCTCTCTCCATGTATGTATGTATCTATCCATCTACTGGCACCAAACTCCCTTGCTTCAGTTTCCTCACCTCCTCTCCCCTATTTCCTCACCTTCAGGCATGTGAACGCTTCTGTATGTATATTTGTCGCCTTTATTAATGCCGAGATTCACAGTGCTTGCAACCTTCCAATTCTTGTTTCAACTCTGACTTCCGAGCTGTTTCGAGGGTTCTTTGTAATGAAAACACCGTGTAAGCTGGGCAAGTCCGAAACCTGAAGCCACAGTATAGGTTTCATGTCCCTTATCTCTGTGGTGCAGACTGTTGTGCAATTTGCGGTCTACCGTGTCTGGTGCAGGTATAATTTTTCTCCTTTTCTATTCTCTTTAGCCAACACATCATCATCATCATCATCATCATCATCATCATCATCATCATCATCATCATCACCACCACCACCACCACAACCATGCGAGGAAGTGGTGGTGCCCAGCTTCCCGCAACGACCACGCCTTATTATCGGTTTCCTCTCAAGGTAAAGCAGCAGACGCTTGTGAATGCAGATAAAGTAAGAGCTTACATACGGTATAGGTATAGATTTTCTGGTGGCAAATGAAGTAGAAATGCTAGGGAAAGTGAAGCAGATTAATCGCTTTCTCTTCCTGATTTTCATTCTATTCTGGCACCGTAATTCAGTATCGTACGTGCTTACATTTCCGTTTTTTTTCTCTCTCTCTTATATCTCATACGGTACTCAATTTATTATATTCGTTCAATGTATGATATGGGGAAATACGAAACGAACAGAATGAGAAAATAAGGGGGAGAAGCAAAGTAACTGCGGGAGAGAGAAAGCGTGAGTGGGAAGAGACAAAGGGGTGTCAGGGGATGCAAGGGGAAGAAGGTTGGGTCGGTAAGGAAGGAGGAGGTGGGTGGGTGGGTGGGGAACTGAGGGTAAAAATATAGAAGGGGAAGAGGGTAGGTAGCACGAGAGGCGAGAAAGGAAGAAGACCAAAAGAGTACACAGACAAGGAGAGAGAGAGAGAGAGAGAGAGAGAGAGAGAGAGAGGATGGAAACACTGGAACGTAGGGACAGAAGAGCAGAGGAAATGAAGGGTAAGTATGGATGTGAAAGCACTACACAATATTAAACTCCCTCTGATCAATGATGGAGAAAAAGAAGGCGTAAGAAAGTAAATGGAAAAGAAAAACAGCGAGGAAGGAAGGAAGGAAGGAGGGAAGGAATATGGAGAGGGAGAAGAGATACATAACTATCAAACTCCAGGAAAGGAATGGAAGGAACAGACGGGAAAGGAAGATACAAACGGGAAAGTGGAGTGGAGAAAGGAAGAGTTAAGTATGGAGTGAGGGTGAGAAGAGATACACATTATTAAACTCCCCTTCTCTTGCTTGCTAACACAGGCTTGGCAGGCAGCGAAGAACTTGGCACTTATTTTAACCACACACCCACATTTTACGCTATCCCCCCCTACCCTTCCCCAACTTCCTCATTCATGCCCACCTTTACTGCTTTCATTCATTCGCCTTTTCCGTGTTTCTTCTTCCAGTTTCTACCAGCATATTTTTTTCCTCCTCCTTTCCCACTTCTTCATTTAGCTTATTATCATCTTCACTGGATTAGTTCATTATTCCTTCTTCCATTCTTCGTTCTCTACCACAATTTTCGACAACCTCCCCCCACTTCCTTCATTCTCATCTTTCACTCAGTTTACCTTCCTGGACCTCACACTTGCCTTGCCTTTTTTCCCTACCGAAATTGTCATCCCCATGCTCTTCGTTTACTCACATGTCTTCTGTTTTCATCCTTCCTTCCTTTCTTCTTCTTTCTCGACCAAGATCAACATCCAACCCCACCCCCCAGCTCATTAATTCATTCTCACCTCTTTTCTCATTATCCCTTCCTGAAATTCATGTTTCCTTTATTTTTTCTTCTCTCACAAACTCATCATCATCGTATTCTTTCCTTTTTTAAAAATTTGTCCTATCCTCTTCCTTTCCCAATTAATCAGCCTTTTCCATCGCTCTTCCTCTTTCTTTCTTGATTTTAAACGGTTCCTTCTTTCCTCTCTCTCTCTCTCTCTCTCTCTCTCTCTCTCTCCTACCGCCACTCATCCTAATTTTCCCCCCTCTGTTCCTCATTACCTCATTACTCCACCTATTCATTTTCCCTTCCTCCTTTCTCCACACGTCCATTCTCTCTTTCTCCCCATTTCCATAAACCATTCCTCAATTGCCCCCTCATCATTTCTCCTAAACTCCATATCATCATTATCATCATCATCCCTCCCCACCTCCTATACACCATATCTCCATGACCCTTCTCCCCCATTTACCTCACCCCCACCACCGAAGAAGAGAGATAAGATTAGCTTGGTGACACACAGCCACATTAGTTCTATAGATAAACAATTTGTGGCTTAGCGACGTGCCAATATTAAACTCGGACGCCTATCAATAAAACGCATAAAAGGTCACTGGCCCCTTCAATCCGCGATGCGTTATAATTTATTCTTGCTACCTCCAGGCGACTTTATCCAGCTTCTCCGAGACCTCTTATAAAGAAGTAAATTAATATCATTTCGCCTCTCATCTCTTCAGTTCAAAGTCTCTTCTTAATAAAAATGTCTGCAGATAGCTAAAGCAAAATGAAAAATACGTCATCGAATTGATGGACTACCATCTCAAGGTCGGAACAAATCGTATGGGCCTGAGTGTTAGGCGATTATTAGTTGTTACGTAGTCGAGACCACCTCTCTCACAGTTTTTTTTTTTTTCCCTTCAACAAGATGTCTAAACTAAGCGGCTAATCCCAGACTATTTCATCCAGACCAACCCACTGAATCCGAGGACGTATTTTTCATTTTACTCAGATTACCTTCATGTGATTTAATTCGGTTCAGCTTTCCCAAGTTAAAGAAAATCGTCTGAAGTGGGGAAAATAAAGTGGGGAAAAATGCGTCACCGGACTGAAAAGCTTAAATGAATCCTCGTTCAGTGATGGTGTTAATCACTTATAATTACCAACAGGGGCAATTTACTGTAACAATAAATAATTAGACCGGGGAAAGTGTGAAACTGCAGCGGTAACAGGCAACAGCCGGGCCCACATTACCCACTTCAAGACGTAGGGGTCCGAGGCTAGCCTACCGTAGTCAAGTAGACTTAAGTGTAAACGACCACCCTATTTCTCTAAATGGCAATACAGTACATTCTGAAAACTCTCCAGTCAACTCGTGGGGATTGGACCTATGAACACCGTCACTACGACTGTGGCGTTCTAACACTACACTCACCAGGCGCCTAAACAACAGGAGAAAATGTAGAAATTAGATGGAAATGTATTAACCCCTTTAATACGATGACACTTTCATTCTTCCTATATTCACAAAATTTTACTCAGTTTGCGGGGATAAATGCATCTCAACCACGTCATGTATACTGCACTTCGGTTTAGTTTACTCTTGCTAACTTCTCACATTTTGGTTAAAACCTAGAGAAACCATCTGTAGTACCGAGGCAAGAAAGTCTACATTAACACCTTCACGACCTGACACATCTCCCAAGGCTGAATAATATCGCTTGCAAGAAAAATAAAATAAAAAATATGCTATATCTATTCTAGACCTTAAAAAGTCACCCTTAACCTAAATAAAATTATCTGAGAGTAGCAACAATATAATACGAAGTATTTCACCTGTCTGAAGACGTTGAATGACGAACGAATTGCAGTAAATTTGGTCGGAAATTAACCTTGAATATACCGCAATTAGGCCTACATTTGTAAGTCTACCTACAAGAATATATTTTAAGCTAAATGCTAATAAAGGTGAAATAAATAAATAAATGTGTGTGTGTGAGAGAGAGAGAGAGAGAGAGAGAGAGAGAGAGAGAGAGAGAGAGAGAGAGAGAGAGAGGACGCAAGTAAGAAAAAGATAGGATGTAAAGAAAGAAGTAGTAGTAAAATTAGAGAGAGAGGGTGACAGGATTGAAGAAAAGGAAGAGGAATATGAAGGGAAGAGTAATACATATTGTTACACTCCCGCCCACTGTTTACTGAGTGAAGGAGGGTATAAATGAAAAGGGTGGGGAAACAAGGAGGGAAAAATGGCAATACAAAGAGACGCGAAGGGGGAGTGAAGGAATTAAGAGGAATGAAGTGGAGCGGAACGAAGAAACTTTGGATGGAATGCTTCGAATGAAAGTGCAGCGAGAGAATGAAGGAAGGAAGGCATGATGACAAATATAAAAAGGAGAAAAATGACAATAAATGAAAAGGAAGCTGGGGAAGAAAATGTGAGAATATGGATGGAAAGGTTAAGATGAAAGTAAAACAGGCCACGGTAGGAAGCAAGAATTGAGTAAGAGATAAGTGAACTGGATGAAAAGGAAAGCCGAGGTGGGGAAACAGGAAATGGACGACGGTACAACAAAGTAATGCCTGACTAGCTTTCTTATATATTTAATTCTAGTTATACCGGGTCTTATTCAAAGAAGGAGAGATACGGTATACACAGTAAGTATATGTACTTATTGAAATTTATTTGGAGAAAGGGAGAGGAAGGGATGGAATACTGAGACGGAGTTAGAAACAAACTCCGAACAAACCCTTTTGCTGAAAGAGGTTTCCCCTTTGCTAAATAAAACCGTTTGGCAGTAGCAAGAATAAAGTAAAATACGTCATCATACTGCACCAGTTATGGGCCGACAAGAAGGGGGGAGGGGAGACTAATAGTGAGGAAGAAACGATGGAAAATGGAGACATCGTGAGATATGCGGGAGGGAGGGAGGAAAGGAATGAATGGAGAGGATGATGAAGACATTGCAGAATGGGGGAGGAAGCGTGCTGATGAGACAATGAGGGGAGACACAAGACGAGGGTGAAGAGACACAAACGGGAAGATTCAAGAATATTAAGAAAAATGGAACAGGAAGATACGGAGAAATGGAAGAGAATGAGGAGGAATGGAAGAAGAGGATAAGGAGGAATGGAAGAAAAGGATGAGAAGGAATGGAAGAAAAGGATGAGGAGGTATGGAAAAATGAGGGGAAGGAATGGAAAAATGATGATGAGGAAGAACAGAAAAAAAAGAGGACGAGGAAGAATGGAAAAAAAAAAATAGGATAAGGAGGTAAGGAGGGGATGAGGAAGAAGAGGTAAGGAATGGTGGGAAAGATGTGGGGAGAAAACACAATACTTACGGCGACTCAATGACCCGGTCGGTATGGTTCGAGCCCCACTGACTGCCACTGAGGTTTGGGGAGGGACGGACCTCACAAGCTAACACCAATCTGCAACAGTCAAATAGCAAAACTTTAATCTTACCACTGTCCACTACCACTCGTCTGTTTTACCATCAGTGCTTTGTACGTCTTACCCTTCTCCTACCCTGTATGCCTTCACCCTTTAGAAAGCATACCGGTATATTTATCCTTCTAGAGTGCCGTGGGTATACAAATAAAGCAACATAAAGCTTTTCGCCAACAGCACCATCGTGTAACCTACTCCATTCATCTACACCGGCACTCTATCACTATTTTCTGTTTCACCCGCTGTACCTCCCTCACGCAACCTTTTTTATCCATAATAACCACCCAATTGAATGAATGGAGGACGCCCGTAATCTGATGTATGGATTTTTTTTTTATTCATTTGCTTTTCCTTCCTCTGTTCTGTTATTTAAAAATAAATACAAACTAAAGCACGGTAAGGGAGGGTGCTCGTTACCACCTCAGTACGAATATTATATCCCTGCTACTCGGTGGACGATTTTAAGCAGCTCAGAAGGCCTCGTCGCAGTGAAAGGGTTTAAAACAGCCTGCACTAACCCCTTTACTACAATGGCGCCTTTGTTCGCCCTGCTGCCCCTCGTTCTGAAAGGATTTGTGTGGGTGGGAGGCCAAGGAAGGAAGAATATGTAAAGAGATAACAAAAAATAGAAGGAGCAAGAGAGAGAGAGAGAGAGAGAGAGAGAGAGAGAGAGAGAGAGAGAGAGAGAGAGAGATGGGGAGGAGAAATGGGAATGGAGGAGTAGGATGGGTGGAGAGGGGAGGGAAGAGAGAGATGAGTGAAGTGGAAGTTGGTAAAGAGGAGGACGGGGGATAGCACTGCAAGGAGTGGGGGAGCGAGGGAGGGAAGGAAGAAGAAAGTGGGTGGAGGGAGAGAGGGGAGAGGAGTGGAGGGAGAGAGGGAAGAAGGGTGGAGGGAGAGAGGGAAGAAGGGTGGAGGGAGAGAGGGGAGAGGAGTGGAGGGAGAGGGGTGCAGAGGAGTGGAGGGAGAGGGGAGCAGAGGAGTGGAGGGAGAGGGGAGCAGAGGAGTGGAGGGAGAGGGGTGCAGAGGAGTGGAGGGAGAGAGGGGACAGGAGTGGAGAGACAGAGTGAGCGAGAGTCGTGGGTGGAGGGAGGGGAAGTGAGTGGAGGAACAGGGCGGTAGGAGTGATGGGGGGAGAGGGACAAGTGCAGGGGGCGGTGGCTTGCGTATCAAGAATGAGTCACAGCGACACGTGACTACCACCATCCATATTACCACCACTACCACTACAACCACCCACACTACCACTACCAATATTACCATTACAACATCCCTAGTATACCACCACCACCACCCACACTACCATTACAGATACTACCACTGCAACATCCCTATTACCACCACCACCTCTACTATATGGCTGCTACTAACATCAATACACCATCATCGTCACCACCACCACCACCTCTACTATATTGCTGCTACTAACATCAATACACCATCATCGTCACCACCACCACCACCTCTACTATATTGCTGCTACTAACATCAATACAAAATCATCATCATCATCACCACCACCACCACCACCACCACTACTACCATCACTAACAACCCTCACACCATCAAGTCTCACTACCATTATTCCTAAATACCATTACGCCCTACTTCGCAACCAGCATCCCTCCTACCAATACCGTCAGTGCCACCATCCTCACGACTGCTTTCCATATTACTTCAACCGCTTCCCTCAAAACCACCATCCCTATTTCCACTTCCCACACTATCATCCTCCGTTATTACTGATCCGGTACCGCTGTTCTGTTAACCATCACATTTACCAACCACAATTTTCACTATTACCGCTGCCATCATAGCCTTACCTAGACCTACTACCAACATTATA
Source organism: Coenobita brevimanus (assembly GCF_032717465.1). Classification (NCBI taxonomy): domain Eukaryota; kingdom Metazoa; phylum Arthropoda; class Malacostraca; order Decapoda; family Coenobitidae; genus Coenobita; species Coenobita brevimanus. The sequence continues at coordinate 27,904,960 of NC_137050.1, forward strand.
AAAACTAACACCACTAGCAAAACGACTAATCATACTATCGCCATTCGATCTAACACTGCTTCGACTACTCTCCTTACTATGATTCCAACTCTTTCCTACCATAATTCCCACTGGCAACCTACTACCAGCCATACTACCACCACTGCTGTTAGTACTACCATCCATACTGCCACCACTGCCAACATCCATACTACCACTACTACCATCCATACTACCACCACTGCCAACATCCATACTACTACCACTGCCATCACTACCACCATGAACTACAATCGAGGCTACCACCAACCAATCGAGCGCCAACTCTGCCACCACTGCCTAAATTCTCACTACCTACCAACAAATCTACCACTCGCAACCCACAACCACACTAACCATTACCTCTCAATAAAAAGGTACTTATTACTGTAACCATTACTACCATTTTATCATGCTCATTACAACTACCTCAAACACTATTCACTACCAAGGTTTTTACCAGTATCCCCCTACCCCTACCACCATCCACCACTACCACTACCACGGCTACAACCACTGTTTTTACTTGTATCCTCCCACTATCCCTATCCATTACTACAAATACAAGTCTACTACCAGCATCTCTACTACCACAACCCTCACTACCACTACCAAAACTACCACCATCTCTACTACCACCACCCTCACTACCACTAACACCAACCCCATTACCACCACCCTCAACTACCACTAGCAACACTACCACCACCCTCACCACAACTACCACCATCCCCATTACCACTATCCTCACCACAAGTACCACCATAAACACTAACACCCATTATCACCATCGCCACTACCACTACCAACACCACACTACCACCACAACCCTCGCTACCATTACCAAAACCACGCATTACCACCATCGCCTACCACTCACCCTCACCACCACCACTACCACAAATTTCGAAGAGGCCAACTAAGCTTGATTCCTACCATGCGGGTGCTTCTACGTGCTTGGGCGTACGTGTGCCGTGGAGAGCCAGTGTGAAGGATACGGTACGATTGCACGAGTTATGGTGTGTGTGTGTGTGTGTGTGTGTGTGTGTGTGTGTGTGTGTGTGTGTGTGTGTGTGTGTGTGTGTGTGTGTGTGTGTGTGTGTGTGTGTGTGTGTGTGTGTGTGTGTGTGTGTGTGTGTGTGTGTGTGAACCGTGAAGGATACCATACCGTACGTTTGCGTGAGTTTATGGATGCATTGTGACGATGATTGTACACATGACGGTAAGCATTACCAAGCATTCTCTCTCTCTCTCTCTCTCTCTCTCCTCCGCCGATCTTTCAAAAGCTGGATATAATGCGCTAAATTTCAGCTGAGACCACTAAACTGCCCTTCACATAATTTCTCAACCCCCTCAACCATAGTGTCATTTTTGTTATATTCTTGCCACCACCACACGATTTTTCTTTAATGTTTCTCGTGGTGAAAGGGTTAATTATGGCTTAGTCTAATCCCTCCAGTTCGAATTTTCTTTCCTAAGCTGAATAACAGCAATAAATAAATAAGCAAATAATAACAATAAATTATGTCCTCAAGGAAAGTTCAATGACACCCTATACTCTTATCTGGACCTAAACCAATCAGATGACAGTGCTAAAACTACGCAACACACAGAAGCTACACTAAGAAAAACCGTAATGATGGTTTAGTAACCAATTCCTTCTACTGTTGCCGTACGAATAATATTGCACAGTACCTTCTCAAGGCCGGGACAACTCTAGCAGACTTTCCCGTTATTACCATGCGATTTCATTAAACTGACAGTCCTGGGAACTTCACTGTTAAGTATCATTACTATTAACCCTCTCATAGTAGGAACTTTTCGAGGAAACACTGAATTAATTCATTCAAGTGAGTGAGTCACGGGATCAACAAACCAGAAAAAAAATTAATGGCTGCTCCACTATAATCCTTACAGTGAGGCAGACAGGGCAAGCACAAAGACCCCAGCCTCCCCACACACCATTAACGCCAACACAGTAAGCAACACCACCACCACTAAAGCCAGAACAACTAATAATAAGTATCTAGCCTTATCTTTACTACCGCACCAGACAACACATGCACAAACACAACACGGCTCCCACAACACTAAACAATAGGGAAATTAATACCAGGCTGCATCAACAAAATACAATAATAATAATAATAATAATAATAATAATAATAGTAATAATAATAATAATAATAATAATTGGTGGTAGGTGGGGGCGCTCACCATCCACTCACTCCATGTAGTGCTGCTTTGGGTGTCTGCCCTTTCCTCTCTTCCTTCCTTCTTATTCTGTCTTTCTTTCCATCATTCTCTTCCTTCTGCCTACGGGTGACTTTACACTCCCTCTTCTGTCCTTCTTTCCTTCATTCTTTCCTCTTCCTTCTGCCTATTGATGACTCTGCACTGAGTGACAGGCCAAATGGTTTCCTGTGCCGCACACCAGGAAACCATTTACTATGCTGAGTGGTAACCATATAACCAAATTATGGCGCCTGGTGGTTTAGTGGTTAATTAAGGAGCTCCAATCGGATTGAGCCTGTGTAGGTTTATATCTAAGGGATGGATGAGGTTTACTGTTCACCTAAGGCCACTCAGGGATGAGTGAGGCTGGTCACTCTCATCTTAAATGTCAGGACCAACTTGCCTAGCCCCGGGCTCCTAAGCTCCTAATGGGACAGCACAGGATTGGATGATGGATAATAATAATAATAATAATAATAATAATAATAATAATAAACCAGTAAGCTCTCCGACGACCATCAATAAAAAATTAATAAATAATAATAATTACGATAATAAATCACTAGCTTCCCCTACCACCAAAAACATAAATAACTGGTCTCTCCTACTGTTAAAAATATAAATACCAGCTGACACAACAGTAAATGTTAATGTATAAACTAGCACTTTCTCTTACCACCAAAAAATAAAAGTATATAACAGCTGTGTTGATCATCAGCAGCATCAGCAGTAGCAACTGCTACCACATTTACATCAGTTATGATGATGATAATAATAATAATAATAATAAATAATAATAATAATAATAATAACAATAATCTATCTATCTATCTATCTATCTATAGCCCGACGCCCTAATCCCGCAAAGGGTGGCCGCAGACAAATCGCCTCCAAGTCACTCTGTCACCCACCATTTGACTCCCCTCCCCCCAACTCACCCCCCCCTCCCTCATATACCTCTCAACTCCATCCCTCCACCTCATCCTCGGTCTACCCCTCCCTCTCCCTCCCTCCACCTCACCTACATACACCCTCTTAGTCAGTCTTTCATTCTCCATTCTCTCCACATGTCCAAACCACCTCAGTGTATTTCTCCTAATCTTTTCAACCACATCCACATCTACCCCACAACGTTCCTTCACTTCTTCATTTGTCAACCTGTCCCTCCACGTCACTCCACATGCTCCTCTCAAGTAACTCATTTCCACTGCTCTCACTCTTGACTTGTTCCCCTCTTGCAAGGTCCACGCCTCGCTTCCATACGTCAGGGTAGGGATCACAATACCATCATGCAGTGACTTCTTAACTTCCATACTCACCTCCCTATTTCTCATCACTGCTTTCAGTGTACCAACAACCTTTCTTCCCTGCTGTACCCTTTCACGTACTTCATCCCCCAAAGTTCCATCCTTACTCATCACACTACCCAAGTACTTGAATGCACTCACAATCTCCATATCCTCACCATCCAACCTCACTGCACACTCTGTGACTTCATTCCTCTCAAACACCATAACTTTACTTTTGTTTACATTAACTTTCAGCTTCCTCCTCCTACACACTGTCCCAAATTCATTCACCAAACCTTGCAACTCCCATTCATCTTCACTCAACAATACTGTATCATCAGCAAACAGCAACACCGGAAGCTTCCAAATCTCACCCTCATTCATTAGGGCCACCCCCACATCCACTGCCCTACCTTGCACCTCCTTTACAACCCCATCCATATATATATTAAACAGCCATAATAATAATAATAATAGTAATAATAATAGTAGTAGTAGTAGTAGTAGTAGTAGTAGTAGTAGTAGTAGTAGTAGTGGTAGTAGTAGTACCTACCGGTCGTACTGTAGTAGTAGTAGCAGTAGTAGTAGTAGTAGTAGTAGTAGTAGTAGTAGTAGTAGCAGTAGTAGCCGTAGTAGTAGTAGCAGTAGTAGCCGTAGTAGTAGTAGCAGTAGTAGCCGTAGCAGTAGTAGCAGTAGTAGTAGTAGTAGTAGTAGTAGTAGTACCTACCGGTCGTACTATAGGAGTAATAGCTACTAATATTATTATTATGACTATTAATACTAGCTTCCCTAACTTTATTACGGGGAAGAAAAAGAAAAAGAATAAAAAAAGAGAAACAACAACAACAACAACTACTACTACTACTACTACTATTACAAGCTATAACTGCAAATACTACTCATATTACTTTTAATAATAATAATAATAATAATAATAATATTATTATTATTATTATTGTCTCCGACAAGTATATTTTCACCCCTGTTTGTTTGTTTTTTAGTTTATCTGTTAGCAGGATTATTCAAAAACTAAAAGAGAGATTTGGACCAAATTTGGTAGACAGAGAGCCCGTGTCCCAGGGAGCAATCGATTAACTTTTAGGGCCGATCCGGATCGTATTACAGATTCTGGATCCGGAAATTTTTTTTTGTGAAACCCTAATCAATGATGAGAAAACCTAACGCATTATGAAGAGTGGTTTGGAAATTACGTTGCCCTTTTCGGAGATGCACTCCACTGAGTACCCCTCTTGTTATTATTAAAAGTGTGAATGTGGATGTGATAGGAAGCGTTATGAGGAACACACTGAGGTGGTTTGGCCATGTGGAGAGGATGGAGGGTGAAAGACTGACGAAGAGAATGTATGTGAGTGAGGTGGAGGGGGGAAGAGGGAGGGGGAGGCCGAGGATGAGATGGAGGAATGGGGTGGAGAGGTATATGAGAGAGGGGGGTGTGAGTTGTGAGCAGGGCAGTGAAATAGCGGGGGACAGGGCGACTTGGAGGCGATTTGTTTGTGGCCACCCCAAACGGGACTGAGGCGTCTGGCAATAGATAGATAGATAGATCTTACCTAAACTTTATTAAGCCGAACAAAATCAAAACTAAGATCAAGAACAACAACAGGACAACAACAACTAGAGAGGCACTCAATGGAGTGCATCTCTCCGACAAGGGCAACGTAATTTCCAAACCACTCCTCATAATGGGTTAGGTTTTCTCATCATTAATTTGGGTTTCATAAAAATTGTTTTTCGGATGGGTTAGGTTTTCTCATCATTAATTTGGGTTTCATAAAAACTGTTTTTCGGATCTAGAATCTATTTTACGATCCGGATCGGTCCCAAAAGTTAATCGATTGTTCCCTGGGACATGGGCTATCGCCCACCAAATTTGGTCCAAATCTCTCTATTATAGTGTTTTAGTAATCCTGCTAACAGACAAACAAACGGGTGAAAACATACTCTCCTTGTCGAAGAGAACAACAACAATAATAATAATAATAATAATAAATTATTATTATTATTATTATTATTATTATTATTATATTTACTATAAACTTTACCAAGAGACAATCGCACAAAGCCTCTCCTCGATCGCTCCCACACAACACACAACCCCACAACAGTAATTAACACCATGGCCACAACAACAACAACAGTACTACCAGCTGTGGGGTGTGATGCATCCACCAGCTGTCCTCACCAATGCAACACCTGTCTCCAGCCACTCCACCCTTTACTTCTCTTACTATTCACTCACATACTACTATACTCTCTCCACTTTAACTTGGCCTACAACTATCATCTCTTCATCTTTCATACTGAGCTGTACCAACATGAAGAAAGGTTAGTTCTGCCTACCACTCCTCCTCACAGGGAAAGAATCCTGTCTTGCAATGGATATCAAATGGTGTGTTACAGCTTCAGCCGAATATTATTAAATCATTCAAAAACTGAAAGACTGAATAATATGGTTAGTGTAATAATTATTCTCGCATTACCAATCCCTGCTCCATTTGCTACTTATGTTGCCTTAACTCTCTCTCTCTCTCTCTCTCTCTCACACACACACACACACACACACACACACACACACACACACACACACACAAAACCAGCACTGTTACTCCACCCTTCTCTTCCCAGCCTCCACCACAACTTCCTGATCATGCAATTGTTAGCAACACCAAATACATCGTTGCTCCCTCTGTGCCATCCTCTCCCCTCTTACTTAAATCCCTCTCCTCTACTCCAGCTCCGTTCTCCACTCTTCACTTTCTCCCATTTAAATCAACAACTCCTCATCCCTCTTCCATCTCCTTCCCCCACCCCGGACATCCCCTATAGGCGTTAATGACATATGCAATAGTTACAGACATGTAATAATTATAGGCACTAGTAAATATCTTATAGCACAATAGGTACCACTTGCACCACTTGCAATGTCTGGTGCTCTGGTAGAGACGTAAACATTTTCTAGCCAGAATGCATACACAGATTGTATTGCAAACACTTCCCAGACGCTCGAGAATCCCATTATGCATCAGACACGTGGGGTAGCTGCAAAAAGCCGGTTAGCCCATGTGACGGGAAAATCCCCATCATGTAGTACGGTATATATTCCTGAAAGTCTGGTATAGCAGTCAGAAAGCCAGAGAGAACGATAGAAGGCAGAAGGATGTTTAGGAGGTGGGGTGGTGTAGGAGGACAGCCGTTACGCTACCGGTACGTTACTCTGCACCACGATACAAATGTTACAATAAACCCCGTAACCCAAGAGTGTTTATAACTAACCTCACCAACGATACAAGACAGACAGAAGGGCCAGTGAGACAGAGCAGCACCTACCTCAAGCTACAACCCCACAACGAGCTATCCAACGCCTCACGACTTTATACAGGTAACAACGATTCTCCACATCATCCACATTATCGACACTGGCGTTCACCTATCTACCTGGCTACCTACATACCTCCCTACCTTATCTTTATTAACACCCCTTTCCTCACACTTCCCCAAGTCTCCTTTTATTTTCTTCCATTTCCATCTTATTTACTCCAATACCTTCAGCTCTCTTCCTTTCTCCTCCTTTCCAGTACCCTCCAATAGCTTCAAGTTCCTCTTATTTTACCATCCTCCCTTTCGCCCACTTCCTCTCCCTACATTGCTCTCTTCCTCAACCTCTTCCATTCTCCTCCCTCCTCAATCTGATGATGTCTTTTGTTTTTCCTTCCTGCTACACCTATACAATTTTATTAGCTCTAGAAAACCTCAAACTGGATATATTATATACTACCTTCATTAACTCCTTATCTACTTGGGGGGACTCTTAAACTAAAAGGGTCTCGTAATGACACGAAGAAAATACCGGTACCGGTACTTATACATCGAACTGTGAGGGTTACTCCTCTTCTCATCCACTACTACTACTACTACATATCCAAGTGTATTCCCAGCCTGCTTCTCCACTTACTTTACCGATACCTCATTCTCCCAACATCAAAAATAAAATTCTTGCACATTCCCGTTCCTTTACCCACGGCCAAGCTCCTCCTCTTCCATTAGTATATCTACATTCTCCCACTGCATTCCTAGCTTCCTTCTTCGTTTTTTTTTTTATATAATAAATACTTTAATCTTCCTACATCGCTTTTCCTTCTGATTCCCGCTCATTTTATTTCCCCATCTTCAACTACCTTTGCTACTCCTTTTCTCCTACGCCACATTTTTTATGGGGCGGGGGGAGACGGCTGCACACACAAATACCAATCCTCTTCATTGCCATAAATAATGAGACACTGAACGGTAACTTACAACACTCAGTAATGCGATATACAAAGCCCAATAGCCTTTTTAGGAATGTTTGATATGTTCCATAAATATGTGAATAAAAACTGAATTTATATTATTATTCCCAGCTATAAGTGTCACTCGTTCTTCTCACTGTGTACTTGTCTTTCACTTTATCTTTCTTCCTCCATTCCTCTCCTATCAACACTTTTATCGCAACTTCCTTCCTGGTTTTCATCACAGACTTCTCGACCCACCACCACCAGTCATCATACAGTTGGCTAGTCTCTCTCTCTCACTCACACACACACACACACACACACACACACACACACACACACACACACACACACACTAGGATATCCGGTGTCACACCTGCCTATACACTTGAGGAAATAGCTAAGGCGCCCTCTGTGTACACGTGTATGTTCTGCCTATAGGTGTGTACAGTAGGTGTGCGTCATTACCGAAGGCCATAAACTTATTCAAGGAAGAGATGGTTTGAAGGAGGCAATGTAGTGAGGAAAAGGAAGAAAACAGGAGCAGGAAGGAAATGCGGGGAGCAGGCAGGGAGACTGAGGAAGAGAGCAAGAGGAGGGAAACGTATAGGGAAAAAAAAAGACAAAGGAGTACAAACAAAAACAAACAATAACATGCATATCAAGTCGCTTCGTGGCTACCAAAAGTACTCTGTAAGGTAAAGACACACCAAAGGACTCCCACTACCCACCAAACTTCTCCAGCCAAAGCTGAAAAAAAAAAAAAAAAGAAAAAAAAAAGCCACCACGCTGCATAGAAATGCAGCCGGTGAGGGAACGGAAGGGTGATGGGTAGGACGGGGAAGAAATAGATGGGAATGGGAATGCAGGCAAAACAAAGGGGACGAGAAGAATACTGCGAAGATAGGCAAGCCAGACAGACAGAAGGTAGGTGTGTGTGTGTGTGTATAGACACACACACACACACACACACACACACACACACACACACACACATATATATATATATATATATATATATATATATATATATATATATATATATATATACACAAAGAGAGAGAGAGAGAGAGAGAGAGGGGGGGGGTCTGGGGTGTGCGTGTGAAATGAGGGCGAGAGAAGGGTTAAAGGGTCAGAGGAAGTGATTCCGCACCCTCAAGGAAAGGGGGAGGGGGTGCTGGGGAGAAGAAAGGCGCTAACACTGAAACTGATGACTAATATTTAGTAAAATATAGATATTAAATATAAAATGCTAGTCTTGAATAAAAATTTTGGGACAGGAGTTGGGAAATAACAATTGAAGTAATTAATATATTTATTAGGAATGGTACGCTATACTGGGACTCTTGTTACACACACACACACATATATTTGAAACAAGTGTACGAGACAAATGTCACTGCCCAACACCTATCAAGGCACTACTGTATTTCCAATCTCTCTCTCTCTCTCTCTCTCTCTCTCTCTCTCACACACACACACACACACACAAAACCATGTAACAAACTACCAATACTTCTTTATCATTACCGTACGTATTATCATAACCATAATTCAGAACAAATTCACACTGCATATAGATTGTATACTACGAGAGAGAGAGAGAGAGAGAGAGAGAGAGAGAGAGAGAGAGAGAGAGAGAGAGAGAGAGAGAGAGAGAGAGAGAGAGAGAGACTTCGTTTTAAGGATAGATTCAGATGATGTACTACAGGTGTTGAGAGCTAAATCGCCTATCTTTGGGCGTATATAATTACTGATCCACGTAAGTACATCAGGGCCCACGACTACAAACACTCTTACGACCAACTCCTGTCGGAAATGTTATTTATTTTCCCTGGAAAGAAAGACTGAAGAGTGTAGAAACTTCCAATGGCTCTCGTTTTTCCTGCACATCAACATCCCAGTAACGAGTTCAATAACCTAATAGTGTACCGGTATCTGTAATTCAGTAGAGAGACGAGACAAAAACAAGACAAGCAAAGACAAGAGATAAAGACCAACACAAGGTAGATAAAGAAAAAAAAAGTAAAAACATTACCCTCGTCCACCTTTAGTGGCGAAGTAAATATACAGTATTAAGGAAGGAGGAAGGTTTGTACAGCAGAGATAGAGAGAGCAGAAAGGGAGAGAAAATAGTGGGGAGAGGAAAGAGAAATGGAGGGGAAACAGAGAGGGAGAAGAAAGGGAGAGAAGAGTGAGAGAGAGAGAGGATGGAGAGGGGAGGAAGGCATGGCAGGTAACATGGAGGAGAGTAAGGAGAGGGAGGGAGGGAGGGAGGGAGGAAGAAGTCGACGCCTCACCCTTGACTCGAGGTTAACCTTCTGTTCGCCATGGCCTTCTCTTCCTCCCTCCCTTTCTCCCTCCTTACTACTCCCTTCTCAACTCCCTCTCTGTTACAGTACTACTACTACTACTACTACTATTACTAACACTACTACTACGCTATTACTATTACTACTACTACTACTTCGCTATCACTGTTACTACTGCCACTACTATATTTTCCATCCCCTCGCTCCCTCTAATCAACCTCTCTCCCTCGCTTCTACTTCTCTGTTCCTTCCCTCCATCATTCTCATAATCTTCACTTCCTCCCTGCTACTTTCTTCTGTCCTCCCTCCCTCCATATTGCTTCTCTATCCTCCCTTCCTGCCTCCCTTCTCCACTCCCTCCCTCTCCACCGTGGAGCCATGCTATTACCAAGCAGGAAGGAAAAAATGAGGGAGGGAGATAAGAGAATGAAGAAAAGTAAAATTAGAGCCAGAGAATAAGAAATAATAAGAACGGACAATAATAAGGGAAACAGCGTGAATGAAAGAGCGAAGAGAATGAAGATAGGTCGGTAGGGAGTGATGTATTAGAAAAAAAAAAAAAAAAAAAAGGTGTGTGAAAAAATGGAAAAGGTGGAAACTGGTAGGTGATAAGGTAGGACGGGGGGGGGGGAGACCGTGATTAAGGAGCGCTTGCAAGGAAGTGACAAATTTCTGGAGGGAAAAAGAAAAAAAGAAATGGTAGAAATATTTTGAATCTTAAACTGGAATCATTGAATATATCGAAGACAGACGGACAGAGCTAGACTGAGAGAGAGAGAGAGAGAGAGAGAGAGAGAGAGAGAGAGAACCCTTTCCACTTCCTCCTCATCCAGCCAATTCCCTCTTCAACCCACTCTCACTTTTCCAACTTCCTCACTGCCACTCCAGGACTTTTATTTTCATCACTGCTCTTACTTAACCATCCCTTTGCTCCCATATACTTTTCACATCCAATCACTCATACCCATCCACCCACAACATCTTCCAACTCCATCATTTGCGCTGCCCTATTTGACCATTACAATATAAGGTTCCGATGTACTTAAAATGGGTTGGCTGGTGTGGAATACTGCAGTTGTTTCCAATATGAGAAGGTTAACTTCACTGTTCCAATGCTTCTCACAAATTTATATATCCACCCGGTTTCTCAGCCATTTATACTCCTTAAGTACAACCAAGAGTACATGAAGCAAATCCTCCTAAACACACACACACACACACACACACACACACACACACACACACACACACACACACACACACACACACACACACAAGAAACCACTGCAAAGCCTAATTTACTTGCCGACAACTACCCACATCAACCACCATCATCGAAACCATAAGAAACACTCCAAGCAAAACTAAAACATCACACTTCTCACACAAATACTAGCTATAACCGCACCTTTTAGCGAGTATAACAGCACCTTCAGCTTGATGTCTTCAACAGCCACCATAACCACAACCCAACATCATCACTGGCTAACTACATCAACCAAAACCACCTCAACTCCATCAACATCACAACAACCACAGCCCAACCACCAAAAAAGAAAAAAAAACTATTGCAACTTTACCACCATCACAACCAACGGAGCTTCATCACAACAACCTATGCCATGACCATCACAATACATAATCTACCATCAAAAAGGCAAACATCATAGCAACCATCCCATTTCATCCATCACAATCATAACCACTGCAGTCTGGTGTGGTGGGGATTCCAACCCAAGACACTTATTGACACAACAAACACAGCCTCCTCCTCCACCACTGCAACCTGTTGTGATGAAGCCCCCTAACAATAAAAGAAAACAACCACTCCTACCACCATCACCTAACGGAGAACTCCCTACCTAATCATACACCAACGCCACCATATCAACCACAATCCCCTCAAACACTGCAGTCAGGTGATGATGCATCCTTTTAGAAACACAACAGCTACCTACAACCCCAACAACCTCATCAGCACCACATTTACAGTCACACCACTATCTAACACCTGCGCCTCCCTTCAAACACTGCAGTAGGGTGTGGTGGAGCTCCCTACCTGAGGCTTTTCCAATGGTACCACAGTTAAAAACGAATCTCATCAACCCACCATCACAACCATCTCCCAACTCTCCACTCTTCTAAAGGAGCAAAAACAACAACAACAATGAACCCACAACATCACCACCACAGCAACCTCTCGACTTCCTTCCCTTCCTCCCTCCAGCACTACAATTTGGCGGGGCTGTTGGTGGAGGACCCTACCAAAAGCAACACACGATAAGGCACGATAACTACAACAACCACAAATCCACCACCACAACAACCCTGCAATCATCATCACAATAATCCCACAACCACCGTCACATGCCCACCACCAGCACAACCACCCCTCTTCCCAAACCTCCAGCTCAACAACCACGCCTCACCCCCCTACTACCCCCTCCCCTCCAGCACTGCAGTCTAGTGGTGGAGGTCCCGGGCTGAGAGCGACACTTCCAGGGGCACAGGTCACGGTGACTCCCAACACAGGAAATAACCCCCACACTAAATAAATAATGGCTCGCAGGGGAAGCAGGGGTGGGGGGGACTGAGGCGGGGAGGGGGAGGGGAATAAGTGTGAGGGGTGAGTGGGAGGGGGACGGGAGTATGATTTAAATAGGGAGGGGATGGAGTGGGGAAGTAATGGAGTGGAAAGGTAAGAGGGAGGGAATGATGGAGTGAGAGGGAGGGAATAGGGGGTTGGGAATGAGGGAATGGGAACTAAGAGAGATGGAGTGGAGGGTAAGAGAGATGGGGTGGATGGCGAGGGAGATGGGGTGGGATGATTCAAAAGGGAAGGGAGTGGGGTGATTCAAAAAGGAAGGGGGAGGAAGTGATGGGGAATGAGTGGGAAGGTAAGGAGAGGGTTGCGGTAATTTAAACTGGAGGGAACTTGAGGTATTATACATGTGGCAGGGCAGGGAAGGAGGAAAGAGACGGGGCTCGAAAGGGGGGGGGGTTAAAGGGGGGAACTAGGTGCTGGTAAATAAGTGTGAGGGGTAAGAGGGACGGAGCTGGGGGAGGGGGAAGTTAAGTGGGACCGGGGACGAGGGTAACAGGGAGCGGGAGGGGAAGGGGAGGAAGGTAAGAGGGAGGTGGACGGGAGGTAGAGGAAGGTAAGAGGGAGGTGGAGGGGAGGTAGAGGAAGGTAAGAGGGGGGAGGGGAAGGGGAGGAAGGTAAGAGGGGGGAGGGGAAGGGGAGGAAGGTAAGAGGGAGGTGGAGGGAGGTAAGAGGAAGGTAAGAGGGAGGTGGAGGGAGGTAAGAGGAAGGTAAGAGGGAGGGGGAGGGGAAAGGGAGGAAGGTAAGAGGGAGGTGGAGGGGGGATGGAGGAAGGTAAGAGGGAGGGGGAAGGGAGGTGGAGGAAGGTAAGAGGGAGGGGGAAAGGAGGTGGAGGAAGGTAAGAGGGAGGGAGAGGGGAAGTGGAGGAACGTAAGAGGGAGGGAGAGGGGAGGTGGAGGAACGTAAGAGGGAGGGGGAGGGGAGGTGGTAGAAAGTAAGAGGGAGGGGGAGGGGAGGTGGAGGAAGGTAAGAGGGAGGGGGAGGGGAGGTGAAGGAAGGTATGAGGGAGGGGGAGGGAAGGTGGGGAAAGGTAATAGGGACGGCAAGAGGGAAGTAAGGTGAGGAATGTAAAAGGGATGGGGCTGGAGAGGGGATGATTTAGGGAAGAAGGGGAGGCGAGTAAGCTCACAGGCAGAGGGATGAGGGTTTAAATGGGGAGGACGACGGAGGATTTAAATGAGGAGGAGGTGGGAGGCAAGACGGAAATTAATGAGAGGGTAAGAGGAAGGGGCCTTAAAGCGAGAAGGGAGGGAGGCAAAGGGGGAATAAAAGGGAGGGTAGAAGGGATGGAGAGTAATTTAAATGGGAGAGGGGTAGCAGGTTATAAGGAGCGGAATGTGAGTATTTTACAAGAAGCAGGATGACATAAGGGAGGACACGTGAAGAGGAGGGGAGGGGGTGCTTTGGATGGAGAGAAGGAGGGTGATTTAACCCCGTGAATCCGGTGAGGTCTTTTTGTAGGGTAGCCTAATTTTGCTGCTACTGCCAGGCGATTTTATTTCATTTAAGGAGAGCCCCCTGGCAAAGAACAAGTTAATGACGGCTATATCTAACCCGAGTAGTTCAGAAAATATATGCCAAAGTGAACAAAATGGTATCGAGGTACTATAAATGAAAAAATAATACGTAACCGGACTAAAAGGGGTTAAAGTGGAAAGAAGACTAGGGAGAATGGGAGAAGAAAATGGAGATGGAAAATGAAGATGTCTATTAAGCAGGAGAGGGATGAGTAATTTAACTGGGAAGAGAGGCAAGAGGGGGAACAAATAAGAGGAGATTTTATATGGGTAGAGGGGTAAGTGTGATGGGAGATATTTAACCCTTTCAACCCGAGGATTTTATTCGGCTTAGGAGTGACTGTTCTTACCCGCAGGTTCAGATATTGTCTTCATTACATCTACTGAGGTGTATAAAATTGTCTGGTAGTAAAAAGGATAGAAAAAAATACGTCATCATAGTGAGGGAGTTAAATGGTGGGCGAGTGGAAGGTAAAAGAAGGACGTGGGAAGGGAAGACATAAATTGGGAGTCAGGTAAAGAGGATATGAGACGAGTATATGGGGTGGGAAATAAGGGAAAAGTAGCCTAACTAAGGAGGAAAGAGATTTAAGTGGAGGAAGTAAGTAAGTAAGTAAGGAAGGAAGGAAGGAAGGAAGGAAGGAAGGAACGAACGAACGAACGAACGAAAGAAAGAAAGGGAAGGGAAGGGAAGGGAAGGAAAAGGAAAGGGAAGGAAGGGAAGGGAAGGGAAGGGAAGGCAAGGCAAGGGAAGGCAAGGCAAGGGATTGAAATGGAGGAAATGAAGCCACATCTACAGTAGCTCTTTTATATCGCTGGCGTTGGTTTTTAGTTTATTCGTGCTACCTAAAGACGATTTTATTTAGCTTCAGAAAGACACCTCCTACCGAAGGAGCAAGAAACTATGTCCATTTACTCTCAGTACGATGTCGTCTCTCTTATTACTGCTACATCAAGACCATTCAATCCAAGTTGGTGAAGGCATTCCATACTGAAGGGGCTCAGCCTTTCACAATGATGGCTCTTTTAAGATTTAATTTTGCTGTCTGTAGACGATATTACGAAGGTCATGAAAGACTTCGAACGGGAAGGGGTTTAATATATCCTTCCTTAACCCCTTCACTACTTGGGTGCTCTCATAATCTTAAAGTAGAAACGATTGTAGAATCAATAATAAAATTAACTGATGTTCTCGGACAAATGGTTAACATGAAAGGAGGTACCGGTAATGGGGAGATTATAATGGGAGGGGGAGCTAGGTAACGGGATAAGGACCAGTATTGTATATGGCATAGGAGACTTCGTAGCACCTCTTTCTCAGCTATTTATTTGACATTTATTTTTTAATCCTCTTGTATTCTACTGAAGCAAACTATGTCGGCACTAATAATGTGTTAGTAACGGTCTATCAGTGCTTACTACTCATAATAACTCTTCAAGATAAATGTCCTACGAAGCCTCCAATTCCATCTAGAGTACAATCGTTGCAACTTCCCCACTACCGCGCTTTTCATACGGATCAGAGTTTCTCAAGATTACAAAAGGAGAGTCGTAAATAGCAAAGGAAGCAGGTAATTTTGACTGAAGGAACACAGATGTTATAATAAGGGTACTGGTATGACTATGATAAGTTATAACGGGAGAAAGATATTAGAATGAGTAGTAAATAGGGGTAAGCATTTGAGAAGGATGGGGGAAGAGGACCTACACTGGATTAGTGACGGTAAAATGGAAAGGAGGATCTATCAGTATCAATAATCAGATAAACACAGAAGAAAAAGATTAGGAAATTAAAACAAAAAAAGCCTGGGAGGTAGGCATTAATATATAAGCCAATACCGGTACATAATAACAGATAAATATATAAACAGAGTGGGCGAAACACACAAAACCTGTTCAGAAATGAGTACTTTCAAATATTTTACCTTAGCCAAGGCCAGAGTATTACACGACTAGGAAAACTACAGTGGCAAATGGCTGAACACGATGAAACACCCGGTAGTTAATGGTATGGACTACACAAATAAACATGAGTCAGACAAATCTTGACACAAAACACGATTCAAGGACAACGAAAAAACAATCCCTTGCCTCCAAAAGGAAAGGTGACAAAGAACAGGAGTGAAGGAGTACAGACTAAATATGAGGTAATGAAGATAAGAAAGAAGAAATAGAAAGCAAAACATCATAATATGGACAACAAGTGCAGCCATACCGCGCAACCCCACTCCACAGCAGGACACATTATGAAACCTACAGTATCACATCAAACGCAAATCAAACCATACTTAACGCTAAAACAATGCCCGGAAAAAGAGCATAATAGCCATGAAACAGTTTTGTGGAACCCTTCAGGACGCTCCCAGCTGATTGGTAATGCTTTTCGTTTGACTCTCCTGCTCCTCCTCCTCCTCCTCCTCGAAAGGAGCCGTGCCTAGTCCGCCCAAAACTCTATGTGAGGAGGGAAAAAAGACGACAGAATGAAGTAGGCAGGAGAGAGAGAGAGAGAGAGAGAGAGAGAGAGAGAGAGAGAGAGAGAGAGAGAGAGAGAGAGAGAGAGAGAGAGAGAGAGAGAGAAAGGGGGGAGGCTAAAAAGCAAAACATACACAGCATAGATAAAAAGGAAGATATGGTGGGTAGCGTGCGAGGAATGGGTGTAAAAATAGAATGATTAGGTGGGTGTTGGAGGGGCGGAAGGAAGGAAGAAACGGAAGGGAATGATAGAGAGAGGAAACAGAAGGGAGGGAGGGAGGAAATCAGGAGGAAAAACAGGAAAGTTTGACGGAAGCGAGAGAGGCAAAGGGTAAAAAGGAAATAAGAGAAAACAATGAGCATGGATTGCATCATACCATGGTAAAAAAAAAAAAAAAAATCTTCTTCTGTTCAAGCTAACGCCAGACTATTTTTTTAATGGGGAAAAGAGTATAAGAGTCCGAGCGTGTTTAATACTGGTACCATGAACTCACTCATGCTCGGGACAACTCTAGTATTCTATTCTAACTAAAGCCAAGACGATTTCGTTCAGATAAGTGAGTCACAGAAGTGATAATAGGCCAACATATTAAAAGAGAAAACTGAAGGGAGAGAACGAAGTAGGAGGAAAGGGAAGGGATGCAGGAAAATAAAGAGGAAATAAATACGGGTATACCAGAAGAAACAAAATATTAATACAGAAACATTAAACGGATGAAAAGGAGAGAAAAAGGAATTGGGAGGAAATAAGGGGGAGGGAGGAAAACAGAAGAGGAGAAAGGAAATAAATATCGACAGAAACAGAGGAAACAGCTAGCAAGACGGTGTAGAAAACGGAAAGAAAAAGTTGTAAGACGTTACTAACACTCTCAGGCTTTCTTGACTCAATCTCAGCTAAAGAAAATCGTCTGACGTTACCTGAAATAGGGTGCTAGAGTTATCCTCACCATGACCGAGTTAATGATACCAGTATTAACACTCAGGTTCCTATACCTGCTCTCAGCTAAAAAAAAAAAAAAAAAAAAAAAATGCGGTGGCTATCTGCAACAGAATACATTTTTAAGGCAGTGACGGGGTTACTGGACAAAGCGAGAGGATAGTAATAAGGACAGAACACAGACGAAGAGAAAAATGAACTGCAAAGCGACAGAGGCGAAAAGAGGGTAGAAACAATGAAAGAATGAAACAATGAAAGAATGAAAGAATGGTGACATGTAGAGGTGTAAGGTATGTAAGAGGACTGCTGGGCCTTGATAGCAGGCTGTGAAGCCTATGCCCAGAGTCGGACACATTAAAAAAAAAAAAAAAAAAAAAAAAAAACCAGTGTGAGAATGAAAACTGAGAAAGTTAAGAGAAGGAAATGGGCTTTGGAAAAATGTACAAAATTACAAAAGAAATGGTGACAACTCGGAGTAAAATAGGGGAGGAGAACAGTAGGTTGGAGAGGGGAGATTTAGAGGTGAAAGATTTAGAAAGGGCTGGAGAAGACTAATGGAGCAGAAATGTTAGGAAGAGTAGCACAGCGCAGACGGAGAAAAAGGGTGGGAGAAAGAACTGGATGATTATGGAGTTGTTGTTGAGTAACCCCGGTGTCGTGTCGCGCCGACCCATCAATCGAGGGAAAGAAACTACCCCTACAGGGCCATCCCATGCAATGTATCGATGTTCCCTTAGGGTTGACAGTTCCTCGTCACAGCTAGGCGCGGGGAGAGAGTGGAGGTTTGGTTATAGATGGACGCCGCATTTGTCTCTCCACCCAGTTAACAAGGGCACCATAGTAGGCTCCACATCACCCACAGTTGTAAATAATTTCCTGTGTTTATGAAGCTTAACATTCAGTGTCGAGTCACCTGGAGTAGAAAGAAGAGCAATAAAAATGGCAGGAAGGATGGGAGAAATAGGAGAGTGAGAGGAGGGCAGATAGAGAAAAAAAAATGATAAAGTGAAGGAAGTAGGCAGAAGTTAGTCGCCACCACCTACCTATGTAAGGAATGCCAAAGAAAAAAAAAATGGGGAAGAAAAGCTTAACAGACGATTTTATTTTGCTTAAAACTTTTCGGATGGGATGGGTTAGATACAGCCTTCATTCTTCACAAATACAGTTTAGTTCAAAGCTGAATCAAATCATCTTGGAAAAAGAAAAAAAAAATCTGTACACAGGTATCACCGCAGAGAAGTGATGATAACCCATCGAATGCATGCAATGGCACTGTCAATGTTACTTTGCTGCTGATAATTTCAAACGACGTTATATATTTGATTTTAGGGGAGATCTCATCAACTGAAGAGGTTAGGAGATAACCCTCACAAAAATGGGGTTAAGGGAGGGGAAGAGGAAGAAGGAGGAAGGATGGAAGAGGAAGGAGGTGGAAGGATGTAAGAGGACAGAGGAGGTAGGATGGAGAAGGAAAGAGAAGTTAAGGTGCAGATAGAAAAGGAAGTAGAGAGGAGGAAGAAAAAATAGAAAAAGGGGAAGATAGATAAAAAAAAAAACTAGGATAAAATACGAAAGTTACAGAGGAAAGAAGGAAGACAGAGGAAAGGGGAAATAAAGGAGAGGGGGGGGGAGGATGACAGAAGGAAAAAGGAAAACAGAAATGACGTAGTAGTGAGATGGAGGATAGAGGAAGAATGGGAAGGAAGAGACAATTACCTCCCTCCCTCAACAGACACAAGAAATGAGGTTGCATGCTCTGTAGCCCAAGTTAATGGAGGGGGAGGAGGTGAAGAGGAGGAGGAACAGGTGAGGATGACGAGGATGTGAAGACGTGAGGACCGGTTGAGTAAGAGTAGGACGATGGGGAATAAGAGGAGGAGGAGGAGGAGGAGGAGGAGGAGGAGGAGGATGTGGTGGTGGTGGTGGTGGAAGTGAGCATGAGGAGAAGGATGAGGAAGTGAAGTGGAGAATGACGAGGTCAGGTAGAAGAAAATCACGAGGTGAGAAAGATGTGGGAAGACTGGGTGAGGAAGAGGAGGAGGAATATGGAATGAGGAAGAGGAAGGAGAGTGAAGAAAAGGGTTATGAGTAAGAAATATGGAGGGGGAATAAGGTAGGACGATGAAGAGAAGTGGCACCGGTATAAGGAATACGAGAAACAGAAGAAAGTGAGAAAGTTTCAAGAAGATATGAGGAAATGAAGCTGGAGGAGGAGGAGGAGGAGGAAAATACGACTGTACAGATGAGGAGGATATTGAGTAAAACTGATGTAAGATTCAAGAGAGAGGAAGATAAGATTAAGACGGAACAATAATAATATGAAACTGTTAAGAAGCAACAGGGATGAATCTGAGAGAGAGAGAGAGAGAGAGAGAGAGAGAGAGAGAGAGAGAGAGAGAGAGAGAGAGAGAGAGAGAGAGAGAGAGAGAGAGAGAAATAATTACAGGAAGCACTGATAGGAAAAAATGAACAAAGGGATGATAAGAGGTAAGTACAAAGACAAGAGTGAGAGATGGAAAGAACAATACTCTCTACTTTAACATGGACAAACACCACCATCTCTCCATTTTCAATGAGGTTAACAGTGAAATCTTGTGCTAGTCACGAAGAAGTGCTATGAAAAATGTATAACTGCATCACTGTTTTAACCTGCTTTGAGCTACGGGAAATATACAGCAAACTGACGAAAATATCCGCAAATTCCGCAAATTTACGGAGAACAAACTTTATATGAGAGAGAGAGAGAGAGAGAGAGAGAGAGAGAGTGGGGGGGGATTTCAGAAAACACGTAAAATAAAACGATAAAAAAAACAGGACTAAAAGGAACACTGAAAGAAACGTAGAGAAATAAAGATAAAAGAGGTGCCAAGAGAGTGGAAACACATCAACCTCTTCAGTCAGCCATAACACGTACTCATATCTCAAAGCTCTCCAGACAATTTTATTTACATTGCGATAACTTTTAACTGCAAGAGTTATATAAATCTAGCTTTCACTGACCCCCTTCAAGTTCGTTTTTCTTCTTTCCCCTAACTTGAATGAAATGAAAAATACTGACACGCCATAATAATAGAGAGACTAAAGGGAAGATAATAAATGGAGGAGAGGGGGAGAAAGGTGAATGGAGAGAGAAAATAGAGTAAGAGGAAAAACGAGGAAGAAACTGGTAAGCGTGAAGCCTTTGCAACTGCCGCATACAAATGAACTCTAATATAAACTGGCACACACACACACACACACACACACACACACACACACACACCATCTGCTCAATCCGGTGTGTAAGCATTACGCTCTGATTCACACATACTACGCTCATATGCACACAAACATGATGCACCCTCATGATAACACACACAAAGGCTCATACACACACCTAATTCACCACAATCTAGGCTCTTTAGGTGCGAGTGGGATTTTTCTTTATTCATTTTTTGTTGTTTCTTTACTAATTTAAATGT
Organism: Coenobita brevimanus; assembly: GCF_032717465.1. NCBI lineage: Eukaryota > Metazoa > Arthropoda > Malacostraca > Decapoda > Coenobitidae > Coenobita > Coenobita brevimanus. The sequence continues at coordinate 27,926,092 of NC_137050.1, forward strand.
GCATTTCACCTGGTGAGTCAGTTATGCTCTCCTTTTTTTCACATGACTTTCTTCAGGTGGTCAGTTTGTCATCATTACTACAATACAATCGTACCATTCTACTAACAATTATTTCGGAAAAAGTGTTTTGTTGCTGCATTTCTAAATCATTTAATGTTTATAGGGTATATATGAAAAACTGTTTTAATTTAATAAAAACGGGGCTGTAAAGAAAAACTTTCTTATGTATTATCTATCAATCTGTCTATATATAAACTTTTTTTTTTTTTCAACTTCTGGGGCTTTGCCTATGAGAAACGTTTCATTTGTTTACAGGTTTGTCCCACTTGTAAAAAATTATAGTATACTGTTCCTTAATAAAATTTATTTCCGTATATAGGCCTAAAACATTCACCTTTATTGTTCAAGTTCAATAAATCGTCCGACGGGATCGGTAGCAAGCGTAAAACAGAAAAGATTGGCAATGCAAATGTTTAATCAGTACCAGTCAACAAGTTCCAAGCCTGCAGCGAAGTGTGTCCACCTGTATGAGTCACAGTGAGGCAGGTGGAGGGCGGGAGGGGAGGGGGGCAGGACTCATCAAACAGCCATCTCATTACGGGCCTCACTAGTGTTGCTTTATCACACGCATTCTTCCCACCCCGGAAAGTGAGCAGGTGCTGGCTATGTAGATTAACAGGGACTTACAAAAAGACAGTTGAGATTGTAGACGAAGCATATTGATGTTCAGATCTTTTTAGATCTCGACAATGAATTTAGGTTTTGTGTGTGTGTGTGTGTGTGTGTGTGTGTGTGTGTGTGTGTGTGTGAGAGAGAGAGAGAGAGAGAGAGAGAGAGAGAAGAAAAAGAGGTCGAACGAACACCCCGATACGAATTAAATTAATATAAAACCAGGGTTGCGTGAGAGAAAGGCTGGAGTGAACAATGTCAATACGGTTGGTGTGAACGAGAGCGGGAAGGAACGTGAGTAGAGATTAAATTTACCCCTCCACACCAAAGACGCATTTTTATACGATATCTTATTTTTCCTAGCTCTAGACAATTTCATTCTGCTCAACTGCGTCACCACACGTAATTTAGACTTCATTACTGCAGTTACCATGCCATGTTATTCTGTTATGGGATGCGCTCCAATAGCAAACGAGAATAATGAAGGTTACATCTAACCCTTCCAGTTCGTGAAGTCTCGTCTCAGCTGAATAAACAAGTCTGTTGATAGTAAAAGCACACTTAAGTCCTTGAATTCGAGAACGCAATTTCTATTTTATTTTTGCTAATACCAGACGATTTCATTCTTATGACCAGTGCTTCCACTTTAGGGTAAAATACCGCATTTCAGGGTATTATGACCATCATTAGGGTAACGTTTAGGGTAAGATTAAAATAAACAAAATCTAGGGTAATCAAGCATTTCTTGAGGTATTTCACTCATATGTTAGGGTAAGTGTAAAATTTCCATTTACTAACATGTTAGTGATTCTGAAAGTAATCTAACGTGGAATAAATTATCAGAATAATCTGTAATTTGCTGCGGATATGTTGTCATCTCTAAAATCAAACTAGTTTCCATTAAATTCGCTCAAATACACGTTATCTCTTGTTTTCCTTTCATCAGCTGAGCACGGTGCACCACCAGACTCGCCTTAGAGCTGCTTGCCTCTCTGGTAAATATTTGATCTTTTCTTGTGTGCAGTACTGTCAGCAGAACAATTTCATTATTCATTTCTGTATGCTAACTTCTTGATATAGTAAACAATATGTTTATAGTAATAGCTATTAGTATTCTCTTTTCTTTAATCCGCATCCGACATTACGAGTATGGTACTAATTATTTAATAAGTATGTTCAAACGGTAAGTAATCCAGGGGCCAAATGCACAAAATCTTCCTTAAGTTATGGTGTCCTAAATGTTTTTACAATGCCTACAGCCAAAAAAAAATTAATGTGATGTAGTATATAGTCTTTTTATTGATACAGTCTCTATGGTTATGTAAGCCTGAGAAAAATATCCTATTTACAGGATTCCAATTACGTCCATATTCAAGAAGAAATGCTCAGATTTCCAGTCTATATTGTCTTAGGCACCATATTTGTTTATTTGCTTTGCCCCTTCGATTTTATATATATATATATATATATATATATATATATATATATATATATATATATATATATATATATATATTATACACACCGTACGTAGTGATGAAATTAAAACACCATAGGACCGGTGGGAACGGTGGGAGCGAAAAAAATGCGGGAATGTGAGGGATTGGAACGCTATGTAAGAATGGCGGCGTAAGGAGAGCGAGGGAAACATGAATGTTTGGGATCGTAGGGATGCTGAGAAGAGCATGAACGTAAGCAGGCACAAACGTCAGCCAGGAGGAATGTACGGAGGCGGGAACGTAAACAGGTGGGAATGATAAGTAGGCAGAACACACACACACACACACACACACACACACACACACAGAAATAGTGTCTGTGTGTGAGCTTGTTCGTTTCTTTCATGAGAACAGTACTAGATATCGACCTAACTCTTTTTGCATTAAGTCGGGATAAATCCAGGAAGTGTCAGAAAAATACCAAAAAAATATTTTGGTGATCGTGCGCAATGAACTGGCGGGGAATTTTCGAAAATCGCAACACGCTAAGTCAGTCTGTCTGAGTTTGTTCGTTTCTTGCACCAGAACGGCAATATATATCGACCTAATTCTTTTTGCAATAGGTCGGGGTATGCCCTGGGAGTGTCAGAAAAATATTAAACAAACGCCCGCGCCACGAAGTTGAAATCGCGACTAGCGAAAATATGCGAAAATAATTTAGTCGACTTTTTGGTTAGAACTGGTCACTGTGGGCTCAGTAACGGCATGGAAACAAAGATAAGGATATTTCAAAACATTCTGTGACGGAAAGGCTATTAGCCCCGCAAATTTTTGCTGGCAAGCACTAGGGTGTGTGTGTGTGTGTGTGTGTGTGTGTGTGTGTGTGTGTGTGTGTGTGTGTGATATACAGTAAGTATATACTGTATATATATATATATATATAAATAGAGAGAGAGAGAGAGAGAGAGAGAGAGAGAGAGAGAGAGAGAGAGAGAGAGAGAGAGAGAGTCAGGAGAGGCAGCAATAATGATGCTATCAATACCGTACCCTATCAAGACACCCACCTGGCTAGCAACACCAACATAAAGATTACCTGGTACGGTATCATCGGGGGCAAAGGTACATCGGGCTCGGGGATTCCGTAACACCTCTAACAAGGCGATGTATTTGGCATATCATACCTTAATACTCCTCTCCCAATGATGTACGAGATGACGATACCAATGAGATATACATTACGTATACGGCGGGGGAAGGTATAAAGTGGAAAATAAATCGCTCACGAAAATGCGTAAGAAAACTCCTACATCAACCACAATACGGTCAACAGTCAAGGACGAAAGTTCGCTTACTACAGGTGCTCCACTGCTTTAACTTCAGCCAGCAGTGGAAAGTAAGAAAGTACGGTATAACAGCTACCAAGCGAACTTTTATCCCGTTTACGGTATTAAGAACACAAATGGTAAAAGAATAGGTAGATTATAATTTTACCCCAGCAGTACAATGAAGTATTCTTGTTACTGCTGGACGATTTATTTCACCTATGGAAAGACCCTCCACAGTACAAGGCTTGGAATCTAAACCCTTTCAGCACTTATTTTTAACCCTACCTACCGTCAGACGATTTTGCTTGGCTGAAGATCGTTCAATACATCATTAGTAGTAGTACTGTAATATATGGCTATGGTAAATGTGACAAGCAGTAGGATGAAAGTCATTAAGTACCAGTAGTAGCCTAATATCAAATAGTACTAACTACTGGAAAGGTAACCTGCTCTTGGTCAGAGCACTGCACTGCATTCCAGCTAAAGTCAGACTATTTTAATCAGCTGGGAGAGCCTCACGGTGTACGAGTATAGGTCCGATACTGTTCCCGCATTTTTTATTATTATTATTTTTTTTTTTTATGCGTTCGACTCCGGACATAGGTTTAACAGCCGGTTCCCTAAGGCCCAGCTATCCCATGTACCACACACCTCTACATGCATACAGGGAAATGCCAGTAACAACTACAGCAGTGGAACAGGTAAGAGAATGCATTACCTTCCAGACCAGTGCTAAGAGAAAATATTATCAATCGGATCAGTAGTAGCCGTTGCAAGAGAAAAACCTACCGCCATATCAGCTTTAGAAAATATATATTACTAGTTAGATAAATAATACCGTAGTTGGAGAAAAAGCCATCCCTAAAAGCATGTAAGGCAGTGTGTAGTAAACAGTAGCAGCTACATTGTAATATCTAGTAAGTGAAATCAGCAGTAGCAGCAATAAGAGAAAGAGGCACCAGTCAGATCTGTGGGAAAAGAAAATGTCAGTTGCCAGATCAGTGGAATGAGAAAATGTTAGCAATGGGATTAGTAGTGGCAGTGTGATGGTAATGAGAACGACCACCCATGAGCGAGGAAGAGCGGCGCCTGTCCTGACCTCAATCTTATGCAAGTGGGGGTAACACAACCTTCACCACTACTGTAACTTGAACCTCCTAACCCACACACACCTCCACACTACCTCCCTTAAACTTACCCTCTCCTTCCCTGTCTCTCATTTTCTAGCCTCATCTCTCTTCTCTCTCATTCTTCCTTGCATTTCCTCCCTGGTTTCACATCTAGCTTCTCCTCTCCTATCAGACCTCTCATATCTTCCTCTCTTCATCTCTCTCTCAACTCACTCTTTACTTCCCCTTCCTGGCTTACCATGCTACCCATATAGCCTATATTTCATACCTCTACTGCCTTCGCCCCTTCTTCTCACCTTCTCTCTCTTCTAGCTCTCCTCTTTCTTTTACCTCCCCAGTCTAATTTATTTCTTCTTTAACTCTCCATTTTGACTGCTTTCATAACTCACATTCCACACCTCTCCCCTTCTGAAAGACGTTTATCGATGGTCTGGCAACTTTAGCTCGCCTTCCCTTACCTTCTCATACCTTGTTTGGTGTTCACAGATACACTATTGGTACCACCCCTGCAGGCTGTGATGGATCAAACTTGTCTAGCTGCAATATGATCAGGTAGAGTACGGAGCGAGAGGCAAGTCTGTTTCAATTACCAGGCTAATTAGGAAAGGCACATTTTGCAGTAACTAAGGTGCCCTGATGAATGTATTATGAGATGTCTATTTCTTACATGAGTTGGTATTGCATCGAATAAGATACCGAAGAACTACACACTACAAGCTTTCCTTTCATACTTTATCTATCACCTTGATCTCCACCTTTCCTTCCATGCTTTTCTTACCTTCTCCTAACTTGAATCCCCTTCCTACCTCTGCAACACTTCAAACCCTCTCATACACACACATAGACACACACTTTAATTTGTTGAGTGCTGTGAAGAGTATGTACGAGGGAGCTAGGGCTACGGTGAGAGTGAATGGTGAGCTGAGTGAGTTCTTTGATCTCAATGTGGGACTGAAACAGGGGTGTGTGATGTCTTCATGGCTGTTTAATATATATATGGATGGGGTTGTAAAGGAGGTGCAAGGTAGGGCAGTGGATGTGGGGCTGGCCCTAATGAATGAGGGTGAGATTTGGAAGCTTCCTGTGTTGCTGTTTGCTGATGATACAGTATTGTTGAGTGAAGATGAATGGGAGTTGCAAGGCTTAGTGAATGAATTTGGGACTGTGTGTAGGAGGAGGAAGCTGAAAGTTAATGTAAACAAAAGTAAAGTTATGGTGTTTGAGAGGAATGAAGTCACAGAGTGTGCAGTGAGGTTGGATGGTGAGGATATGGAGAATGTGAGTGCATTCAAGTACTTGGGTAGTGTGATGAGTAAGGATGGAACTTTGGGGTATGAAGTACCGGTACGTGAAAGGGTACAGCAGGGAAGGAAGGTTGTTGGTATACTGAAAGCAGTGATGAGAAATAGGGAGGTGAGTATGGAAGTTAAGAAGTCACTGCATGATGGTATTGTGATCCCTACCCTGACGTATGGAAGCGAGGCGTGGACCTTGCAAGAGGGGAACAAGTCAAGAGTGAGAGCAGTGGATATGAGTTACTTGAGAGGAGCATGTGGAGTGATGTGGAGGGACAGGTTGACAAATGAAGAAGTGAAGGAACGTTGTGGGGTAGATGTGGATGTGGTTGAGGTGATTAGGAGAAATACACTGAGGTGGTTTGGACATGTGGAGAGAATGGAGAATGAAAGACTGACTAAGAGGGTGTATGTAGGTGAGGTGGAGGGAGGGAGAGGGAGGGGCAGGCCGAGGATGAGGTGGAGGGATGGAGTTGAGAGGTATATGAGGGAGGGGGGGGGTGAGTTGGGGGGAGGGTAGTCAAATGGTGGGTAACAGAGAGACTTGGAGGCGTTTTGTCTGCGGCCACCCTTTGCGGGATTAGGGCGTCGGGCTATAGATAGATAGATAGATAGACATTTCCTCACCATTTTCAAACCTGCTCCCTGCTCCCCTTCCTTATTTTTTTTCGTTAACTCTCCTCTCCTCTCTTCCTCGTATTTCTTCATTAAGTTTCACCCTCCATCCCCCAACTCCCCCCCCCCTCCACAATGTCCTTTCATTGTTCTCTCATTCACGTCCTATCTTTTCTCATCAGAGGATCTACTTTCTCTCTCTCTCTCTCTCTCTCTCTCTCTCTCTCTCTCTCTCCTTATTATCAGCTTCATTTCCTGGCTCTCTCTTCCTGTTTTTCCTCCCTCATTTCTTTCTGTCCCCTTTCATTCCTCTCTTCCCCTTCAAGCGTCTGTCTCCCTGGGCCCGTATTCTGCATAGTGCTTATGGTCGACCCTAGCTAACCGTCATAGCTAAGCAAATTTATGACAGTCAGTCTTATGGCCGTCGGAAGTCGTCGGCCATACCTCACTAATCCAACAACACCGTCAGCTGCTAGAACGCACCGCTCACAATTTGTCAACTTTAAATTTATGGAATAAAATAGGTTCTTGGCATTATTTTCTTGGATTTAAATTGTTTTAACTTCATATTACGACTTTTGGGGAAGTTAGACATAGTAAAATAGGAATTCGTTTGTGAGAAAATGCGCTGAAACGTATTCCCGTTGAAAAGTGTGTAACCAAAAACACTGTCTGACTAGTGTAAACTTAACCTACCTTATTAATTTCATCTAATTTCATATTAGTATTTTTTTGTTGGCTAGGCTAAACTTGGTTAGGTTAAATTATATATATATATATATATATATATATATATATATATATATATATATATATATATATATTTTATTCATATCATTATTTATTATAATATACTTAACCTACATTACAAATATTTTCTTAAGTCCAATGAAAGTTAAAGAAAATGTTCATTGCTATGGACAGCAATGGGACAATAACCAGTTCATCTGGGTTAGGTTGAGTTATATATTTCTATAATTTGTTTCTGGTTTATTTAATATTTTCATATTTTTTTACACTAACCTTAACCTAAAGTATTATTTTTTCGACCAGTCTAAACTTTACCTATCCCATTATTATTATTATTTTATTATATTTAATTATTTATTATTTAATATTTTTTAGACGTCCATAATTAACCTAACCTGCTGGGGCTAGCCCTACAAGTACTGTAAAGCCCAAACTCTGCACATTGGCATTTTTCCGGTAGCAAGATAACGTAGTGTTATGATGACCTTAAGCTCCGGGGTGAGTGGGTTTCTCCTCTTGGTGTCATTCGATAAGGCGTCTCTCACAAGATTGGTGACATACAAAATACCGTCCCTGTCTAACCGGTATCTCTTGATAAGCTCAGCATCACTGAGCTCGTTAAGCACGTCCCTTCTTCGGAAAATATTCCTCGGCTGGGGATCTGCTTGCTGTGGTGCGGCCATGTTGACACACTTCTGACGGTCATAGGCGGCGTTAAGACAGGGTGAACCCGAACATACCATCGCGCGTCTTATTATGGTCGTCCATAGGAGTTTATGGTCGACCATACGAGTTTCTGACGGAGTTATGTCTAAAATGCGCCATTTTGTTTAGATATGTACGACGGACTTAGCTATGACGGTTTGTAGAATCTGGGCCCTGGGATTTTAGGCTTTCCCTCAACTAATCCCGCTGACAACAGGAAGCCCTCGCACTCTTACGTTTCCTCTTTACTTAACCACCCTATGATTTAAAAACATATAAACATTTTCTGGTTCCTATACTCCCTCTAGCTGAATAAAACTATCTGACGTTATGAGGAACACAATACCAGAGCTACCCCGACCATAAGAGGACAAATGGTGAAAATATTAACACTGAAGCTCTTGTGAAACATCTGAATAAAATCGTCCAAAGCTAGCAAAAAAAAAAAAAAAAGTGAGAAGATGCGACCATAAAGGGGTTAATCAAAACTAGGGGCCCTCCTAAGATTGATGAAAATCGACGGGCAACATTAAGAACAAATTTAAAGGATACTGTCGTGATGAAAAAATCAGAGACTGCTTCTGACACCTTCACTATGAGATATTCTTCTAAAGACATATACAACTGCGTTCGTTAAAAGCATGTAGGATATTGTAAAAGAAATGACGTCACCGTAGTGAGAATCAGTATTATGCAGTTCTAAAATCCTCCCCTCTGACTATTAACCCTATCACCACAACAGAGCGCTTTTCATGTTACCCCCAGACGATGTTATAAGTAATGAGGCCAGGTAGTATTTCAGGGGTTAATGAAAATTAAAACTACTACCCCTCCACTTCGACGAATCTCCTACGCTGGATGAAACGGTCTGGAGATGGTACGAACAAAATACGGTAAGCAATGTGTCCTCAGGCTGAAGTTGCTGCTATGCGTTCTCTCTGCTGTAGTTATCCACACCCCTTGCATGTCTATCTGTTCCATCTTTCCCTTCATCCCCTCCGCCTCTTATCTTTCATCTTTCCTTGCAGAATTACCTTTTTTCTCGCTTCCTCTTCCGTTTGGTATAACAAAAAATAGCAGCTGCAAGAACACAAATCTCTATTAAAATATCACGGTATTCCAGATAGTTTCCTTCAAAAATCAGGATACATAGAAAGCACGATATGTTTTAGCCTACACTCATCCTTTCCCGTAAATTCTGCGTTGTACAACTTGCACATTTTATTTGCTGCGTATTAGTTTTCACATTTTCCTTCCTATTTCCCTTAAGATAATTGATTGATTGATTGTGTGTGTGTGTGTGTGTGTGTGTGTGTGTGTGTGTGTGTGTGTGTGTGTACGAGGGAAAGGGGGCCTTCCGCCTTACTACAGTAGGTATTTGTCTTGTCAAAGTACAGAACAAACAGGAACGATTGTGTGCTACATTACTCCGTCTTCCCTACTTACTCCCTCCTCCTCCCTCATGGGTCACAGTGTTTAAGTAGTAAAGTCAGGGGATCAGAAACGTGGGTCAGATAAACTCTGTAGTAGCCTACTGACGATGAAGCAAGATATTGGTACCAGGCAGTAGCATGGGCAAGCGCGTATTAAGACAGGGGGTCTGGGGGGCGACAGCACACCCCAGGAATAGGATATTTTTTTCCCCTCAGGTAAAAGCTGATTTTTCAGGGCAGATGGTTCTGAAGGTGTACAGGTATCTTTAAAAGGAATTATGGTTAAAGCTATTCGAATCCTCCTATTATTAAGAAGGTATTGTGAACGTATGAGGGTAAACTGATCCGGTTTTCGGTTTGGTGTGATACACATTCATTACTCACTATCAGTTTTCATGTGAATACAAATTTGAACACGTGATATTATACATATAAATTACTTACACAAATTATTTTACAATATCTTATTCGCGTAGTAACGGTATGCATATTTAGTAGTAAAAATTTAGAGATCAGGGCAACTTGGAGCATTTTCAGGACAAACTTCTGCCTCTCCAATGAATGCCTTCCAGAGCGCTTGTGTGTATGGGGCAGGTCGTAATTTGAATGCTGTGCACTGTGTGTGTTAAACCCA
>NC_137050.1:27941086-28118586 GCF_032717465.1 Coenobita brevimanus
AGTGTGAAGAGGGCCGAACAAGACTGAACAGGAGTAGAGGATGAGAGAAAGCTGACTGGAGAAAGAAGAAAGAAATGAAGAGGAAATGAATGGGAACGGAGAAAGGAGCTAAAAAAGGAAATATTACAATTATTAAAAGGGGGAAAAAGAACAAAATAAGACTGACAAAGGAGTACAGGATGAGAAGAAGGTGAAAAGCAACTATAAAGGAGAAATGGGAAATGGAGGAAGAGGAGACTGAAAAAATAATTATTACTATAGCTAGGGGAGAAGAGACGGAAAAAAGTGAGGGGGGGGAAGAGGAAGTGAGGAATATAGGGTAGGTGAAGAGGAGGACATGGGGATACTGAATACGGTACGATCACCGGAAAGAAACAGGGAAAATGGGGAAAACTAGCAGTGAAAAGGAGTGAAGTGACTGTGGAAAACGCGCGGAGAATGAAAACGTAAAACGTACGATTACTATAAGGGAGAAGGGGAGAAATGAGAAATAAAATAAGCGAATGAAGGGGGGAATTATAGTGTGCGTACGTGTGTGGGGTGTTAAAAGGGTGGTGGAAAGGAAACGTGGACTGAAGGTCGGCTCAAGGAAGGAAAGTGAAGGTGGAAAGAGTGGGAAGGGGGGAAATGAGGGGGGAGAGAGGCAGGAAACAATGGGGTGGGTGGGAAGGTTATGTAGGAAGGGATGGGAATGGAGGACTGGTAAAGAAAGAGAAAGACTGACGACAGCAATGTACATGGAAAGCGATAACAGGCAAAATACAATGTAGAACTGACAATAACTGGGCGTATGATGAGGCATGAAGGACGACAATAAAAAAAAATAAAAGAAACAAAATAATACACTACGATAACTAACGGCGAGAGGGAAAAGGAAGTGAAGAATAATTATAAAATGGTATACGTGCCTGGAGAGAGAGAGAGAGAGAGAGAGAGAGAGAGAGAGAGTGAGCGGGGGGGGGGGGAATTCACTGTGTAAGCCTGGTACCCTTTCATACATGCCTCATTAAATGGACGCTCAGCAAAAGGGAGGTTGAAGGAATATAAGAGGTAAGCGAAGAGAGAGGCACCAGAGAAGACATGAGAAGGGAGGAAGAGGGGGATGGCAAGGAAGGGAGGGATGGGGGAGGGAAGGGAGGGATGACGAGGACGTGAGGAACGAAAGGGTGCGAAGGGAATACAAAGGAAAGCAAACAACAGGAGACCTATGAGCCCGTTCAAGGTTGTCTGTTATAGACTAGATTATAACCAAGAATGTATTTTACGAGTCAAAGACAAGCATAAGAAAAGTTGGAAGGATAAGAATGTCAAGGAAGAGAACGGAAAGAGTATAAGGTCGAAGAGAGAGGAGAATGGGGAGAAGGTAAGGATGAAGTGGGAAGGAGGGAAAAGAAGAAAGGTGAAGGGAGAGGCAGGGAAGACAAAGAGCGAAGAGGGGAGAGAGAGTCAAACGGATGACGAGGAGAGGTAGGGTAAAATGGGGGGGGGGGAAGAAAAGACAGGAAAGGGAAGGCCAGGAAAAGATTGAACGAAGAAGGATGAGGAAGGGAACAGGAATCATGGAGGTAAAAGAAAGGGATGGGACGGACAAGGCAAAATAAAGTGAACAGAAAGGTGGGGAGAAGGTCAGAAAAAGGATGTCTAGAAAGAAGAAAAATGGAAGACCCAAAAAAAGACGGAGAATTGGAGACCAGCGGAAGAAGGAGGGTAGCAGAGTGTGAAGAAAATGAAAGACGAGGGAAGGTGGAGAGGAAGGAAAAGAAAGTGAGGGACGAGAAAAAAAATTGTGAGAGCGAAGTTGGAGGGGGGGGGGGTTGGTGTAAGAGCAGAGGTGGGAATGTGTGTGGAGAGGAGGGATGATTAGCCTACAAAAGGAAAGAGCAGTGAAAGGGAGTGGAAGAATAAAACAGACGAAGGAAAAGCTGACAGAAAAAATGAGAAACTATGCTAGAGGAAAGGGAGGCAGATAAGAAGCGGACAAAGGATGGACTATTATCAATGAAAACATAATAAAAGTACCGCTACCGTTAAAAGTAAACAAATAAAAAGCTGGAATGTGTGTGTAGAGAAAAATATTGTGTGTGTGTGTGTGTGTGTGTGTGTGTGTGTGTGTGTGTGTGTGTGTGTGTGTGTGTGTGTGTGTGTGTGTGTGTGTGTGTGTGTGTGTGTGTGTAAAAGTAACCAAGACAGGAAATGTGACAACACGGAAGACTGTGAAGCAGACACCTTGATAAGATCTGTCAATCAGTTAAGATGTGGTTAGACATAGGCTAGGCTACCTTGAGAATACGATGCCGGTAAATATAGCTTAATGAGAGAGAGAGAGAGAGAGAGAGGCTATTCTACAACACCTTCGTCATCACTCACCATCTCTCCTTTATTAATTCAACATCAGGTAGAACAGAGAGGTAGGAGTGAAGGGAAGGAAGGAACTGGAGGGGAGGAGGGAGGACAGACAGGGGAGGAAGTGAGCTGGATGGAAGAATACGAGGAGAGAATAATGAATGTTCAATACGAACGATGGTCAGAAGGAGAGAGAGAGAGAGAGAATTTTCACTCTTCCTCTTCCCAAGTCTCTCTCTCTCTCTTTGTCCGTCCCTCCCACGTCATTACTACCTTTACCCTTCACTCTCCACTCCCATACTACTTTTTTCTCTCCATCCTCCCTTACTTATGTTCTCCTTCCCTGTCACACTCCTCCTCTCCTCTATTTATCAGTCTCGCATTTCTCTTCTCTCCCCTATTTCCTTCCCTTCTCTACCCACATCTCTCCAGCCAGACTTTCCTCTCCTTCTCATCCCATTATTCTCCCATTCCTCTCCTACAACGCAACTCTCTCTCTCTCTCTCTCTCTCTCTCTCTCTCTCCATACCGTACCTATCTCCTTTCTCCCTCACCATAGCCTACGCCTCTTTCCTCTACTCATCCTCCACCCCTTTTCTAACCATTTTTTCCTCCTCTCTTTCTCTCCCCCCCTCCCTACCGTACCCCTTCCACAACGACTGGAGATCAAATGGTAACATGATACCCGGGCCACCCTTTCTACCTGCCTCGCCCCCTATCCTGTCCTGCCTCACCCCTGCTAGTACTCTGAGTGGGAAAGACTTCGTAGCACCTCTCCCTTATCAGTTCACTTTATTATAAACCAAAATATTCTCCTGTGTATTATTTACAGCATTTTAATATCGATATAGTTTGTATGATTGTATCAGTAACATAACAGAGGATACTGAGGTGTAATGTTCATCATAATTCGCCAAGAAAGAGATGTTGTGAAATCTCCTGAACCACTTAGAATACGTCCCCCTGTCTATCCATCAGAGCTCTGGCTTAGGCTACCCTGCCTACCCATGAGTGTCCCGCCTGGACCTGTACCCTGTCCTACCTCACCCTACCAACCCATCACTGTCCTGCCTAATCCTTCCTGCGTTTCTACTTCGCCCCCTATCTTTTCCTGCCTCACTCTGTCTGCCTATCCTCTGCCATTATTGGTCTAACAGTTACCTATTTCCATTCATTTGCTAGCCACGTGTTTTATTAAGCTATCCAAATCTCTTCCTCATCCAAGCATTCCTCATAATGCCCTAGTTGTTCACTCCCATGGTCTATCTTTGTCCCTTAACAATGACTCATGGATTTCTCTTACCTGGATAAAATAATCTGAGAGCCAAAATAAAATTCCTAGGTACACCAACACCAGTAAAAGGGCTACCTGAGATAGCCTAAGGTAGGTCAGTCTTTGGCCTCGGTGTCTGGATTGCTGTCAGCTGAACAAAACCGTCAGAAGCAAGCTCTCTCTCTCTTTCTCTCGGTTCAACCATTCTCTATCATCTATCCTGCCTAGCCTTCCCCCCCCCCTCCCTCTCTCGACGTGAATTACGATACCTAGAGGGGTTAGAAGACAGGAAGAAAGGGTCACTGAAAAAATGGAGAGAGAGAGAGAGAGAGAGAGAGAGAGAGAGAGAGAGAGAGAGAGAGGGCGGGAGGGGGGTGCAGAAAGGGTATAGAAAAGGAGGAATGGAGGAGAGTAACGGAACGGCCTAACACAGCCTGGGAGTTTTTCACACGCTCTCTCTCTCTCTCTCTCTCTCTCTCTCCATACCGGTATTCAATATGGGAGGGAAAGCAACAACCTAGTAGTTTTACCATTAGACTTACTAATATAACTACTACCGTACTTTGACCGAAAAAATTTACCGTTACGAAATATTCCGAATAGCTATTCCCAAAGTTCACTAAAGAAATATACTAAGACAATACTCTGATGGTGTCTTTTACACATACTTCTTCACAGCCTGTAGTCCACCGGGTTCACGTTTCAGATGAACATGAAGCTACAACAACAACAAAAACAACTATTACTACTACTAAAATACCAATTATAACACCGTAATAACTATACCGCTGATAATAATAATTTCCTTCCGACGATATTATTCAGCTTAGGGATTTCTTGGACTGAAGGGATTTAATCAGTTCACAAAAACAATGACCCAAGCATAATTACTCTGAAAACTCACACTATCAACTAGCATTACAGCTGCCTGCTGCGTAGGACAGAAAGAGAGAGAGAGAGAGAGAGAGAGAGGTGGGGGCACTTCAGAACCTCCACCTTGCCTCTTTCATGCCTTAAGTATCTCCAAGGCACCCGGATTTGCGAGTGTTAAGACTGCTTGCTGAATCTGTGAGTTATCAACGTAGCCAGGCCAGAGTTTAGGCACATACTGGTACCGGTACTTCACAGACTTGCTAAGACTGCTTACGGAGAAAAAAAAAAAAAAAAAGCATTGGTAGCTATGCGGAATGTTTCATTTCTGTACAGGCCAACAACACAATCTTACCTCCCTAAATTCGGTGACGCGTGGTACTAGTTTAGGCTATACTTGCCAACTCCAGATCAAATTACCGGTATTGCGTTTAGTAAGATTCTCGATCTGGAGATCCTACGGTACAGGCTAATATGAAAGGCCTTTCTAAAGCTGGAGAAAATCTGAGAAACAACAAAAACAACAACAACAATAATAATTATAATAAATTAACGTCTTCAAGAGGTCAACACAAATCTTGATCCGGGTTTTATACTGCAACAGGTACCATAGTCTAATGTAGCATACAATCCTCACACATCGCTACTGTAGCATACAACTAAGAACGTTATGAGATACTGTAGCCACGAGAGATGATGTGTTACCGTACCCCCAAACTACAAATGTCTCTTTTAGAGAGAATAAAACCGTCTGGTGGCGACAACAATTTATAACGTCACTGAAGTGCAGACTGTAGCACCAGTCGAACAGGGCAGTACTCCCAAAGTGGATGGCAACCTGGTGACTGCGAGCTGGAGCTCCCGTTTCACCAGCCCTCAGGACCTGTTCCTGACCAACTCCCTCTGCTGAACCTTTTCGGTGTTTTCATTAACACAGAATACCACAATG
This sequence comes from Coenobita brevimanus, assembly GCF_032717465.1. Taxonomy (NCBI): domain Eukaryota; kingdom Metazoa; phylum Arthropoda; class Malacostraca; order Decapoda; family Coenobitidae; genus Coenobita; species Coenobita brevimanus. The sequence continues at coordinate 27,946,522 of NC_137050.1, forward strand.
CATGCACATTAGATAGCTATCACACCTGTTTCCATCCTCCCTTATTTTTATGAATGGAAGACACCCGTAATCTGGTGGATGTATTATTTTTTGTTTGTTTTTTCTTCCTGTTAATCTTATATATATATATATATATATATATATATATATATATATATATATATATATATATATATATATATATATATATATATATATATATATATATATATATATATATATATATATATATATATATATATATATATAAACAGACGGTGTGCCCTACAGCCTACATCATTCTTGCTACCAATAGGTTTTACTAGGCTGAGGGAAGAGTTCAAACTGGGGAGGCAAGATACATCCCAAATTAACCCGTTTACTTTGATATCGTTTCTAAGTTGGATAAAATCATCTGGTGATAGCAATAACAGAATACAAAATACGTCACCTAAGCGAAGTTGTTAATACTCGTATACATTCCCACTGACAAGCGGTACCCACCCAGATTAAGAAAACTGTACAGTATTTGGCCTTTGCTGCACGACTGAGTCTTTCACTCTTCACATACGCTAAACACGTATTCTGTTCAGTTTAAACAGCTAGTTAGGTTGCACACATCCTTTGGTTCACAACGCCCACTTCCGGTTTTCACACACACACACACACACACACACACACACACACACACACACACACACACACACACACACACACACACACACTCCTCCATTCATTATACAGCCAGACCTCGATTTGCAAAGGAAGTGTTCCAAAATATTACCGTACCATTTCCATTCAAGAAGCCTGTATGTTTAGGGGAACTGGGAAATCTGCGTTACAAGTAGGCTAGCAATGGAAGTTTAACAGACAATATTATTGTGATTTACTGTTGGCTTAGTTGAGAAAAAAAAAATGACTTACTGTACGAGTAGATACGCACTGACAAACGGAGCATCACGCCCGACCTTGATATTGAAACTACTGCAGTGACGTCAACAGTTGGACTTTGTTTACATTTGGGACAAGTGGGCAAGAGGCTAAGAACTCTGCTGATTAAATGCCCTGATACGAAGGGTGAAAGTTGCCAGTCTCCGATCACGACACCCTCTTCTCTTAGTTGCACCAAAATTCTTATACCGGTACCTTTCAGCCAAGTTAGCCTATATCCCTTGGTGGTCTAGCTTAACACATTTCTCACAAGATAGTATATGCTTTCAGTGTCAAAACAATGTTGTTTGGCTCTTGATTAGGGGCTATGAATCGCCATCTTTTGAACGCTAATGCAGCTGACACACTTCTTGTTATATGGTACCGGTAACAAAGAAATATCTGATACACGTGTGTTTTTATTAACACCTAAGATGAACCATGACTAGACTGACAGTTTTTAATAACTTACAAAATCTCCCATAGACACTTCACTTACTGTGAATACAGGCTTTTTTGGACCAAACTTCTGCCAAGCTTCGGGCTATTAGGATAGCTTTATGAAATCCATTGTAATAGTGCTATACCGTACGGTACTAAATTCAAACCTCAAATCCTTAGGGCACCTCGCAGTTATCAGAAATTCAAACCAGCAAATCAAAGTACTTACAAATGCCACAAGTTTATGTTGAGTGTTTTTCCCATGCCGCTCTTCGTACGGTGGTGCTTTAATAATGGCTAGGACTGACCGTACCCTGACGAATATACTGACTGTAGTGTGTGTGTGTGTGTGTGTGTGTGTGTGTGTGTGTGTGTGTGTGTGTGTGTGTGTGTGTGTTAAATAAACACCGACCACTGCCAAGCAAGCGTTTTGGAAATTAATATCAATATAGAAAACAAAGTTATATCAATAAAACTATGATAAAAGAGATGATTATAATTTTGAAATTGTATCATACCCAAATTTGTCGGGAAACATACCTAGAGTTCCAGCGTACGGTGTATACATGTTTCAACTGCTACGGGTCGCAAATGCAAATACAAATTTGGAAAACTTTACTACAAGAATCCAACAGATCACAAGAAAATTTCTCAGTCAAGGATTTTTTCAAAACAGAATTACGTAAGAGATTAAAGAAAACGTATCATCGTCATTATAACTCCTTCAAACCCCTCAATGGAAAAATAAATAGTCTTACAAGAGAAATATTTGATTCTGCTACGGATACAATAGTATCCCAGGGCCGTTGACGGCCAGAGTGCTCACGGGATCTCCCCTGGCTCTGCAGATTAAGACCGACTACAACAAAAACCAATTACTGTATACCTACCAATTTGGACTCAACTGGATGTTACTCAATCGACCATAACAACAACAAACTGTTCCTCTCAAATACAACGACCAGTTACACCTACCAATTAAGACTCAACTGGATGCGACTTAGTCATCGATGACAACAACAAACCATTCCTACCAAACTGAACTCCAATGGAAATTGCATATTTATCCTATCTTATCATGTGTGTGTGTGTGTGTGTGTGTGTGTGTGTGTGTGTGTGTGTGTGTGTGTGTGTGTGTGTGAAAAGTAGTCGATAGCCAAGGCAGCCATGGAAATAGTAAAAACCTCTCAGTTTCGTTTGTCGCATAAAATGCATACCGTACGGTATACCACACACTAACGTAACTGTACATACAGTACATTCAGACATTCAATAAATTCATGCAACAGACTGTTTCCATATGTTCCACCCTCTCAGCCTGTCAAGATGAATGGTCACATAGCCTATACACGCATATAATGGAGAGAGAGAGAGAGAGAGAGAGAGAGAGAGAGAGAGAGAGAATAATAAAGACTGGAATAATATACAAGCTTATTAAACATGGAGCTGAAACTTCATGATCATCAAGGTGTACAGTACGGTACAACTGTGACAATATCCTTCACAACCTTTAGACTGGATAATTGTGCAAGTACCGGTACCAATAACATCATGCACTCACTCAGTGTGGCGGTACTCTACTTAAGGGTAACTTTACAGAGTGGCAAGCCAAATCATTTCCTGTAAATCAGGAAATCACTGCCAGCACTGGGCGGTAACCTAATAACCAACCAACACGTGTTCCCTACGTGACAACAAGTGGGTGGGTGGAGGGTTAGCGCCCTTCCTCGGAAACTAAAAATACGAACAAGAAGCCTCAGACCAGGACTGACCAACAGGTGACGACTAAGGACCAAACAAAGGATATGGTACGGATTGCGACTTGGAATGTAAGGGGAGCGAATGATGAGGTGAAAGAAAGAGGGATTGTCCAGGTGCTTGTGAGTGAAAAAGTGGATGTACATGGATTAACCAATGCTTAATGGAAAGGTGACAGTGTGAGAGAATGGGAGTATGGATGGGGTAAAATGCGCAGGAGTGGGTGAGAATGAGAGGGCAAAAGACGGAGTGTTTAATGTTGTGAGCAAGAGATGGAAGGAGAATATAGGAGTATGGATCAGTCGGCTCAAGGATTGTGTGGGTAAGATTGAAAGTTGGGCTAAAAATGTGGGCGACTGTATGTGTGTATGCGGCAACGCAAGATCGTGCAAGTAGAGTGAAAGAATAATTCTGGACAAATGTGGAAACGTGCATGGAAAAGTTTGGAAGGAATGAGAGAGTGTTTTTGATTGGAGATAAGAATGGAAAAGTCGGGAATGTGAAGGTGGACGGAGTAGTTGGTGAATGGGGAGTGCCTGCAGAAGTGGATGAGGATGGCAGTGCTCTAGAGGACATTTGTGCCAGGAAGGGGTTGGTGATAGCCAATAACCCTCTTGAGACACAAAATGATCCACAGGTATACGTGGCGAATGATGAGAAGGGTGGGTGGTGAACTAAATGAACGGAAGGCAATGACTGATCATGTGTGTGTCGATGATAGCATGAGAAGGTGTGTAATGGATGCAAGAGCAAACAGAGGTTGGGGGAGTGGACTTTCTGACCACCACTACAATGTCAAGGTTCAAATGAAATGGAGGACTAGAAGGAGGGAAGGACAGGAGGAAGTAGTATATGCAAGGAGGGTAGAAAGGTTGCAAGAGGATGGAAAAGAGACAGAATATAAGACAGCAGCGGAGGAGAGATTGGGTAAATATGATCTGGAGCACATGGTGGACGTGGAAAGTGTGTGCATGATATTCACAGAAGAAATCTGTGCAGCATGTCAGGTGGTGTGTGGGATGAAAAGGCGAAAGGGGGTGCAAAGAACAGCATGGCACATTTGAGTGGATGAGAAACAGGGACGTGGAGGAAGCTGAGAGACGGAAAAGAATGTCAAATGTAGAAAGGAAGAGAGGTGACAAGACTACCGTAATAAGAGAGTACCCGGTAAGAAGAGTGGAGGAGGAATTTGGGTGTAAAGTGGAGGGAATGTAAGAAAATGTTCTAGAAAAAGGTAAACAGAGACTGAGTGATAATGAAGTTAGTCGGGGAGTGAAAAATAAAAATGGTAGATTACAAGTGGAGAAGGGTGAAAAGGTGAGCAGATGGAGAGAACTATCTATCTATATATAGCCCGACGCCCTAATCCCGTAAAGGGTGGCCGCAGACAAAACGCCTCCAAGTCGCTCTGTCACCCACCATTTGACTACCCTCCCCCCAACTAACCCCCCCTCCCTCATATACCTCTCAACTCCATCCCTCCACCTCATCCTCGGTCTACCCCTCCCTCTCCCTCCCGCCACCTCATCTACATACACCCTCTTAGTCAGTCTTTCATTCTCCATTCTCCCCACATGTCCAAACCACCTCAGTGTATTTCTCCTAATCTTCTCAACCACATCCACATCCACCCCACATCGTTCCTTCACTTCTTCATTCGTCAACCTGTCCCTCCACGTCACTCCACATGCTCCTCTCAAGTAACTCATTTCCACTGCTCTCACTCTTGACTTGTTCCCCTCTTGCAAGGTCCACGCCTCGCTTCCATACGTCAGGGTAGGGATCACAATACTATCATGCAGTGACTTCTTAACTTCCATACTCACCTCCCTATTTCTCATCACTGCTTTCAGTGTACCAACAACCTTCCTTCCCTGCTGTACCCTCTCACGCACTTCATCCCCTAAAGTTCCATCCCTACTCATCACACTACTCAAGTACTTGAATGCACTCACATTCTCCATATCCTCACCATCCAACCTCACTGCACACTCTGTGACTTCATTCCTCTCAAACACCATAACTTTACTTTTGTTTACATTAACTTTCAGCTTCCTCCTCCTACACACTGTCCCAAATTCATTCACCAAACCTTGCAACTCCCATTCATCTTCACTCAACAATACTGTATCATCAACAAACAGCAACACCGGAAGCTTCCAAATCTCACCTTCATTCATTAGAGCCAACCCCACATCCACTGCCCTACCTTGCAACTCCTTTACAACCCCATCCATGTATATATTAAACAGCCATGGAGACATCACACAATCCTGTTTCAGTCCCACATTGAGATCAAAGAACTCACTCAGCTCACCATCCACTCGAACCGTAGCCCCAGCTCCCTCGTACATACTCTTCACAGCACTCAACAATTTCCCCTCCACTCCATATTTTTTTTTTTTTTTTATGTGTCCGACTCTGGGCAAAGGCTTCAGGGCCTATATCTCGGGGGCAGTAGCCTATCCCAAGGCCCAGTAGTCCTCCTACACCTCCACATGTCACCACTCCGGCGCTAACACCCACCGTCCATATTGAATACATGCTAGGGCTGTCTCATACAGGACTGGTGTATTGGTATTAGCGGGGGTACTTTTATGACATGTCGGCGGGTCATCTGGTAGATCAGGAAAGTTGCTTCTATGAAATTCAAATCCTTAAACTGTTCCCTGCCCCAGCTGGAATTCGAACCTGGGTCCATCAGGACTGCAGGCCGCCTCTCTACCGATTCAGCCACCGCCTTCCACATACCTTGCCTATCAATTCTGTCATAAGCTTTCTTCAAGTCCATGAAGGCAGCATACACTTTCCTTCCCTTCTCTAGATACTTCTCCACTAAACATCTTAGAACAAATATCTGATCGACACACCCTTTTCCCTTCCTAAATCCCCCTTGTTCTTCTCCAACTAGCTCCTCTGTCATATGCCTAACCCTATCAATGAGTATTCTACCATGTATTTTACCAGTCACACTAAGAAGGCAAATACCCCTATGGTTACCACATACTTCTCTCTCCCCTTTTCCTTTGTATAAAGGAATAATTATACCTGATTTCCAGTCCTCTGGAACCCTTCCCTCTTCCCAAGCCAATCTACACAACTTCCATAACCACTCCACAACAATCTCTTTAAGAAATTGTTGAACAAAGAGAATGAAAGTAATGAGAGTGTAAGGGGCACGGGAATGGCTGGGAGAAGGAGGGATGTGAGAAGAGCAAGAAATCAGTAGGATGGAAGTTGTGGAAGCAACGAAGAAAGACAAAATGGGGAAAGCCCCAGGAACTGATGGAGAGTGGTGAAATGCTGAAGCATGGGAGACAGATAAAAGTAGAATGATGTGGAGGATGTGCAGATTGGCCTGGGAGGAAGGTAAAGTCCCGGAGGACTGGAAGTCAGGTACCGTATAATTATTCCCCTGCACAAAGGAAAAGGGGAAAAGGAAGAGTGTGGCAATCATAGGGGCATTTGTCTTCTTAGTGTAATAGGAAAAGCATATGGTACAATACTCACTGACAGAGTTAAGGAGATAACAGAGGAATTACTTGGAGATGAACAGGGCGGTTTCGGAAGAGAGGTTGTGTAGATGAGATATTCGTTCTTAGGTCTTTGGCAGAAAATTTTCTAGAGAAGGGAAAGAAGTTGTATGCAGCCTTCATGGATTTGGAGAAACATATGTCAGGGTGGATAGACAAGGGTTGTGTAAAGTATTAAGAATATTTGGAGTAAATGGGAAGTCACTGAATGCCGTGGAGAGTATATATGAGGGTGCTTAGGCTGCAGTACGTGTGGACAGTGAAGTGAGTGACTTTTTCTGTTAGAAGGCTGGGTTGAAACAGAGATGTGTCATGTCTCCATGGTTATTCAGCCTGTAGGCTATATGAATGAGGTTATAAATGAGAGACAAGGTAGGGCACTGGATGTTGGAGCGGCCCTAATGAGAGAGGGAAGTGTTTGGAAACTTCCCGTACTGTAGTTTGCCGATGATACTGTGCTGGTAAATGAAGACGAAGGGGAGCTGCAAGGCCTGGTGAATGAGTTTGAGAGTGTGTAAGAAATGGAATCTAAAGGTGAATGTACTGTAGGGAAGAGTAAAGTTATGTTCTTTGAGAGAAATGAAGTCAATGAATGTAGCTACTGTGAGGCTGGATGAGGAGGAAATGGATAATGTGAGTGCATTTAAGTATCCTACCTGGGTAACGTGATGAGTATGGATGGAAGTTTAGAGGGTGAAGTGCTTGAAAAAGTACGGTACAACAAGGGAGTAAGGTTGCTGGTTCTTTGAAAGCAGTGATAAGAAACAGAGAAGTAAGCATGGAAGTAAAAGTCACTGCATGACAGTATTGTGATACCCAACTCTTACGGTACCGTACGTATGGTGGTGAAGCTTAGACCTTGTTGGAGGACAGAAGTAAAGAATAAGAGCAGTGGAAATGAGTTACCTGAGAGGAGCATGTAGAGCCAGACTGACAAATGAGGAAGTGAAGGATCGTTGTGGTGTGGATGTGGATGTGATGGAAAGCGTTAGGAGAAATACACTGACGTGGTTTGGCCATATGGAGAGGATGGAGAGCGAGAGACTGACGAGGAGAGTGTGAGTGAGGTGGAGGGGAGGAGAGGGAGAGGGAGGCCGAGGATGAGATGGAGGGATGGAGTGGAAAGGTATATGAGAGAGGGGTGTGAGCTGGGATCAACGTACTGCAGTGAAATGGCAGGGGACATGGCGACATGGAGACAATTTGTGGCCACCCCTTACGGGATTAAGGCGTCTGGAAATAAACAGATTGAAGATTAGAATCGTGCTATTGCATATGTTAATAATCCAAGACAATCGAGAATTCGCACCAACAAGCATAGTATATACGGTACAATGGTACACAAGCCACCCATCTGAAAAGTGACCATACTTAAACCAAGACAGTGTTCTAAAGATGCGGGTTTATTACAGTTTTAGACAAATTTCAATCCATGCTCTGAGCGTGGTGCATGCCAACTTCACATTTTGATTATGTAGCCTACAGTACGGTATAACATCACTTCTACTAAGGCATACCCGGTATATACTGGTACTTCTGTAGCGATGTCATGATCAGTAAAAACTACTGTACTCTTCGTGAATGCCTCAAATTCAGTAGCTGGGACCTAGGTAAGATGGCGAAAGCATCTAACTAAAAGGCACTCGAAGAGCGCATACATCCGCCAACGTCAATAATATTTGGGATTTACCGTACTGCTGTAATTCCTTTCCAACCAGATGAATAATTTTAGGATCTCACACAGGCAATTAATTACAGTATACGATTTGGGCATGTTGAGAAGATGGAGGATGACAACTGGGTGCAGGTGAGAAGTGTGAACGGCATAGAGTGTGACCTTAGGGCTAAGTGACAATAGAAAGACTGCCAAAGATCGAGCAGCATGGACAGCCGCCATTAGGTGACCAAAGCCGACGCATGCATGTTGGAGCCTTTTTAAGAGATACGATATGAGTCTGCCCTCTTAAACAATCTCAGAGCTTTATTCTACTATCCCGATCCGGATCCCTCTCAAAATCAAATAAACTCTTCTTTGACCCACTGACCACCTATCCACCACATTCCATATAAATCCGTTAACAACTTTCGAGATATCTTATACACTGACAGACATATTATTTAATACATGACCTCCGTCCAACTTCGTTAAGAAGTGACAAGAATTCATATATTCATCCAAAGGAAAAATTAAATGTTTAAAGCTGTCACGAAAGACTCAACCTAGACAGGCTACCTTAGTCAAATTTCCTGCAGTTAACAGGTAAAAACGAAGTATCGATACGTGCACAGTACTCTCTAAAAGTTATGGTATTTGTCTCCACATCACAGTTAGGAGGCCTACTGTACTTCCCGTTTCTTTCTTCCAAACACTACAACTTGAAGCCATTCCCGTATTTATTCATCACTTCTCTTCAAACTTGGTACAAATGATCCTTTGACAAAAAACCCCATTTTTTTTTTTTTTTTTTTTTTTAAGGGACTGATGGAGTCAAATGTCAAACCACACAGATTTTGGGATCCATGTTCTTGTATGTTCATTAATTATTATGGCAATTTGCTCAGAAGTATGTCAATGTACTACAGCTGCGCGAGACCATCCTGCATTCCCTTGGGAATGTTGGCAGTTTTCAGTCTGGAACATTTATCTCTTGAGTAGATAAGATCAAATTAAAGAACGCCCAAGATTGGATATAGCTAACCTAAGGGCTCTGCCTGTTCATAGGGTATGACTAATTCCCTCTATAACAAGGTGAGTATGTAGGCCTACGGTATTAACGCCTGCAAGCAGGTCGAACTAACTAAATGTTAACTGTTATCCAGACTAACAGACACCCACCACTTCTGACGTGAAAATCTGATGACCTGTGAGAAGAGCAAGAAATCGGTAGGATGGAGAGCGAAAGACTGACGAGGACCGTGTGAGTGAGGTGGAGGGGAGGAGAGGGAGACCGAGGATGAGACGGAGGGATGGAGTGGAAAGGTACCGGTACTACTGATGCTCGTCAGACATGGGTTTTGTTCCTTTTGTGTAATGTATAATCACGACTACCGTACTTGGGCAGACTGGCAAAATTCAACTGGATGATATCATACCATATACCGGTAATTAAATTCCTGTCAAGCAAATGACCTGCCACACTTCTAACCTACATTATCTCAAGAACTGGAGATAAGACCAACACGCCCAGGGATGCATCTTCACTGTAAGTTCTCTGGCCCCATACAAAGCACATGCCTCCAGGTTACTGACTGACAATTTTTTTTTTTTTTCCCCTCTGCATTCATAGCAATGCCAAAGGTATCTTTTTTAAACCACTTTCACTCAAATATTTTTCGTGAAGAGATTGATGACCGTGGAAATCACAAGTTCATTCGTTAAATTTTCTATATCTTGCACCCCATGACATTATATCTTTATACCGTAAATATAAATATTCCCTAAAATTAACACTCCACATAGTAATGATAATGGGGAAAAAAATCTCGGCTCGGGTTTGTTACTCTCCTGGAGGTCTTATCCATTACAAACCAGACCTCATTTAAAATGGAATTCTCCCAGCTGCACTCAAATACTGTCCAGAAGCCAATATTTATTGTACCATAAGAACTTTCGGCAAGGACGGGGCCGGGCGTGTGCTTAGTCCAGACAGGCCAAGTATGGTTGCAGCGGCCAGCATCACAAGTTTTCAGATAAATTTACAAAGAAAACATACATTTCTCCTGTAAAGTGGGAACAAGCAATCTAAAAATTCAGCATGTTTATTGGTACGTATAATTCATACTCACCTAGGGTCGAATATGAAATGAAAACTTCAGTCACTTAGTAAAATCCTCAAGTGCTTGCAGTACATACCACTCTCTTCCACAGCCAAGACTCCACTAACCCAGGGAAGCTCTGAAGCCAAGGCAACTATAAAGGATCAATTGGCAACCGCTCACAAAACAAAAGAGCATCTTATATTTATATTTGGTAAACAGAAATAATACTTCGAACTCCTATTATGTACATTTATTCTGCCTACACCTTTATGAATAATTATTCAGTAGTTTATAGTTTCATGCTAAAAATGTAAATAAAAGAATTTGCTTGTCGTTTGCAATACTAGGTTGACTGGCACTTCAGACCAACTTAACCTTCTAGACATATGACTTGGAGGTAGTTTTATTGCAAGCGAGTGGGAGACACTGTAAGAGAGCACAAGTATCTGCTTTATTCCTCTGGTAAGTGCGTCTGCGCCTTCAGCCAGACAGCAGACGAGCAGCTAAAGGTAAAGAAGTGTGTGATCTCCGCCCGTGTTGTGCGTAACGCACGGGTTTAAGACGGCTGGCAGGTACTTTCATTCTAATTCAGGCATTGAGTTTATATAGTTCCAGTGTGGACGGACCATGTTTCCTGGTTTCGTGGATACCGATTACATATACAGTAGCCTAGGTTTGAATTTTGATCGTGTACACCATGCGAGTTTGAAACTGCCTTACTGTTTATTTACCATGTGGAAGTATGAAAGTTGAAAGGGTTCGTGGTGTGTTGATGAACCTCTGAGTTTTTTCACTAATAAATTATTGTAAATCATTGCATCCATTATGTGGAAGCTGTTATAATGGAAGCTATAAGACTAGTGTTAACCTGTACAGTTGATAAATACATTGTTATGAAACTTGTACAATTCCTTCAGATGATTCTATGGTAGTTGTATGAATTAGCAATGTTGAATTAAGTTTTTATTGATTTCTGCACAGTATGCAGTGATAACAGTGCTTCTTAAAATACAGGATTTTGTGTGGTGATATACAGTATCCTACTGTAATTCTGAAGGAGAGTTCCCCCTCATACTACAAATACTGTATTTCTGTTGAAAATATAACCTGATAAAGTAATGAGTGTAGAAGGCTGTGTAAATTTAACATTTTTACAGTAAACATGGAACCTTATCTTTCTCAAGCCCATGTGAAGTGAATATTATGCAGACCATACCTATCAAGACTCAGCTGTGAAAGCAACATTTGTTTAGTTCTAACCTTGATATTATGACCATAGTATCTGTTGTCCCCAACCTTGGCATTTGTATATTATCTGTTAGAAGGGGTAACCCAACCACCGTTACAACAGGGAGATACACAGTAGAATATATGCAGTGACATCATTGCTGTTCTTTTATTTTTCTTGGTAGACAAAACACGATTCCTTGGGTGTCATAAAGAGAGTATGCTCATGTTAACCTAACCACAGCAAGTATTCATTTTTCATCATGCTGTATCACTGTTGTCCTGTTGACTATGGTACATCAGTAGATATGCTATCAATGACACTGCAGTACAGTACAAAAAATTCTAAAACTTATTGAGTATTGTGGATGGAAGAGGATCCCTGAGGTTATAGCATATTGCATCAGTCACTTTAAACATGTCATATATGAAAAGGTATTACATTTGGGCAAGGTGTAGCACCCATTAGCCCACCAAAAATGTATTAGGTGAACAGTTACCACTATCATGAGAGGTACCCAGTACCATAGGTGGGCAGTACCAAGGTATAAAAGTACCGAGTTACATTACAAAGTTACAGTTCGAGTACCGGTAGCGGTAGGGACACTACTTTTTTGTCATGTACCGAAATTGGTACCGATGACACATTTTTAAGCATATTTTGTCGATACTCGGTACCAGTACATTTTATCTATATTCACACATCGTGTGTTGAGAAAAAGGTGAGGAGAAGGCCTACATGGGCATGCTGCTGCCGACCCTGGCCATGTCCCTCAAGAAATTAAAAGAGGTGAAGGAGAGCATCGATCTGACGGTGTGCTAGCCTCTAGTGAATGCAGTGACTAAGGGTGTAGAAAGCAGGTTCAGCCATCGTTTCGAGGACATTGACTGCCTGCTTTCTGCTGCCTTACATCTCCAATTCAAGTTTTTTTTTTTTTTTTATGCTAGGAAGAAGGAACCAAAGGCCACGAGCCTGCAAAACTGTTCCTTCCAAGAGAAGAACAAAATACAAGAGTGAGCCAAATTCAAGATCCTATCATTTCGAGATGCCTGGACACACAGAGGTTGAAAGACTGGAGATCATAGGAAGTAGGAAATACAGACAGTTCCAGAGTTGACCTGTTGCATAAATGAAGGACTGGGAGTAACAGTTAACTCTTGCATTAGAGAATTGGACAGAAAAGGGATGAGAGTTTGCTGCTTGACGGGTGCTATGCACCCGTCGTAGAGGTGGAGGAATGCATGCAGACAATTCAGAGGAGCAATGACCATTGAAGTAGCGATAGAAAAGAGATAAAGATGCAACAGTGCGGCAAAGAGACAGGTTGAAGGGAGCCAGTAAGAGGAGGAGAGTTAATGAGACAAAAAGCCTTTGACTCCACCCTATTGAGAAGAGCTGTATGTGGAGAACCTCCCCACACATGCAAGTTGTACTCCACACAGGGGAGGATAAAACCACTGTATAGAGTGAACAATTGTGCAGGGGTAAAGAAGGAACGGAGTCAGCTTAGCACACTTAATCTCTTGGAAGCAGATTTTACAAGAGACGTAATATGATCTTTCCAAGATAAGTCCCGAGTGAATGAAACCCCAAGCATGTTCAAGGATGATGCAGAAATAAGCTGAGTGTTATTAAACATTAGCGGGTACACCTGTGGAAGATTTTGTCAGGTTGATAGGTGTAAGAACTGAGTCTTTGGTGCATTAAATACAACCAGATTATTTTTACCCCAGTCAGAGATACGAGTCAAGTCAGACATTAGGTGTTCCATAACCTCGTCTGATGTTTGTTGAAGTAACTGCTGAGATGGACGTTGTGGGAACCGAATGGAAAGGTGAAGGATGGAGTCATCAGTGTACGAGTGGATAGGGTAGGATGTACAGCTTAGAAGGTCAGTGATGAATAAAAGGAAGAGAGTTGGTGATAGGACAGAGCCCTGAGGAACACCACTGTTGATAGATCTAGGAGAAGAAGGATGGCTGTCTACAACAGCGGCTATAGAACAACCAGAAAGGAAGCTATAGATGAAGGCACAGATAGAAGGATAGAAACCATAATAGGGCAGTTTGGAAATTAAAGATTTATGCCAGACTCGATCAAAAGTCTTTGAGATGTCAAGTGCAATGGCAAAGCTTTCGCCAAAGTCCCGAAAGGAGGATGACCAGGAGTCTGAAAGGTAGGTGAGAAGATCGCCAGTGGAGCGTCCCTGATGAAACCCATACTGATGATCAGAAAGAAGGTTGTGATAGGAGAGATGCTTTAAAATATTTCTATTAAGAATTGTCTCGAAAACTTTTGAGATACAGGATGTTAAAGCAATTGGATGATAGTTGGAGGGTTGGGCATGGTCACCCTTCTTTGGGACTGGCTGAATGAGAGCAAACTTCCAGCAAGAGGGAAAGGCACAAACTGATAGACAAAGACGAAAGAGTTTGCCTAAGCAGGGTGTAAGCACAGAAGCATACTGTAGTTCTTGAGAACAACAGGAGGGACTCCATCAGGCTCATATGCCTTATCAGTTTTGAGGCCTGTGATGGCAAAAAATACATAAGCTAAAGAAATTTTAATGTCAGCCATGAGGAAGTCAGAGGGGGAGAAGTGAAAGAGGAACAGCACCGGAATTGTCTAAGGTGGAATTGGAGGAGAATGTCTGAGCGAAGAGATCTGCTTTATCAGTAGAAGACATAGCTACAGAACCATCAGAGTAGAATAGAGGAGGGAAGAATGATGAGGTAAAATTGTTAGAAAGGTTTTTGGCAAGGTGCCAGAAGGAGCGGGAAAAATTCGAGTTAGAGAGTTGAGAGCATTTAGTACGGATGAAATTATTTTTAGCAGAGCGAAGAACAGACTTAGCATGATTCCAGGCAGAAACATAAGCAAGATGTGATTCAGGGGCGGGTTGGCTCTGGTACCTTTTATAGGCCCTCTCCTCGTTGTGGACAGCATTAGAACGAGCGTGATTAAACCAAGGCTTTCTTGCATTAGTCAAAGGATATGAGAAAGGAATGTATGCTTCCATGCCTGAGAGAATAACCTCCATAATGCACGAGGCACACTCAGATGGCTCCTGGCCATGGAAGCAATAATCACTCCAGGGAAAATCAAAGAAGTACTACCTGAGGGCCTCCCAATCCGCAGCCCCAAAGTGCCACAGACTATGTTTCTTTGGAGGGTCCATAGGCTGTACCAGAGCGATAGGACAGGTTAAGGTGATAAGGTTGTGATCGGAGGAGCCCAACAGAGAGAAAAGATTAACAGTGTAAGCAGAAGGATTAGTTGTAAGGAAGAGATCAAGTATGTTGGAGCTCTCTCCAAGGCGGTCAGGGATACGGGTAGGATGCTGTACAAGCTGCACTTGGTCATTAAGGACAGAAAAGATGTAGGCTTGTTCACCAGGTGGATCAGTGAAAGGAGAGGAGAGCCAAAGGTGGTGGCGAACATTGAAATCTCCTAGAATGGAGATTTCAGAGAAAGGAGAAATGGATAGAATGTGTTCCATCATAGAAGTAAGATAGTTGAAGAATTTTTGATAGTCAGTAGAATTAGGGGATAAGTAAACATTACAGATATATTTAGTCAGAGAATGACAGGAAAGCCGAAGCCAGAGTGTAGAGAATTCAGAAGAATCAAGTTCAGGAACTCGAGAGCAAACTATCGTGGTTGGCGTGGTTACCTGAGTATGCCTCCTACGACATAGAGAAAATGAGGAGGAGAGTGGAAAAGAAGATGGTGTCACTACTGGAGAGCAAGCTAGAGGACACAGAGAGCAGCGCCACTGATGATGATCAGGCATGGGGCAGTTACAGGGGTATTGTAATCAATTACGATTACGATGACTTTGCAAACTTCAGATTACGATTATGATTACAGTAAAAGTAAGAGTAATCGATTACAATTATGATTACATAAGAAGTAATCGATTAAAATTATGATTACATACGAAGTAATCATGATTACATGTACTGTTATGCACTGTATAATTATGAGCACGTTTCTTTTATAGTTGACATTGATTAAGTAAGTAGCTGAAGTTAGTTTTTAAAAGCAAAAGCATCATCCAGTAATATCTATCTATCTATCTATTGCCAGACGCCACAATCCTGCAAGGTAAAACTGATATTTTCTAGGAATATACTGTATATCTTATATGCAAATCATTTTAATAAGAATTACCTGCGTAAGGAATAACATAGGGTTAAGCTCCGCAGAACCTATGGCGACTCTTACTCTGGATAAAAATGTACAGTGAAATGTCCAGTAAGTTGTTCCTTTATTTTTTTGCCAGTTTGCAATACAAATGTGTTTTTAATAATTCAAGCACTGAGACTTTTTTTTCGCTTTGTCCTTGACCCTTTCAGTGTATTAACTCTTCTACCAACTGAGATCTTCCCAGGTGATGTTATTCTAGCTTAGGTAGGATATTATATGGAAGCTTCTAAGTGATAACCTACAATTCACTTTTGTTTTCATATTACTTATGGACTTTTTTGGTATATATTTGACTGTTTGACATTGAACTACAGTATTTTATTCTTGACGAGTATTTGTGGAAGAATAACTTATCTGGGGCCTTGTAATCATAAAAGTAACCATGATTACGATCACAATATGAGAGTAATCGATTACGATTGCAATTACTTTGAAAAAAATGCGTAAGTAATCGATTACGATTACAGTAACACAAAAGTCTGTAATCGATTACAATCGCTTACGATTACAGATTACGATTTCCCCATGTCTGATGATGATGACGAACAAGATGTCAAGGAAGAGTTTTTCGAACCCTTCTGTGTAAAAGGGAGGAAGAAAAGGGAAACTGGGATAAAGCTTGCAAATGAATTTTTGGAGAAACCCCAGAAACATAAAATCAACAAGGACTGTTTTCCTTGCAAGGTTTTCAGAGACTTATTTGTAACTTATAACACACCAATACTATCCAGTACTGCTGTGGAATGTCTGTTTTCAATGGGGAAGGACATGCTTAAACCAAAACGGACGGGACTCAGTGACTCATTTTGAAGTGCTCATTTTCCTCAAGGGGAACATTGGAAAAGAAAACTGAAGTCTATCTATCTATCAATCTATTGCCAGACGCCATAATCCCTTACGGGGTGGCCATTTGACTCTGAGTTATTTGTTTTACAGGGAGGGGCACTAACCCTCCACCAACCCACTTGACACGTAGGGAGCACGTATGGTTTGGTTATATGGTTACCACCCAGCGTTGTAAATGGTTTCTTGGCTTACAGGAAAACATTTGGCGTGTCACTCAATGTAAAGCCACCTGTAATGGAAAGAAAAGCAATAAGTAGTGACAGAAAAGATGGGAGAAATAGGAAGAGAGGAGGACAGGTACAGAAAAAGAATGATAAAGGCTAAGGAAGAAGTAGGCAGCACTACATCAAGTGAGTGGATGATGGTCGCCACCACCTACCACTAAAACTGAAGTGCACTGTGTATATAATTATTAATCAGATTATTATGCATGTAATGACATGATGTAGTCATAAAATTGTGTTTATTTTGATAAACACTAAACTTAGCGTATAAGAATGTGAATTACAATGGCCAGTTAAAGTTTAGCGATCTATGTATTGAAAGTAAAGGACTGAACGGTCGCAAAACCTTATGCTTTAGTCACCACTTAGTTAATGTGACTGTGACAGTTGTCTGACAACATCCTTCATCTCTCCTCAGGTCTGGCTCTACTGACAAGACTGGTCTCTGGGTCCTCAGTGTGGTAACAAAAAAAAAAAAAATTCAGTACTGGGCAACTTTACTGTATTCTTATTCATGTACCGAGTACCGAGTCGGTACTTGGTACTTCTTCTTTTTTTTTGTACTGGTACCGGTAGTGACACTTCAATTTTAGGTAAGTACCGTTACCGTTACCGACGGTACTTTTTGTGTACCAGGGGCCCACCTCTGCCCAGTACTACCATGGGTGTGATATGGAGCCAAGCCACACAACACTCCTAAGTGGAGAACTCAGTTGTATTCCGCTCCTTCTGGCACCTTGCCAAAAATCTTTCTAACAACTTTTCCTCATCATCCTTCCCTCCTCTTTTCTACTCTGATGGTTCTGTAGCTATTTCTTCTACTGATAAAGCAGATCTCTTCGCACAGACTTTCTCCTCCAATTGCACCATAGATGATTCCGGTGCTGTTCCTCCATCACTTCCCCCCTCTGACTTCCTCATGGCTGACATTAAAATTTCTTCAGTTGATGTATTTTCTGCCATCACTGGCCTCAGTACTAACAAGGCATATGAGCCTGATGGGGTCCCTCCTGTTGTTCTCGAGAACTGTGCTTCTGTGCTTACACCCTGCCTAGGCAAACTCTTTCGCCTTTGTCTGTCAACTTGTACCTTTCCTTCTTGCTGGAAGTTTGCTCTCATTCAGCCAGTCCCAAAGAAGGGTGACCACTCCCAACCCTCCAACTATCGTCCAATTGCTTTAACGTCCTGTATTTCAAAAGTTTTCGAGTCAATTCTTAATAGAAAAATTTTAAGGCATCTTTCCTATCACAACCTTCTTTCCGATCATCAGTATGGGTTCCGTCAGGGACGCTCCACTGGCGATCTTCTCACCTACCTTTCAGACTCCTGGTCATCCTCCTTTCGGGACTTTGGCGAAAGCTTTGCCATTGCACTTGACATCTCAAAGGCTTTCGATCGAGTCTGGCATAAATCTTTAATTTCCAAACTGCCCTCCTACGGTTTCTATCCTTCTATCTGTGTCTTCATCGCTAGCTTCCTTTCTGGTCTTTCTATAGCCACTCTTGTAGACGGCCATCCTTCTTCTCCTAGATCTATCAACAGTGGTGTTCCTCAGGGCTCTGTCCTATCACCAACTCTCTTCCTTTTATTCATCAATGATCTTCTAAGCTGTACATCTAACCCTATCCACTCATACGCTGATGACTCCACCCTTCACCTATCCATTCGGTTCCCGCAACGCCCATCTCAACAGTTACTTCAAGAAACAAGGGATGAGGCTATGGCACACCTAATGTCTGACTTGGCTCGTATCTCTGATTGGGGTAAAAATAATATGGTTGTCTTTAATGCATCTAAGACTCAGTTCTTACACCTATCAACCCGACAAAATCTTCCACAGGTATACCCATTAATGTTTAATAATATTCAGCTTAATCCTGCATCATCCTTGAACATGCTTGGGGTTTCATTTACTCGGGACTTATCTTGGAAAGATCATATTACATCTCTTGTAAAATCTGCTTCCAAGAGATTGGGTGTGCTAAGCCGACTCCGCTCTTTCTTTACCCCTGCACAATTGTTGACTCTATACAGGGGTTTTATCTGCCCCTGTGTGGAGTACAACTCTCATGTGTGGGGAGGCTCCCCACATACAGCTCTTCTCAATAGGGTGGAGTCAAAGGCTTTTCGTCTCATTAACTCTCCTCCTCTTACTGACTCCCTTCAACCTCTGTCTCTTCGCCGCACTGTTGCATCTTTATCTCTTTTCTATCGCTACTTTAATGGTCACTGCTCCTCCGAACTGTCTGCTTGCATTCCTCTACCTCTATGACGGGCGCGTAGCACCCGTCTGGCAACAAACTCTCATCCCTTTTGTGTCCAACTCTCTAATGCAAGAGTTAACCGTTACTCTCAGTCTTTCATTTATGCAACAGGTCAGCTCTGGAACTGTCTCCCTCTATCTGTATTTCCTGCTGCCTATGATCTCCAGTCTTTCAAACGCAGTGTGTCCAGGCATCTCAAAATGATCGGATCTTGAATTTGGCTCTCTATTGTATTTTGTTTTTCTCTTGGAGGGAACAGTTACTGCGGGCTCATGGCCTTTGGTTCCTTCTTCCTCGCATAAAAAAAAAAAAAAAAAAAAAACGGGGGGGAGAGCCAGGATCATTAAATCTGATGACTTATTATATTCAGGGGTCCCCCCTGTGAGGTGGGATTTCAAGCACATGTTTGAAAAGAAATGAGTACCTTACCTTAGTGACAGTAAAAGAGGCAAGGGAATCAAAGCTCTCAAAGAGTGCCTCTTCTCAATAGCTCAGTTTCATACTGGTCATACTTACTCTTAAACACCTTAATACTGAGGCTACTAATTACAGTCTCAGATTGACCATTCCATTTATTTCTCACTCATAGTAAAGAAGTTATTCCTCTTGGTTGTTCTGTGTTGGGGCTTTGCTAGTGTTTGACCCCCTGTTTCTAGGTGGGTATCCCTTGGTGTTAGCTGTAGGAAACAACCATCCTTGACCTTGTCAAAACCTTTCAGTACTTTGTAGGTTTCAATCATATCCCCTGTAATCTTGTGGTGTTCTAGTGATGTGATACCAAGGCAAGTCAACCTCTGTTTTTATGGAAGCTCAGTCAGTTCTGGAGCTAATTTTGTGGCTTGACGTTGCACCTGCTTCAATTTCAGTATGTCCCTCCTGGTATAAGGAGACCATGCCTGGATGGCCTGCCGGTACTCGTGTCATGGCCTGATTAGTGCCTTATATTGTGGCAGGAACATTTCAGGGTCCAGACATGTGAAAGTTTTCTTTAAGAGGCCTACCACTGAGTTGGCATTCATTGCTACCTTGGCCACTTGTACAGTAGGTTCCAAGACAGGGGTGATGATGATTCTTAAGTCTTTTTCTTTTACAGCTGGAGTGAGTGGAGTAGATCCCATGTAGGTACTGTAGTACTTGTATCCTGGGTTCTGCTTCCCAGTGTTTCTTCATGAGATTGCTGTAGCCATTTCACATTCTACTTCCTTAGTTTGTTCAGGTCATCCTGCAAGGTAATGCCATCTTGTGGAGCTTTTATCTTACAGTAAATTTTTGCATCATCAGCAAAGAGTTTTCCACTTGAACAGGTTCCTTCTGAAAGATCATTTATAAAAACCAGAATGTGTGCTGGTCCCAAGACACTGCCTTTCGGGATTCCACTCCACACTTGTCGCCATTCTGAATGGGTTCCTCTGATGCTGACTCTCTGCTTTCCATTCCACAAGAAGCTGTTCCACCTGAGTACTTCACCATCTACACCAACAGCACTTAGTTTGGCCAGGAGAGAGCAGTATGGGACAGTATCAAAAGCCATTGTACAGTCCAAGTATATTACATCAGCACTCTCTTTCATCTGTTGCATCCTCCAGTTCTTCTAGATATTAGATATTCAAGGAGATGTGTTAGGCAAGACTTTCTTGACCTAAACCCATGTTGATAGCTTTTGAGTAGGTTGTTTTTCTCGAGGTGGTCAACAAGGCTCCTTCGTAACAGTTTTCCTAAGACTTTACAAGGAACAGAAGTCAGAGTGAGTGCTCGGTAGTTAAGGGGGTTAGTTTTTTTCCCCCTTCCTTAAAGATAGGGCTCATGTTGGCTCATGTCCAAACTTTTGGTACTTCACCTGTACTGAGTGATGATCTGTAGATCATCCATAGAGGCTTAGCAAGGGCATACTCTAGTATTAAGAAGGTAAACTATATGCATTTTACACTAACTTGGCCCATAATTTCACTCTTTTGCAGTTTATTTCACATCTTTGTCATAACACCTCGTCATGACTAGTAGCTACAGTATTATGGTACTGTACCGGTAGTGTGTTATTACAGCTCAGCAATCACAGTGGGAAGAGGGCAGTTTCAGACCAGGTTGGAGCAAGAAGGGTAGGAAACTCATGTATTGTGGCCCACTGCTCCCTGTGTAATGACCATTGTTGTTATAACCAACTAATGTTTGGTGGGCTTCGTGGTGTTCATTAAATCTGATATCTGCTATATTGAGGTTTGTTATAGTGAGGGTTTACTGTATCTCCAGTACACAGCTCATCCTTCCGGGGTCTGTGCCTACTCCGTTTTCCCTGCCCTTCACCATGTGGAAGGACCCTGTTCTGACCCTGGCAAGATGCTGTCTGCTACAGAAGGCGGCTGCTTGCTATTGGTCAGTGGGTCTGCTCAGCCACACAGACTAGGGTAGAGCAATAAAACAATAGTGTAAAGGCTGATGGACAGTAGCACTAGCTTTACCATTAATAAAGTGGACACTGCTGAGTAGAATATGGAGTGAGAGTTTGACTCTCTCTCACTCTCCAGCAGCAACAGTCCACCTCTCTTGCTTTCTCAGTCAGCAGGAAATCAATAGAACAACATATCATCCTTTCCTTGTCTAATTGTACAGCACAGCATTGGTATGGCATGATGAAAAAAAGAACTATTATCAAGGTCAGAAAAACATATGTATGCTCCAGCTGTGCACTGCATGGGATCATCAGCTGATCGTTAGATTCATCTAAGAAAAAGCATAGCAGTGACATCAAATGCAGGCCTTAAAGAGGACGTGGAAGTAGGCCTACTGTCAAAAGTATATGTTGTGAACACTTTCACAAGAAATGGCAGGCATACTGCAATATAGTTAAACAGTCATTATTGTAGCAAAAACAGATATTAAAATGTCTACTAGCTGGCTACATTATATACGTACAGTCAGGATCAAAAGTTGTAACTGAGAATCTCTGATGGAGAAAGTACAGTTGGGGTCAAAAGTTGTGTTAAAGTGTTAAGTGATGATGGAAGTTACATTCAGTAGCCTCCATTACCACTGACTTGTGAAAACTCTTAACTCTGACTTTACCTCCTTCTGACAACAGTTGACCATGACTGTACCTCCATTTGACACTACTTTTGACTGCAGCTGTGCTTCTTAGTGAGAAAAATAGTTTGGGAAAGAGGTTAATGTGCATAGTCAATGTAAAGCAAAGCAGCACTGTATACTGAGACAGTAAAAACGAAAGTGGAATCATAAGATACATAAAATGACATCCCATGTAAAGCATATAATTGTGCATATAGAGTCCTGTAAAACTATTCAATCTAGCTGCCAGGTATGTCTCTTGCTTGACATCAAATCCTTCAAGCCCAGTGCAGAGTGGCTTCAGCAGGACCTCTAGGCACGTTACCCAGTTTAGTAGCTTGCAACTTCTCTTCCTAGCGGCATGTCTAATATACTTTTGCACCTTATGTTTTCACAGTATTCTCAGTATTACTCTCTTCCAGCCACCTCACTCAATTGCATTCCACTTTCTTAGTCAGACTATCACTCTCCATTCACTCCATATGCGTGAATTACCTCAGAGTTTAGCCTTGTGGATCAAAAGAAAATTCTCTCCAGTAGTAAACTATTATACTTTAGTATAGATTGTATCACATAAGAATACCCACAGTAGCTGATTCAGAATTTTTTCAAAGCAAGGTCATTACCAAAAGTTGCCCTCCTCAAAGGAGAACAATAGTGACCAACCAGTATCAGTACAGTAAACTCTCAATTATCCGTTGTAATTCAGCCAAACCATATGCCAAATAAAGTGAAACACTTGATATGGCATAGTACCCCCCCCATTGTCTTGACATTTGGCAGGATATTATGTTATTATCCCTCTCTACCCTCTATCCTAAAAACTTTCGTCCATACATCCATCATCCAATCCTACGTTGCCCCATGAGGAGCGTAAGAGCCCGGGGCTAGGCAAGTTGGTTTTGACATTTAAGATGAGAGTGACCAGCCTCACTCATCCTCCCTGATTGGCATTACATGAACAATAAACCCCAGCCACCCCTTGGATATAAACCTACACAGGCTCAATCCGATTGGAGCACCTTAATTACCCATTAAACCGCCAGGCGCCATAATTTGGTTATATGGTTACCACT
This sequence comes from Coenobita brevimanus, assembly GCF_032717465.1. NCBI lineage: Eukaryota > Metazoa > Arthropoda > Malacostraca > Decapoda > Coenobitidae > Coenobita > Coenobita brevimanus. The sequence continues at coordinate 27,969,829 of NC_137050.1, forward strand.
CGGCATAGTAAATGGTTTCCTAGTGCACAGGAAACCATTTGGCTTTGCACTTAATGTAGAGTTACCTGTAGGCAAAGGGAAGAGGAAATAATGAAGGAAAGAAAGACGGAAGAGGGAGTATCTTTCTTTCCTTCATTCTTTCCTCTTTAAACTTTCCCATGAGTAAAAGATGAAAACTAAACTTAAAATACAATACAGTATTGATACCGTACAGAACAATCCCAGCTATCCAGGAAGCTTGGGAAATTTACCTTCCCTGTTACAGTACAGTACAGGCATACCACAGTGTAACGATGCAGTTGGTTAAGTAAAAACCCATCGCCAAGCGGGGTATTGTAAATTGGGGTAGCTTTAACATATAAAGTATAAGGATGCGTTTACGGGCCTTTGGTCCCCCCCCCCAACCAAGTCCTAAACCCACCCAAATGAGTAAAAAAAAAAATAATAATAATAAAGACAATCCAAATGGCATAACAGCTATAAAAGAAGCTATATAAATAACTCACTAAAACCAACAAATAAAGTCTGAAAGTCATAAAAATAGGTCAGAAAATATCAAACACCTCTCATCGCTTACTTCTTGTAAGTCCATGTCTGGTCCTGTCATCATCCTTGCTATCCTCCCCGAGGCTAGGGGACATGTGGTGCTCCCTAACACTCACTCATCCTCCTCAGAGCCCTGAAACCCCATCCCCAGGGGAGGGTCAGCAGGGGGGAGGGGAAGCTTGCCGAGATGGGATGATGGTAGTGGGAGACTGATGCGCTGACTCTGGGGGTGGCAATGGGGTGCGATGCGATGACTTAGGAGGTGGCGATAGGGTGTGATGCGATGACTTAGGAGGTGATGATGGGGTGCGATGCAATGACTCAGGAGGTGATGATGGTGTACGATGCGATGACAGACGAGGTGGCAAAGGAGACAGCTGCAATGACTGGTGAGGTAGCGAGAGAGACAGATGCGGTGGCTCACATGATGGCAATGGGGACAGAGGCAGTGGCCAAAGTGGTAGGAGAGATCTATGCTGGGGTGAGGAAGGTAACAATGGAGTGCCGCAGTGGAGACTCAGGTGATGTGGGAGATGGGGATTGGCTGGAGGAGAGGTCCAGCACTAGGAACTGAGCACGTCCTCCATGGGAGAAGGCCCTGGGTGTTTCTTTGCTGGTCGAGGGCTGGGGAGATGCTTTGTTGGTCGAGGGCTGGGGAGATGCTCCACTGGTCAACGGCTGGGGAGATGCTCCACTGGTCGAGGGCTGGGGAGATGCTCCACTAGTCAAGGGCTGAGGAGATGCTCTGCTGGTCAAGGGCTGGGGAGATGCTCTGCTGGTCAACGACTAGGGAGATTCTCTGCTGGTTGAGGGCTGGGGAGATCCTCTGTGGGTTGCTGGTGTGGTGGGGGCCTCTTTGAAGAAGGCAGTGATTGTTGTCTACCTGGCCACCCTCTTCATTTCCTCCAGCATTGTCCTGTATGCCTTTATCCCCTCCTCCAGCCGATCAGATACGTCCCTGCTTCGTCCTGGGAGACGGTCATGATTGCACATAAGCGCGATGACCTCGTCAACCTTGGCCACCTTCTCCCTCAGAATTTTCATACTGAGGGCTCACACCTCAGGGATGACCTCCTCCTCCTCCTGTGCCTCCTGGTGCACCCGCTGTATCTGTATTGAGGAGCTCCTCATTGCTGAGTTTCTCTCTGTGGCTTTTCAGGACATCCTTCACACCCTGCTCGTCGACCTTCCTGAAGCCCGCCTCATGCGACAGTTGAACAATTTCCTGCCTTACCCGTTCCACTGGCGGAGCTCGCACGCCCTCGGGGAAGCCGGTGGAGTGAATGCGCTCCAGCCACAGCTTCCACCTCACATCGTTCATGGTGGGCTGGCTTACTTCCCACCATGCATCCATGATATTCTCGATGGTGTGGTGTATATTGTATCCTTTCCAAAAGGATTGCACCATTGTCTTGTCATCGCTGTCACACGCCCTCACCAGTTGCTGCATAGTGCAGCTGAGGTAACACGTCTTAAACGTCGCGATCACCCCCTGGTCCATGGGTTGCAACAAAGATGTGGTGTTGGGGGGCAGGAACACCACTTCAATGTTGCTTGCCCAGTCTTTCATCGCAGGAGGGTGGCTAGGTGCATTGTCCGCCACCACGAGAAATCTGTTCACCAGGTTCTCCCTCGAGGCATACTTTCTGAGAACACAAGAGAGATAGGAGTGGAAATATGACAAACAGATATCAGAAGTCAACCAGGCTTTCTTGTTGGATGTCCAGATCATCCCTAAATTCTACTTAATATACCCCACCAGAGCTGTGGGGTTTTCAGAGTGATAGACGAGCAGCAGCTTTAACTTGACGTAACCCTTAGCATTGCACCCCAGCAGCAGTGTAAGCTGGTCCTTCGAGGCCTTGAACCCTGAAGTAGACTTTTCTTTGTTGCAAGAATTGTCTTTGAGGACATTCTCTTCCAAAAGAGCCTAGACTTTTCAAAATTCAAAACCTGCTTTACTCTATAACCACCCTTCGCGATGATGTGCTTCAACTCGTCAGGGAAAACTGCCATTGCCACCATATCCTCATTCACCGCCTTACCATACAACTTGATTTGTTGCAGGCTTGCCTGCCTCTTTAAACGGTCAGATCACCCATGGCTAGCCATAAAGGTTTCACTAGCTTCAAGATTGCATCTCATCTTTATTTTGTCCCACAGGGAGAGAGCCTTCGTGCATATGATCGCCTGACTCATGGGCGCCTTTCTCCTGTTCTGGTCCTCCATCCAAGTGCAGAGCATCTACTCCAGCTCCTCTATCGTTGGCTCTCTATGGTGGGTGAGATGAGAGGCAGTGAAGGTTGCAACCTCCCCATTGGCAACCTTGATGGCCTCTCCCTTCTTGATAATGGTGGAGACAGTCGATTGGGCCAGGTGGAGAGCCGAGGTGATGGGACACGCTTCCTCATTTCCATTGTGGTGCTTCAGAATACTGTATCTAATTTCACTTCCGGAGATACAGTTTACAAACACACTTCACAGGAACATCACCATCATCAACACTAGCAGGCTGCTTACCACCCTGACTAGGGCCACCACGAGCACCACCACATGCACTGCCCTTACCGGACATGATCACACTTGTTTAGGCCAAAATTCACACAAAATCACACTCCACACACAATTAGTATCACTGCCCTACTCACGGCACTGCCCGTGTACAGTTACGATGCACTACGATAGCAACATGTGTAACGTTGGTAATGCAACACAGTGTGGGGTAGGTGTGGGTAAGAGACTTCCTCATTCAGAGACGGCTGGTGTGAGAAGAATGATATAGGTGTGTGCAGGGTGAGTGATGGCTGTAGGAGCTGCGTGAGCATTTTTGTGCATTCTGGGAGGCAGGCGGGCTCATCTGGCTGCAGGAACACGCTTGATTCAAAATTTTGGCCCCTCACTCCTGAATGAGACATTGGAGGACCCATCATTAAACCAGGGTGCAGCTGTCGTCAGGCAGGGTATGGTGGTATTTCAACCTCCCATCACTATGCTGGGGTATCGCATCAAGGGGTATCATATCTTGGGGAATGCCTGTACTGTACTTATTTTTCCCTGGACAACTGATATTTACTCTTATACATAGGCTATCACATTTTGGTATATACAATACCACTGATATCCAGGGCCACACAAACAATTCCATTTGAAGCATAACCTCCTCTTAAACACACTCCATAGACATAGGCTAACATACATGATTGCAGTGTCATGCAGTAGTGCAAAATGCATATGGTAAGTTCATTTTATTAAACATTATTTGTTATTGTATTCATAAAATATGGAAAAATAAGCTAAAAAAATAAATCATGAGAATTTATTGGGGAGCTGATGATTTGGAAAGAAATATTGCTGCACAGTAGAATTATCATGACTCTCTTGCTAAAAGTACCGAATATGGCCGTGACTCACCAATTTTTTCCTTACCTGATTGCAGTCACTCCACCCCTCACTTCCTACTCTTCTTCTTTGCAGATGATACTATAAATATGTGCTAATTGCATGGAAAAATAAACAAAAGAAATAGATCCTGAGCATTTATTGTTGAACTGATAATTAGGAAAGAAGTGTTGTACAGTGCAGTAGAATTATCACGACTCTTGCTCACAGTTGTATGTATGACCATGGCCCACCAATTTATTCCTCATCTTACTGCGATCACTCTACCCCTCACTCGCCACTCACCCGTTTTGCAGATAATACTGTTGCGAAGAGGGATTTGCGAGATAGGAAATCCTGGAAAGTTCTCAGTATTTCTCGTATTTTTCAGTTACATGTCAGAGTTGCCAGTTAGCCTGCTGTTTGTGAGGGGAGTTCATTTGTCTATCTATCTATCTATCTATTGCCAGACGCCTCAATCCCGTTTGGGGTGGCCACAAACAAATCGCCTCCAAGTCGCCCTGTCCCCCGCCATTTCACTGCCCTGCTCCCAACTCACACACCCCTCTCTCATATACCTCTCCACCCCATCCCTCCATCTCATCCTCGGTCTCCCCCTCCCTCTTCCACCCTCCACCTCACTCACATACACTCTCTTCGTCAGTCTTTCACCCTCCATCCTCTCCACATGGCCAAACCACCTCAGTGTGTTCCTCACAACGCTTCCTATCACATCCACATCCACACCACAACGCTCCTTTATATCTTCATTCGTCAGCCTGTCTCTCCACGTGACTCCACAGGCTCCTCTTAAATAACTCATTTCCACTGCTCTCACTCTTGACCTGTGTCCTTCCAACAATGTCCAAGCTTCACTTCCGTACGTTAGAGTTGGTATCACAATACTGTCATGTAGTAACTTTTTTACTTCCATGCTCACTTCCCTGTTTCTTATCACTGCTTTCAAGGAACCAGCAACCTTTCTTCCCTGCTGTACCCTTTCAAGCACTTCACCCTCCAAACCTCCATCCTTACTCATCACACTACCCAAATACTTAAATGTACTCACATTTTCCAATTCCTCACCATCCAACCTCGCTGTACATTCACTGACTTCACCTCTCTCAAAGACCATCACTTTACTCTTCCCTACATTCACCTTTAGGTTCCGTTTCTTACACACTCTCTCAAACTCATCCACCAAGCCTTGCAGCTCCCCTTCGTCTTCACTCAACAACACAGTATCATCTGCAAACAACAGTACAGGGAGTTTCCAAACACTATCCTCTCTCACCAGGGCCACTCCAACATCCACTACCCTACCTTGTACCTCTTTTATTACCCCATCCATGTACAGATTGAACAACCATGGAGACATGACACATCCCTGTTTCAAACCAACTTTCAAAGAGAAAAATTCACTTAGTTCACCATCCACACGCACTGCAGCCTTCGCACCATCGTACATACTCTTCACAGCATTCAACAACTTCCCATCTACTCCATATATTCTTAACACTTTCCACAATCCTTGTCTATCCACCCTGTCATATGCTTTCTCCAAATCCATGAAAGCCGCATACAACTTCTTTCCCTTCTCTAGAAACTTTTCCACTAAAGATCTAAGAATGAATATCTGATCTACACAACCTCTTCCCTTCCTAAAGCCTCCCTGTTCTTCTCCAACTAATTTCTCTGTTCTTTCTCTAACTCTGTCTATAAGTATCCTACCATACACTTTTCCTATTATACTAAGAAGACAAATGCCCCTATGATTACCACACACTTCTTTTTCCCCTTTTCCTTTGTACAAGGGAATAATTATACCTGACTTCCAATCCTCCGGAACTCTACCTTCCTCCCAGGCCAATCTGCACATCTTCCACATCCATTCTACTACTATCTCTCCCCCATGCTTCAGCATTTCACCACACACTCCATCAATTCCTGGGGCTTTCCCCGATTTAACTTTCTTCATTGCTTCCACAACTTCTATCCTACTGATTTCTTCCTGTCTTCTCACCTCCCTCCTTCTCCCAGCCATTCCCCAGCCACTTATACTCGCATTACTTCCATCCTCTACGTTCAACAATTCCTTAAAGTGTTCTCTCCATCTGCTCACTTTTTCTCCCTTCTCCACTAGTAATCTATCATTTTTATCTTTCACTCCCCTGCTAACTTCACTTCCACCCTGTCTTACTCTTTTCACTTCTCTCCAGAACATTTTCTTACAGTCCCTCCACTTTACACTCAAATTCCATCCAAATTCCTCATCCACTCTCTTACTCTCTCTTACTAATATTTTCACCTCTCTCTTCCTTTCCACATATAACTCTCTCTTCCGCCTCTCAACTTCTTCCACACCCCTATTTCTCATCCATTCATTGTATGCTTTCTTCTTTTGTGCCACAGCCTGTTTCACCTCTTCAGTCCACCACGCTGTTCCTTGCACCCCCCTCCGTCTTCTCTTCCTTCCACACACCACATCACATGCTGCACATATTTCTTCTGTAAATATCTTACACACACCTTCCACGTCTCCCATCTGCTCCAATTCATATTTGCCCAATCGTTCCTCCACTTCTCTCTTATACTCTGCCTTTTTCTCATCTTCTTGTAACCTTTCCACTCTCCTTGCAACTACTCCTTCCTCTCGTCTCTCCCTTCTTCTATTCCTCCATCTTACTTGCATCCTAATTCTGGCCACCACCAAGTAGTGGTCAGAAAGTCCACTCCCCCAACCTCTATACACTCTTGCATCCTTTACACATCTTCGCATCCTTTCATCCACACACACATAATCAATCATTGCCTTCCTTTCATTCAGTTCACCACCCACCCTTCACATCACTCGCCATGTATACCTGTGGATCATTTTATGCCTGAAGAGGGTATTGACTATTACCAACCCCCTCCCAGCACAAATGTCCACTAACGCACTCCCATTCTCATCTATCTCAGCAGGCACACCCCACTCACCAACTATTCCATCCACCTTCACATTACCAACTTTACCATTCATATCACCAATCAAAAACACTCTCTCATTCCTTCCAAACTTTTCCATGCACACTTCCACATTTGTCCAGAACTCTTCTCTCACTCTTCTAGCACGATCTTGCGTTGGCGCATACACACACACAATCGCCCACATTTGTATTCCAACTTTCAACTTTACCCACACAATCCTTGACCCAACTGATCCATACTGTCTTATGCTCTTCTTCCATCTTTTACTCACAACTATACACACTCCTTCCTTTGCCCTCTCATTCTCATCTACTCCTGCACATATACCCCATCCATACTCCCATTCTCTCACACTTTCTCCTCTCCATTTTGTTTCAGTTATATATTAATTTTTATGCCCTTTTTCTCTATAATGTTTTATTTATGTGATTGTTTGTTAGATTATGTAATTTTATCTCAGTTTGTATGCTAAATGATTTAGAGTGTTATGTAGTGTAAGAAAACTCTGACATATTTTGGATGTCTCTGATTTGGTAACTGTAGGTGCCAGAGTAAACTAGAAGCTTTGAGTGTAATGCAAAGCTGTATAACGGAGTGGAAAAGCCTAGGGGAGTTGGTTTCATTTCTTTTCAGTTTGAGTATACTGTATTTTTTTTTTTTTTTTTTTTTTTTTTTTTTTTTTACATGTCTGACTGGGCAAAGGCTTCAGGGCCTATTTCTTTGGGGGCAGTGACCTATTCCAAGGCCCAGTAGTCCTCCTACACCTCCACATGTCACCACTTCGACGCTAACACCCACCATCCATATTGAATACATGCTAGGGCTGTCTCATACAGGACTGGTGTATTGGTATTAGCGGGAATATTTTTGTGACATGTCGGCAGGTCATCTGGTAAATCATGAAAGTCAGCTTTTAGAAAATTAAAATCCTTAAACTGTTCCCTGTCCCAGCTGGGATTCGATCCTGGGTCCATTAGGACTGCAGGCCGCCTCTCTACCAATTCAGCCACCAGTTCAGTGTCATTGCAGATTGTTTAGCTCCAGTACAGATTTGTTCTGTGATGAATTTATACATCATCCTAGAATGCATTTGCACTGGCAGATTAGGTAAAATATAGCAGATAGAAATGAAAGTTTGCTTTGTTGGATAAAATTTTTGCACTTGCATTTCATACAGAGACAAGTTTGTAAAGCACTTAGAAACAAACAATCTCATAAAAGATTCGCAACATGTTTTTCGTAATAATCGCTCTTGCCTTACGAATCTGCTGGACTTTTTCAATGATATACTGAACATGTATGACGAGACTAAATCTGTTGATGTGGTCTACCTCGATTTTCAAAAGGCTTTTGACAAAGTTCCACACAAAAGACTCCTTCAGAAACTAAAGGCACATGGTTTCAGCAGCAGTGTTCTCGGGTGGGTAGAAGATTGGCTCACCGGACGAAAGCAAAGCGTTGTAATAAATGGAAAAGAGTCAGACTGGATAAATGTTACAAGTGGAGTGCCGCAGGGTTCAGTGTTAGGTCCTATTCTTTTCTTAATATATGTGAATGATATAGATGAAGGATTGTGTTGTAAGATTTCAAAATTTGCTGATGATACTAAAATAGGTAACAGAGCAGATACAGCACTGCAAAGACAGACAGTTCAGAGAGATCTCGATCAACTGTTTAACTGGGCCCAAGTCTGGCAAATGGATTTCAATATTAGTAAATGCAAAGTGTTAAACATTGGCAGTAAAAATGTAAGAGCAAGTTATAGCATGAATAATGTCCAGCTTGTTAGGGTAAACCATGAAAAAGACTTAGGAGTTATAATAACAAATGATTTGAAACCCAGCAAACAATGTACAGAAGCTGTGAAAAAAGCCAACAAATTGATTGGGTTCATAGGCAGAGCATTTGAATATAAATCTGATAATATCGTCCTCACTTTGTGTAATTCCTTAGTACGCCCGCACTTGGAGTACTGTGTTCAGTTTTGGTCACCGTATTATAAAAAGAATATGGAAAAGCTTGAAAGAATGCAGCGAAGGATGACAAAGATGATACCTAGATTGAGAAATAAACCGTATGAGGAACGTTTAGAAGTCCTGAATCTCTTTACCCCAACAAAACAGAGGATACAAGGAGATTTAATTCAAGTATTCAAGATATTCAAAGGACATGATAACATGGCAGTCGATAAATACTTCACAGTTGATCACTCGAACTACACTAGAGGCAATGGGCATAAAATAATTGGCAAACGATTCCAGTTGCATGAAGCTAAGCATTTCTTCTTCAATAGAGTTGTAAATATATGGAATAAATTGCCCTCCAACGTAATAGATTGTAATACAGTACAAACCTTTAAAGGTCGCCTGGATAAGTATTTGGCATCCAACCCCCAGCTTAATATGTTTACTTCTGAATAAAACACTTGTGTATATATAATTTTCTGTTTTATTTTATTTTAGTTTTTTAGAGCCTGGATCAATTTATTAAATGCAAATATAGTATATGCACAGACTAGGATATGCACAGATAGCCCTGAGTTAACGGTCACTACTCATACTCTCGACCTGTGATGGGCTGTGGATCACTGAGGGTCCCTGTTAGTTACGTGGCCACCATCGAGATTTTTTTTAATGTACCAGGGGTCACTGCTTCAGGAGGTGACTTGTTTGCTTGTCCTCCATGGGAAAGTTCCTAGTCTCAGTGGAATGAATGGAGCTGCGGCCTGATTGACTGCTGCCTACCTTAATAGCACCAGACAAGGGTGCCACACCACCCCTGAATATCCACACTGTGCACTGTGCAATTTCCACACTGTATCCGCAGATGCCCCGTCAACTCAGTGTACCCGTACAGCGACATCCATTAGTTATTTATTTAGCCTATTAGATTACTCATTGTACTTTACTACTCTCTTTCAGGTTATTCATACTGGTAGCTCATAGGTAATGTATTATAGAATGTAGCTTTTCCTTTTCAGTCTTTCCTATGAAATTTCCATGTCAGTTTTTCCATGCTGCGTGGTGGTTTTTCTCACTTTTTCTTGCCAGTTTTGGCTGGAGGGTTTGGAGGTGGGGGGAGCCTTCTTGCTTTACTATCCTTATCCTTCAGCATGTAGAGTTAGATCTTGTAGTCATAGTCTACTCTGTACCAAACAGCCTCGAAAGGACCATAAGGTCTGTTGCTGTTTGCATTCCTTTGTACTCCTTTGTACTTCTTTGTACTCCTTTGTACTTCTTTGTACATATATCATATGCACACCAGCTGAGTGTCGAATGAAGGATGGAGTGACAGCACTCAGGTAAGGATTAAATTGGTGGGCTTTGGCAGTATATGTAATTGTGAGCAAGGGAATCGTGATAATTCTACCGTACAACACCACATTCCAAATCAGCTGTTCACCAGTAAATACCTAAAATTTATTTTTTAAATTTATTTTTCTATGTTTTTATGAATAATATTTAACAGAATGGACTTACCAAGATACTGTAAGATATTGCAAGCTCATTGGTAGTTAAAGTCAGTTCATTAGGTAGGTACCACACATTTTCCGTCAGTGAACAACATGCCTTTTTTTCAGTGTATTTATTCGTATTGCTTTTCTTGACCCTCTACCCTAAAAACTTTCCCATGAGTAAAAGATGAAAATTAAACTTAAATGTGATACAGTATTGATTCAATACAGGAATACAGTACGTTGTGTAGCTACTACTTATTCACCTAATGTTGGCATCAATGGAGGATAGAGTTGTACACCATGCAGTACCGCAAAGTACAGTGCACATTCCCGTGTGATCTGGCGGCAGTAATCCCTTTATTATCCGGATGGCCATCATCTGGACAATCCATTACTTGGATGCTGTGATCTGGCTGTTCGACACCATTATTCAAATGTGGACAAAATGGTTGTGTCCAGGTGGAAATTATGGTCACTGCAGGATATGGCCCTGAAGTGTTGATTGGTTGTCTGTGGTTAATGGGTCTGTTTGACCATGGCAGTTGCCTGGCAGTGGTTCATAGCTCTGCTTGACAAGATAGAACAATGTTAAACAACAGGAGCAAGTGTTGTACGATGCACTGTAGTGACTTTTTACACTGACTTTCAAAGCTAGGATATGTACGAAAGGTAGCCAGGGAGAAGTCAGTTATCCGGATGGAGCCATTGCCCTGGACATGTCTTTGGCACTATTATGTCGGATAATTAAGGGATTACTGTAATTACGTGTACAGTAATTTCAGAATCAAAATAGAGCTCTAGGACACAGAAACACTGAGAGGGGACAAGCTTTGCAACAACGAGCGAGGCATGGGAGGCCAAAGAGTAAGTCTTAGCACTAGGGGTCTGCCACTGCATGGTCACAAGAGCAGAGCACATAGATACGTCTTTGACATTGAATGAGATCCATGGGAGAATGAGAGAGTTACAGTAGGCTGGGCGAACCAGGTGGGTTGTTCCTGCAACAAATTCTGATTGGCTGGCGTGTTGCGGGCATTCTCATTGGCTGGCGCGTTGCGGGGTTTTCCCGGGCGCTGGTTGGCTGCTGCATAAGAGCTGGTTGATACACCTTGCTGCCAGATGTTGTATAGAACTGCCGGTTACTCCCCATTTCGGCACCAGACGTTGCATAATTTTGCCGGATATTGTATTGGACCGGATATTGTGACAACAGATAAGTTAGAGTTTACTATGCAGTTTCTAGTTATCTGCCAAGAAAATTGTCAGTTGTTGCTGAAATTGTTTGGAATTATTTTCATCCATCATTATGGGTGTTTTCATACACTGCAGATTATGTTACTGGGATTTCCAGGCCTCATAATATATTGCCTTTTTTGATGCTTCATGGTTGCCACATTAAATTCATAAAAATTGTCTGTCAAATCTCTGTTGCCATCTTGAAAAGCTGTATGGAAAATTGATATTTTGGAACATATTCATTCATGACTTTTAACGAGACTTATAATTCAGTCATCCCTATCTTCCATTTATGCAATTATGTGTTAATGTGGACCCCATATGTACAGTACATGGAAAAAGCACATTTAAGCCCCTTTAAATCATGAAGTAAAAGGTAATTCATTGACCACGTACTAAGCCTGACCTCACGTTCCCACTAAAAATCATGTATGGCCTCAAGTTGCTTACTGTAATGCTTTGTAATGATATGCCTCACCCCACTGTTCAGACATAAAGCAGTCACAAGGCAACGACATTAGAGAGGTTTAAGACAACAGGTTGTGGTACTAACCTTGACAGACAGTAACAACTGGCTTGGTGCTAAGAAGGGGATCTGAGACTGAGTTGAAGTTGGGGCTGGCTTCCCTATTCCCATGCAACAGTGATAGGAGATGGAGGTGGCCATAAATTTCTCAGAGTCACTTAACCTTTTGTCTGCCACTTACCTACTTTGCATTTTATTTTCACTGATGGCCAACAATTTTACTGCACACAACACCAGCACAGGCCACGAAAATGGATTTTTAAAAACTATATCATTTAACGTTTTAGTGCAGGAATAAAGAACTTGCTATGTATTCCAACTTAAGATGGATGACTTTATTCACATTGAAACTCGCTTCAGACAAAGAATTAAGCCCCCGTCTTTTATCACACTCTTTTGCACAGGAGGAAGGAGACGCATATTCAGCATCCTCACTAGATGCTTCACCATCAGGCACCAGTGATGAGTCCCATGTCATCAGAGGAACCTTAGTTTTTTTTGTTCTTGAGTAACCTCAGTCCCTCTGACCAAGCAGACCTGTTAACCGCAGGCAAGCAACTGCCCTCATAGGGCTGTCTCATGCAGTGAACGTATTGTTCCCTTGTTGCAGACAGTGCCTAACCACCCATGGGCTTGGGAAAGTCGCAAGGAGGTTTGGTTCCCACGTGGAAACCACATTTACTTCTCACTACCCAGTTAACAGGGGAGCACAGGAGGCTTCACATCATCCAGTAACTTGGTTATGTGGTTGCAGTCCAGCATTGTAGGTAATTTCCTGGGTTACAAGAAGTTAAATTTGTCAGTCTACCTGAAATGATAAGAATAATAAAAAGTGAAAGGAAGGATGAGAGAGATAGGAAAAGGCAAACACACACACAAAAAATATAAAGGTGAATGAAGAGGTGGGCAGCATTATATCAAGTGAGTGAATGAGGATCGGCATCACCCTTTGCTAATACAGACATCCCTCAGATTGGCTGCCTGCATGATTCTGGACACTTTAGTGTATATACTGTATCTTGGTCTTGTATAATTCAGTGTTATCATTAGATAGGTTATGCACACTTCATTCACAAGCATCCTTCATAAAAACCCATCTCTTTTTTTTTTCTTTCTTTTTTTTCAGCAACACAGTGCACCCTACAACACTTCTCACCACACTTTCCCAGAATCCAAGAGAAAATGTAAATTCTTATTTATCACAGTATTTATGTGGTGTGTGCATTACTGTAGATTCATTAACAGTAAAAGCACAGGCCATATTGACCTTTTCATGGTCATGTAGGCATCTTAACAGTTTATTTTTCTTGACCAAGGTTAAATTGACACACTTCCAGGATAGTGCTGCAGTTACCTGCACCGTAATGTCCCAGGATAACACACAACCCACCATGGTAACACAAGAGCCTGAATCATGCAAAATATTGTATTGTACATGGTGATGCAAGACACAAGGAAAATTCCATGTTCAATGGAGGACCAGAGGAGAATGACACGAACCAGCATGGGTGAAGCTTGCATGCCACGGTATCACTACATGGCAGATTTGAAGTGTCATAGGGTTTTCCATGATGTTCAGCCTGCACACGTGCTATGACAGCAGTTGAATAGCTGGAAATTGGCCACTATTGAGGTAGAACTCACAAACGTTTAATTTGGGATGACTCCTGCACATACATTACAGTGCAGTGTAGTAGCATATAGTATTATATTTTTCCAGGTATTGCAGTAATTCAGGATGCTGCGTTCACTGTATGCATACAAGGGAACCCATGCCCGAACTCTTGGATTTCAAGTAGGTGAGAAATTCTTGGAAATTGGCACATCAAGAGATCCTAACTGGCTACATGTGATCAGTGAACGGGGGTCCATTGGCTATGTTCCCAAGAATTATATGGGCCCAGAGGAGGTAAGCCTTCTGACTGATGTGAATGCAAATAAAAAAAATTTACATTGGTTGCAAGCATATGACATGGTGGATAGACAAGGATTGTGGAAAGTGTTAAGAATATATGGAGTAGATGGGAAGTTGTTGAATGCTGTGAAGAGTATGTATGATGGTGCGAAGGCTGCAGTGCGTGTGGATTGTGAACTAAGTGAATTTTTCTCTTTGAAAGTTGGTTTGAAACAGGGATGTGTCATGTCTCCATGGTTGTTCAATCTGCACATGAATGGGGTAATAAAAGAGATACATGGTAGGGTAGTGGATGTTGGAGTGGCCCTAGTGAGAGAGGATAGTGTTTGGAAACTCCCTGTACTGTTGTTTGCAGATGATACTGTGTTGTTGAGTGAAGACGAAGGGGAGATGCAAGGCTTGGTGGATGAGTTTGAGAGAGTGTAAGAAACGGAATCTAAAGGTGAATGTAGGGAAGAGTAAAGTGATGGTCTTTGAGAGAGGTGAAGTTAGTGAATGTACAGCGAGGTTGGATGGTGAGGAATTGGAAAATGTGAGTACGTTTAAGTACGTGGGTAGTGTGATGAGTAAGGATGGAGGTTTGGAGGGTGAAGTGCTTGAAAGGGTACAGCAGGGAAGAAAGGTTGCTGGTTCTTTGAAAGCAGTGATAAGAAACAGGGAAGTGAGCATGGAAGTGAAAAAGTTACTACATGACAGTATTGTGATACCAACTCTAACGTATGGAAGTGAAGCTTGGACATTGTTGGAAGGACACAAGTCAAGAGTGAGAGCAGTGGAAATGAGTTATTTAAGAGGAGCCTGTGGAGTCACGTGGAGAGACAGGCTGACGAATGAGGATATAAAGGAGCGTTGTGGTGTTGATGTGGATGTGATAGGAAGCGTTATGAGGAACACTCTGAGGTGGTTTGGCCATGTGGAGAGGATGGAGGGTGAAAGACTGACGAAGAGAGTGTATGTGAGTGAGGTGGAGGGGGGAAGAGGGAGGGGGAGGCCGAGGATGAGATGGAGGGATGGGGTGGAGAGGTATATGAGAGAGGGGGGTGTGAGTTGGGAGCAGGGCAGTGAAATGGCGGGGGACAGGGCGACTTGGAGGCGATTTGTTTGTGGCCACCCCAAACGGGATTGAGGCGTCTGGCAATAGATAGATAGATAGATAGAAAGGTAAGAGCAGTGCCAAAAAATTTTAATGCACAGAGTACACAGAGAAGAAATATGATGAACTGTAGAGTGTTGGTTGGATGTGAGGAATGTTAGAAGCTAGGCAGTGTTAAACATCTGGGTGGCAAGAAGTAATGCATCCTCACCTCGGCTTTCTGAATCAGAGATAATTCCTCCTTTCAACATTTAAAATGCCTAGGTGGTGCAGTAAGATTCTTGTAAACCTCTTGCTGAGGGTGCTTCCAGGGAGGGACCATAAAGAGAGAGAGAGAAAGAGAGAGAGGTTAGAATTTAGGTAAAGTACAATACAGTCTAGTTTGTATAGTTGTAACCTGTCTAGTTATATGTGGTGGTTGCATTTCAAAGGCTGACATGTAAATGTAAACATAACTTGTTTTCCCCTGAATTAAAGATGGTTTGCCAGTTCAACCCTTTTGAAACCTTCTCCCTCCCCTTTCCAGTTGAGTTATTACTACTTCAATGTGGTAAAGCTTAATCATACACCGGTTTTATCTACTGCATACCATAAGTGAGAGTGTCACTGGTAAAGATCAGAAAACTTTTAGGCAACCACACATTGAACTCGAACTTACACCTTGATCTACTAGGGCAGTGAACTGCCTCATCACACCATGGTAGCGCTCAGATTTCTGTTCTGCAGTTCGGAAAGGTTATATTCCCTGAGAACTGCTACAACAAACACCAGAAAAACAACTTGGGGTTTAAATAGTGCAACCATAGTTGTGTCAGAGTGCAAGAAATAGTAGTGATCAACTTGTGTTAATTATTGTAATTGTTGTCTGTATTTTTACATATCATAGAGCTTGATTTAGTACATACCATATATATTGTATTTGAAATACAGTACATCATTATTAGAACTTAGCACCTCATGCACAGTTGCTTTGAATAGTAAAGAGCAGGTTGAATGCTCATAGCACGTTTCCTATCAGGCAGCGGCAGTAGACATGTTGGAGTTCATTGATGGTTGTATAGAGGCAACGCACCTTAATGCCAGTGAACGTGGTGGGACATACACCCGAGGGGAGCACGATGCCTTACACAAGTTGGTGGAGCTGCGGCAACAGTGGCATGCCCAGTGTCCACCCACATCCCACCCCAGCAAGCGACCTGCACCCCCTCCACCTCAGGTATCTTCCCCCTGCCCACCCCCAAGAAAAAGCAGTGTCCAATCTTTTGATGCCTTAGTGATTGAGAATTATTAAAGTGAGAAAAGTAGAGAACTTGGATTGAAATATCATAAGCACTGAAATATTAACACCCTGATGCCAGGCTTCCAGCATCCTATCCCGTTCCCACAGCTGGGCTTATCTTTGTAATTTGGATTTTCCATTTTTTTTATTTTCTTACAAATCAAATCATAAATGATACAAACACACAAAAAAAGTGTGTCCTTACCTCTGCTGGTGTATATCTTTCCTAGTGCATGGGTGGCTGACTGCAGTTAGTACACATGTACTCTGCCCCTCCAGGCACCTCTCCCCCACCCCAAACCTCTGTCCCAGCTAGCCCCTCCAGGCACCCTCAGGCATATGAGAGGGCCTGCTACATTACTCTCAGTGAGTTGTATTCGTTTTTGTTTTTGAAGGCTCCAACATGCTTGCATGCGTCAGCCTTGGTCACCTAATGGTGGCTGTCCATGCTGCATGATCTATTGCAGCCTCCTGTTCAGTCCCTTAACCCTGAGGTCACACTTAACGACCTTGTCCCACGTCTTTCTCGGTCTACCCCTCACAATCCCACCCCCAGTATTAACACTTCTCACCTTCTGCACCCAATTATCATTGCCCATCCTCTCCACATGCCCAAACCATCTCAATCTACCACTCCTCATCACAACACCAATACACTCCAGTCCCATCCTACCTCTCAACTCTTCCATCGTAAACCCAGCCCCCCCAGGCCTTGTATGCAGGGACGCACTGCACATCCACCTAATCATTGTCATTTCTGTATATCTGAGCCTGTGAATATCCTCCTCCTTTACTGCCCAGGTTTCACTACCATACAGCATTACACTCCTAACAAATGCTGCATACAAAGACCCCTTAGCACGTAGGGAGAGTCCTCTCAGTGTCAGGAGAGGCAACAGCGAAATATGAAAATGTTGAAACATACCCGCGAAATATGAAAATATCCTCAGACATGAACCAGCACCTGTCAACCACACATCCTCAGACATGAACCGGCATCAGTTTATGAGCTTGTTTGAATTAACTTGAAATTTAATATTTATTCATCATCATTGTCATCCAGGGGTTTATGAGCTTGTTTGAATTAACTTGAAATTTGGTATTTATTCATCATCATTGTCATCCAATCCTACATTGCCGCATGAGGAGTGTAGGAGCCCGGGGCTAGGCAAGTTGGTCCTGACATTTAAGATGAGAGTGACCAACCTCACTCATCCCTGAGTGGCATTACGTGAGCAGTAAACCCCAACCATCCCTTGGCTATAAACCTTCACCGGCTCAATCCGATTGGAGTGCCGTAATTACCCACTAAACTGCCAGGTGCCATAATTTGGTTATGTGGTTACCACCCAGCATAGTAAATGGTTTCCTAGTGTACTGGAAACCATTTGGCTTGTCACCAATTGTAGAGTCACCCTTAGGCAGAAGGAAGAGGAAAAGAATGAAGGAAAGAAAGACAGAAGAGGGAGTGTAAAGTCACCTGTAGGCAGAAGGACGAGGAGAGGTTGAAGGAAAGAAAGACAGGAGAGGATTGAAGGAAGGAAGGATGGAGGAGAGGGAAGGGAAGACACCTGAGGGCAGCACTACATCAAGTGAGTGGATGGCAAGGACCCCCACCTACCAGCGTTAATATCTATTGATTTCAGTTATTTATTAATCCCTTATGCCTCCCAGAGATATGCAGCTGGTAAATCCTGCCTTGAATGTGTGGGCTAAGTAGCTTAGCATCCTGGCCCCTACACACCTGTTGAGGCAATAAAGGATTGGATGATAAAGGAATAGATTAACCTCTCCCATCTAGTGATGTATTTTATATCTTCTTTCTTGCTACTTCCAGTCATTTTATTTAGTTTGGGGGAGACCTGTCATAGGGAGGTAGTAAAGGAAGGCTGTATTTAACCTATCCAACTTGAAAAGTCTCTCCAGAGTTGTATAAACTTGTCTAGAGACAAAAAAACTAAAATATCACAACAAAGATAACCTAATAAAGGTAATAAGGGTGGGCAAGTAAAATGTAAATCCAGTTTTTGTTTTACAGCGTGCAACATCCCAGCTGAGTGTTGACAGTGTTTCAAGCCTGAGCAGCCTGCCATCCCCCAGCCTTCCAACTCTTCCTCCCAGTGGATCCTCTTCCAGTTTAGGACCACCCCCTCTGCTCAGCAAGGAGGGGAGTGGGGGGCATCAGGGAAGTGGCATTGTTGAGACCTCCACAAGCTTCATTGGCCGTGGGGACTCTTTGGGTATACCTCTCATTCATGCTGTAGCAACTGTATTAGTGACCCTTTGCATTCAACAACTTACTGTTAGTTCTTTGTTGGTGCTTCCAGATGAGTTCATTCACCTTAAGGAGGCACTTTTTAAACTTCAGGTGTTATATACAGATTTCCTTGTCCCCTTTAGTTCAAGAGAACTTTCTTAAGTTGAATCAAATCATCTAGAATATGCAAAATTTAACTTGAAGATATATCATCAGTTTAAAATGGAGTGCACCAAGGTGAGAGTTAAGATCCTGATTTTTGACAGTCATTTATGAAATACCTGCTGTTAGATAAAATCAGCCTGCATCCCACATCATAGAGTGTAGTCATCAGTGATACAGAAAGTTATTATGTGATCATCAAATGCATCTGATGTTTTTGTCATATAATGTACTAGGGACTTTTCCACACCATGTTCTTAGTTGTAATATTACGTCCCTAAGCCTATGTCCACATCCATTGCTTCCTGGCATGGGTGGTTACAGACAGGAGTTTTGCATTACTGCAACCCATACAGGTGGCTCCGTTGGATATAGGCAGGAGTGGGTTAGAACTTGTATGGGTTACAGTGATGCAAAACTCCCACCTGCACATGCAAGAATTTTGTTTGGATGTGGCCTTAGAGTATTATTATTTGATGCTGTGCCCACCATCTGTACTGTACTGCATAGTACTTTAAATCAGGTCCTTATGTTCCTTATTATCAGTATTCTCAATATAGGTATTAAGTATTCAGTAGACTTGTTTGGTGTGTGTATGTGTGTATTATCATTTAATGGGAAGAAGGCAGGATCCCCCACCAAGTTGAGTGTCATGTCTTAGTGACTGTTGAGCCAGGATATCATTCTAGTTGCCAATTAACAAAGTTTGTGAAAAAAAAGTGTTTTCAGTGTCTCAGTTTGCTGTACTTAAAATATGCTGCTCATTATTCATTTGGGACAGAGTTTAGAACTCATGCAATATTTTTATCAGCACATTTATCTCTTTTATTGTATTTATTCCCATATTTCCCAACTTGACACTTGCACTGACTTCTGCCCTTAGTATCATTGCTTTGTTGTATCAAAATAAGGCATTGAGTACAGTGAATCATCATCATTCTACCTCCTTTTCCCACCCACAGCAGGGATGAGGTTGCACTCAGAAAGCAAAGAATGGAATAAAATCTTAATACTTTACTGGGAAAACTACTGATAATCAGCAGCTTGCCCAGCAGAATAAGCCACACACTCATTCACTCACTATTCAAACCCCCCCGAATCCTGACTCCACCTCATTGGCAAACCTTTCACATGCAGCTTATGGAGTACAGTGAATCTAAGAATACAGTGTGTATGAGTCACTGATAGTAGCAGACTGTCTGTATGCTTTGGAGGTGATGAGATGTTAGATATATAAAGAATTTGAGTATTATATGTACACATTTTGATATATACTGTGAAATATTTGCAGTGCGTGAGGACAGCAGTGGCAGCAGTGAAGGTCATGACACTAGTATTGGGTATGAGTCGGAGCTACGGAGTGATGTTGACTCAGGGGTGCAGGCTAGCATAAGGTAAACTGCAAGCACAGACTCACATCCTGTTCCATCTAATTGTGCTTAAGTTTTTCAAATACAGGTATATCCAAAGCATAGGTGAATTGGGCAATGTATTTAGTTTGATGCTTATGACAATGTAATACAGTAAATGAAATTGGGCAAATTGTGTGTGTGTATGGAGAGGGAGGAGGAATGATTACAAGATTCTCAGCTGTATATACTCATCCTTTAAAATTTGTCAGTCTGACCGTATATTTTACAAGTTGTACGAGAATTCAAGGAAGAGTAAGAAATCCCATTAGAGAGGTAAAAATTTGATCCCCAAATTGTAGTACAGATGTACAGTATTTCCAAAATGCAGTACATCTTTGATTTCATGAACACTTGATCAGTAGATCTCCTCAGATATTTATACCGCAGTGGCAGGGTTTCTCAGTAATACTCACAGGCAAAATTAGCTATTTAATAGCATCTGCTTCATTAACCCTTAACCACTTCACAGTGTCTATCTATGGAGCTGTCTATTGCCAGACACCTTAATCCCGTAAGGGGTGGCCACAAACAAATTGTTTCCATGTCGCCCTGTCCCCTGCCATTTCATTGCCCTTCACCCGGCCACCCCCCCCCCTCTCGTATACCTCTCCACTACATTTCTCCATCTCATCCTTGGCCTCCCCTTCCCTCTCCCCACCCCACCTTCACTCACATACACTCACCTCATCTGTCTCTCACTCTTCATCCTCTCCACATGGCCAAACCACCTCAGTGTGTTTCTCCTAACGCTTCCTATCACATCCACATCCACACCACAAAGCTCCATCACTTCCTCATTTGTCAGTCTGTCTCTCCATGTGACTTTTCATGCTCCCCTCAAATAACTCATCTCCACTGCTCTCACTCTTGACTTGTGTCCCTCCAACTAGGTCCAAGCCTCACTTCCATATGTTAGAGTTGGTATCACAATACTGTCATGCAGTAACTTTTTCTCTTCCATGCTCACTTCCCTGCTTCTTTTCACTGCTTTCAAAGAACCAGCAACCTTTCTTCCTTTTCGTGCCCTTTCAAGCACTTCACCCTCTAAACTTCCATCCATACTCATCACACTACCCAAGTACTTGAACACACTCACATTTTCCATTTTCTCCTCATCCAGTCTCACTGTACATTGATCCATCCATCCATCCATCATCCAATCCTACATTGCCTCGTGAGGAGCGTAGGAGTCCAGGGCTAGGCAGTTGGTCCTGACATTTAAGATGAGAGTGAACTGTACATTCATTGACTTAATTTCTCTCAAGGACTGTAACTTTACTCTTCCTTACATTCACCTTTAGATTCCGTTTCTTACACACTTTCCCAAACCCATTAACCAAGCCTTGCAGCTCCCCTTCTTCTTCGCTTAACAACACAGTATCATCTGCAAACAATAGTACAGGGAGTTTCCACACACTGACCCCTCTCATTAGGGCCTCTCCAACATCCACTGCCCTACCTTGTACTCTTTTATAACCCTATCCATTTACAGACTGAACACCAATGGAGACATGACACATCCCTGTTTCAATCCAACCTTCATTTACAGATTGAACACCAATGGAGACATGACACATCCCTGTTTCAATCCAACCTTCAAATAGAAAAATTCACTCAGTTCACTGTCCTCAAGCACTGCAGTCTTAGCACCCTTATACATACTTTTCACAACATTCAACAACTTCCCGTTTACACCATATATTCTTAATGCTTTCCACAATCCTTGTCTATCCACCCTGTCATATGCTTTCTTCAGATCCATAAAGGCCACATACGACTTCTTTCCCTTCTATAGAAACACTTCCTCTAAAGACCTAAGAATGAATTCTGAGCTACACAACCTCTTTCCTTCCTAAACTTCGCTGTTCTTCTCCAACTAATTCCTTTGGTATTTCCCTAACTCTGTCAGTAAGTATTGTACCATATATATACTTTTCCTGTTTCACTAAGAAGACAAATGCCCTTATGGTTACTACAAACTTCTTTTTCCCCTTTTCCTATGTACAGGGAATAATTATACCTGATTTCCAATCCTCCAGGACTTTACCTTCCTTGTAGGCCAATGTGCACATCTTCCACATTCATTCTGCAACTATCTCTCCCCCATGCTTCAGCATTTCACCACACACTCCATCAATTCCTGGGGCTTTCCCCTATTTTGACTTTCTTCATTGCTTCCACAACTTCCATCCTACTGATTTCTTCCTCTCTTCACTCATCTCTCCTTCTCCCAGTCATTCCTGAGCCCCTTACACTCACATTTCTTTCATTCTCTGTGTTCAGCAATTCCTTAAAGTGTTCTCTCCATCTGCTCACTTTTCTCCCTTCTCCACTAGTAATCTATTATTTTTTTCTGTCACTCCCCAACTAACTACTTTAACACCCTGTCTAACTCTCTTTACCTCTTTCCAGAACATTTTCTTACATTCTTTCCACTTTACATTCAAATTCCATCCAAATTCCTCATCCATTCTCTTCTTACTCTCTCTTACTAATCTTTTCACCTCTCTCATCCTCTATATATATAACTCTGTCTTCCATCTCTCAACTTCTTCCACACCTCTGTTTCTCATCCACTCACTATAAGCTTTCTTCTTTTGTGCCACAGCCTGTCTCACCTCTTCATTCCACCATGCTGGTCTTTGCACCCCATTTTTTCTTCTCTTTGCCCCACACATCACCTCACATGTTGCACAGATTATTTCTGTGAATATCTTGCACACACCTTTTATGTCTGCCATCCACTTCAAATCATATTTACCCAATCACTCCTCCACTTCTTTCTTATATTCTGCCTTTTTTCCATCCTCTTGTAACCTTTCAACCCTCCTTGCATGAACTGCTTCCTCCTTTCCTTCCCTTCTTCTATTCCTCCATTTCATTTCAACCTTGACTTTCACCACCACCAAGTGGTGGTCAGAAAGTCCACTCCTCCAACCTCTGCATGCTCTTGCATCCTTCACACACCTTCTCATTCTGTCATCCACACACACATTGTCAATCAAAACTGTCATTGCCTTCCGTTCATTCAGTTCACCACCCACCCTTCACGTCACTCACCACATATACCTGTGGATCATTTTGCGGCTGAATAAGGTATTGGCTATCACCAACTCGCTCCCAGCACAAATGTCTACTAGAACACTGTCATTCTCATTCACTTCTGCAGTCACACCCCTCTCACCAACTACTCCATCCACCTTCACATTCTCTACTTTTCCATTCATATCTCTAATCAAAATCACTCTCTCATTCCTTTCAAACTTTTCCATGCACACTTCCACATTTGTCCAGAGCTCTTCATTCACTCTGCTTCTACAATCTTGCATTGGTGCATACACACACACACACACACAGTTGCCCACATTTGCAGTCCAACTTTCGATCTTATCCACACAATTCTTGAGCCAACCGATCCCTACTCTTTTACATTCTCCTTCCATCTCTTGCACACAACAATACACACTCCTTCTTTTGCCCTCTCATTCTCACCCACTTCCACACATATACTCCATCCATACTCCCATTTTCTCACACTCTCACCTCTCCATTTAGTTTCAGTTAATCCACATACATCCACTTTTGCAGTCACAAGCACCTGGACAATCTCTCTTTCACCGCATCATTTGACCCCTTCACTCACTCGATGTAGTGGTGCTTACGGGTGTCTGCCCTTTCCCTTCCTCTGTTCTTCTTTTCTTTCATCCTCCTCTGTCTTTCTTTCCTTCATTCTTTTCTCTTGCTTCTGCCTGTGGGTGACTGTACACTGAGTGACAAGCCAAATTGTTTTCTGTACACCAGGAAACCATTTACTATGCTGGGTGGTAACCATATAACCAAATTTTGGCACCTGATGGTTTAGTGGGTAATTATGGCACTCCAATTGGATTGAGCCGGTGAAGGTTTATCTCCAAGTGATGGTTGGGGTTTATTGCTCACGTATTGCCACTTAGGGATGAGTGAGGCTGATCACTTTCATCTTAAATGTCAGGATCAACTTGCCTAGCCCCGGGCTCCTACGCACCTCATGGGGCAACCTAGGATTGGATGATGGATGGATGGACATTCCGTGTCGAAAGTTGTACTATGTCCTTTGTTTGGTCCTTAGTCGTCACCTTTTGGTCAGTCCTGGTCTGAGGCTTCTTGTTTGAATTTTTAGTTGTTTTCCAGAGAGGGTCACTAACCCTCCGCCAACCCACTTGTTGTCACATAAGGAACACGTGTTGGTTAGTTATAAGGTTACCATCCTGAGTAGTCAATGATTTCCTGATTTACAGGAAATCATTTGGTTTGCCACTTAGTGTAGAGCTGTCCTAAAAACAGAGTACCACCACAGTAAGTGGGTGGATGATGGGTGCCCCTATGTACCACATATTACTATGATCATGTATTATTACCTCCACAAGTGAAGTTGGAAGAGATTGTGTATTTACCTGTCTGTCTCTTAGTTTGTTTGTCCACAAGATGTCTCAGAAAGTTATTGATAGATTTAAGTGGAATTTTGTGGATATGTGGGTCATGGGCCAAGGAAGATTTGATTAAATTTTGGTGGTGATCTGAGTTGTCTGGGATAAACATTGGTGAAGATGTGCACTCTTTCTGTGTGCTTAACATGGTATAATTTGTTCTTTCTTCCTCCAGATAATTTTAATCAACTCAGGGAGAACCTCCGGTACTAGAGGGGTTAATCAGTGCTATTTCTAACCTCTTGATTTTAAAAAGTTTCTTGTAAGCTAGTGGAAGCCTGATTAGAAATGCATTTTCTGGTTGAAAGGCTTAAGAGGGCAGAATATTCCATCAGCTGCATATCCATCTTAACCGTTTGTTCCCATCAGAAACAGAAGGAAAATGCAATTACAGGAGACTATCAATAGAGCTACCTGTTGTTGTTGTTGTTGCTCTAGACTCATCTGAATGTGAAACTGGTGGACTGCATGCAGAAGTTGCCCTTTTCCTACAGTCCACCAATCTCCTTTCTGGGGATGGGAAAGAAGTTTGCAGTAAATAAGCCATACATTGATTAACTCATTCAAGCTTTTTAAATTCTCAGCCTCACCTGTCAGTAGTAGGTCATCTATACTGCAGTACTTTTACATGCTTTGTCCTTCAGTCTGGTGATCTGTTTATTTTATTCTTGCTACCTTTAGACAATTTTATGTAACTTAGGAGATACTTTTACAACTGGAGGGGTTAGATACAGTCTTCCAGTAATGCTTTCAGCACAAGAACTCTTTTCTAAGCAAAATACAGTTGTCTGGAGGTAGTATGAATAAAAATAAACAGTACATTCTCATTCTGAAGGAGTTAAGGATCTCTTGCAGCATCTTTTTTTCATGTGTATCTCAATGCATTATTCATCTGCTCATTCCTGTCCTGTGTCAGTTGTTTGCTTGTTCAATTTCCATATCTTTTTTCCATGAATTCATTCCAAAACCAAATTTTCCATGAATTCATTCCAAAGCCAGACCAGTCTTTTATTCCTCCATGCCTCCTTCCACCCACAGGCTCACCAAAATTTACTTATTTTACCACCCTAACTAGTGGTATATCAATTTTTTCTCCATCATGATCCATAAACATATTTGCTTCTGCCTTGTGGTTAGTATACTGCACCTCTTTAATTCTCATCTTTCACAGTTTCTTTATTCCTTATCCTGTCCATCTTACCCAACCCACATATATTCTTCAACCTCAAGAGGGATGACTGCATTCAGTGGTAGTGATATAACCAGGTAGTTCCACTGCCCAGTTAAACAGGTGTCCCTCAGTTCACTCTGTATCCCTTGAAAGGTGGATGGTGACATGCAGAAAAGCAACGTCAGCCTGTATTCTACCAGGTTCATGTTCAGCTGAGCCTGAGACCACATCAGCAACAACACTGTCTTCAGTTTTTGGCATATTTTTCATTTTATTCTTACTGCCTCGTGACAGCTTTGTAGAAACTTTTAGAAATGGAGAGTTAGATAAAGCTTTCATTAACAGTTTAACTACTAGTGTTATGATCATCAGGGGTGACAAGAATAAAATGCAAGGATGTTGTCAGGTTGAAGGGTGAAGTCCCATTTTCATTTCACTCACTGTTGACTTTTCGAACTTTTGCTACATCTGTACCTCACACCTGTATATTAATCGTGTGTGTCTTGAGGGTGAGATTTGGAAGATTCCGGTGTTGCTGTTTGCTGATGATACAGTACTGTTGAGTGAAGATGAATGGGAGTTGCAAGGTTTGGTGAATGAATTTGGGACAGTGAGTAGGAGGAGGAATCTGAAAGTTAATGTAAACAAAAGTAAAGTTATGGTGTTTGAGAGGAATGAAGTCACAGAGTGTGCAGTGAGGTTGGATGGTGAGGATATAGAGAATGTGAGTGCATTCAAGTACTTGGGTAGTGTGATGCGTAAGGATGGAACTTTGGGGAATGAAGTGCGTGAGAGGGTACAGCAGGGAAGGAAGGTTGTTGGTACACTGAAAGCAGTGATGAGAAATAGGGAGGTGAGTATGGAAGTTAAGAAGTCACTGCATGACAGTATTGCGATCCCTACCCTGACGTATGGAAGCGAGGCGTGGACCTTGCAAGAGGGGAACAAGTCAAAAGTGAGAGCAGTGGAAATGAGTTACTTGAGAGGAGCATGTGGAGTGACGTGGAGGGACAGATTGACGAATGAAGAAGTGAAGGAACGTCGTGGGGTGGATGTGGATGTGGTTGAGAAGATTAGGAGAAATACACTGAGGTGGTTTGGACATGTGGGGAGAATGGAGAATGAAAGACTGACTAAGAGGGTGTATGTAGGTGAGGTGGAGGGAGGGATAGACCGAGGATGAGGTGGAGGGATGGAGTTGAGAGGTACATGAGGGAGGGGGGGGTGAGTTGGGGGGAGGGTGGTCAAATGGTGGGTGACAGAGCGACTGGGAGGCTTTTTGTCTGCGGCCACCTTTTGTGGGATTAGGGCGTCGGGCTATAGATAGATAGATAGATAGTCTTTCCTGTTTCAGTCTTACTGCTGCAATAAAGGTTTATTCAGCTTAGGAGAGATCACTGGTATTAGAGAAGCAAATAAAGGTGATATCCAGCCTTTACAGTATGAAAACCCCCTCGTAAACCGAGTAAAATCATGTATTAACGGACTCCCGTGCAGCCTCTTGTGACCTGTATTTTCAGTTTTTGGTTTTCTCTCCCATAATTATCAAGGAATTAAAAATTCAGTGAGAAATGTTTTTGTCTCATTAATATTCCAGCCATGGGTGTTTGAGTGACAGGAGCATGAAGTTCATCTGTTTACCAAGAGCTGTGTTAAAAGAATCAAGTATATTGCATTTCATTGTATTGTTTTGAACCTGTAGATATTTAGTGTTACTGCTTGTTGGAACAGAATTGAAAGAATATCATTGACTTATAGTATTACTTGCGTGTCTTAAAAAGCAAATAATGGAATGAGAAGACTGAACCATTTCTCCTTATTGAGGCTTAGTGCTACAGCAGTCCCAATACTTTCAGTTCAAGCAACATTATAGCATCTGTCACATAGGAGAAGGGAAAGGAAAATGGGACTTTGTCTTTTGATTCTTGTACAGTCATTGACATTAATATTGTTAGACTGTAGTCAAGTAATTATGAGAGTATTGAATAAAAAAACCAAACAACGTACCCCACTATGTCACAGAGGTTGGCACCAGCAAGGTCATGTGGCCAGAAAACTTTGCCCTTACCACTTAGTGGTGGACCTGCTGGGAGATGTGGTGCAGGCTCCGCCAGTGCATTTTTTGGGACTGGGATGGGATGCGGCTTGGATCTGTGCAAGAGGGAACAGGGCATCGCAGTTTCCAGGCTGCCACTTCCTCCCAACAGAAAGGGGCCCAAACCTTGGAGTAGCACCCAAGGAGGCTGCCTTATTTATGGGTGTGAAATGGCAAGGCAGTGACAGTACCAAGGCACACTTGGAGCAAATTCCTGTAGCTGTTCTGGCTGGGTGCTTCGAGGCCACTGCCACAGTCAATGGCCATGGCTGGTGGGCTATGGGTCCCTGGCCCCATGCCTAGACTTGGGACTGTGTGGGTAGGCAGGGCCTGTGGTCCATCTCCTCCTTTATTTAGCCTACTTATGACAAAAATTAAAAACAAAAGCATCAAAAGCAAGCCTGTGGAAAACAAGTCATCTGAGGGGTTCAGAGTGGCATAGTAGAATGTGGATAGTTTGAAGGGTAGAGCAGGGGAAGTGGTAGAGACTCTGAGTTGGAGGCAGATGGATGTCTGTTGTCTACAGGCAGTCAGTTTCAGGGGAGGGTCAACCAGGATGATTGCTAGGAAGGACTGTAGGTATAAGTTGTTTTGGCAGGGAAGTATTGACACATGGTGGTGTGGGTGTACTGGTTGAGGAGAAGTGGGTGGAATATGTCATGATTGGAATGAGTAGATGAAAGGATTATAACGATGAAAATACTGTATTATTTGGTAAACTCATTCTTTCAGTTATAATGGCATATGCTTCACAGGTTGGCTTGGATGATGAAGAGAAAAGTAGATTCTGGGAAGACGATACATGTGGTTGGTGGTTTGGGGGATGATGAGATTGTAATTTTGGGTGGGGATTTAAATGGTCATGTAGGTAAAGCAGCTCAAGGATAAGAAAGGGTACATGGGGGATGTGCATATGGTACAAGGAATGCAGAAGGAGAAAAGATACTTGAATTTGGGGAGGCAACGAACATGATTGTTTGCAACTCACATTGTACGAAAAGAGAGAGTAGGCTGATTAAATACGAGTCTTGTTCATTCTTTCATTTTTTAAGGCTCCAGCATGCTTGCATGCGTTGGTTTTGGCCACTTAATGGTGGCTGTCTGTGCTGCTCGATCTCTGGCAGCTTCCCTAGTCAGTCCCTTATCCATGAGGTCACACACAATGACCTTGTCCCAGGTCTTTTTAGGTCTACCTCTCACAGCCCTACCCCTAACATTAACACTTCTCACTTTCTGCACCCAGTTATTATCCCCCATCCTGTCCACATGCCCAAACCATCTCAATGTACCTCTCCTTACCACAGCACCAATACACTTCAGTCCCATCCTATCCCTCAACTCTTTCATTGCAAACCTAGCCCCCTCAGTCCTCACACTCAGGGACGCACTGCGCATCCACCTAATCATTGTCATTTCTGTTCGTTTGAGCCTGCGAGTATCCTCTTCCTTTACTACCCAAATCTCACTACCATACAGCATTACATTCCTAACACATGCTTCATACAAAGATCCCTTCGCACGGAGGGAGAGCATTCTCAGTGTCAGGAGAGGCAACAGCTCCCTGAACTTCTTCCAACCACTCCTCAGTCTAGCCACAGAGCTGGCTTCAGACCCACCTCCGGCACATTCCATGTCTCCAAAATAACAAATCTCTTCTACACACTGAAGAGACTCTGAGGCTAATAATATCTCACTGAGTATTCCCTGGTCCGGAGGGGTGGTAGGAGGTTAGTGAAGGATGTTAAAGTTATAGGGAGCAATGAGTGTGTGCAGCAACAAAAATTACTGATATGTGCATGGTGCTAAAGGAGTAGTTGATGAAGAAGAGGATCTATGTAGCCATAAGGAAAATATGGAAGATGAGAAACCAAGCAGTAAGGGATGCCTTCTGAAGCAAGATGAGTAGAGTGGTGACTGAACAAGGAGCTGTTGATAAAAATGTTAATCAGCAGTACAGAGCTCTCAAGAACAATCTCTTGAGAGTTACTGATTCAGTGTGTGGATGGACAAAGGGTCATCCAAGACATAAGGTTACATGGTGGTGGGATGATAGTGTAGCAGTTGCAGTTAAGGGGAAAAGATTTTTCTGGGAAAGGAAAAGGGTGGTAACAGAAAGGAATACTTGGCTTCCAGGAGTAGGGCTAGAAAAGAGTTGGTATCCAGGGCAAAATTCGAGTCTCTGAGGCTTTTACTGGATAACCTAAATAGTGCTGAAAGGAAGACCGTGGTATTTAAGGTGGCAAATCAGATGAAGAGAGGAAAACAGGAATATCATAAGTGAGCAATGTGTGAAGAATGATGAAGGAAAGATAGTGGTGGACAGTGAGGGTATTAAAGTTGCCTGGAGAGAGCATTATAACTGGCTGCTCAGTGAGGAGTTTTGTCTGGAACAGGAAAGATGTGGAGTCAGTGGATTCAGCATTTGGCCCTTAGCCCTTGGATGATGCAGCTTGGGAAGGTAGCAGGTGTATCTAGGTTGCTGCTGAAATGTTGAAGGCCTCAGAAGATACAGGAGTGGGTTTAGTTAGTGATTTGATAAATTCAGTTATATGTGAGTGTGATGTCCCAGATGACTGGCTGAAGCGTGTGACTGTAAATGTAATTTCCTCTTTCCAGGGTGCTGTGGAAAGAGGAAATTACAGAGGCATAAAACTTTTGGACCAGATAATATAGGTTATGGAGACTTGTAGAAGGTGTGATAAAGGAAAGAGTGAATACTGATGAGATGCAGTTTGGGTTTATGCAAGGCAAAGAGACCACTGATACCATATTCATTGTCTGACAGCTTGAAGAAAAATATATAGGAAATAAAATGCAGCAGTACTTTGCTTTTGTTGATTTGGAGAAGGCCCTTGACAGGGTCTTTAGAGATGTGGTAAAGTGGGCAGTGAGAAAGTTTGAGATTGAAGAGTGGTTGGTTAGAGTGGTTATGACTTTGTACCGTATGTGGGTACTTGCACTCAGCTGAGCTTGAATGGAGATTTGAGAGACAAGTTTTCTGTGAATGTTAGCGTGCATCAGGGGTCAGTCTTGAGCCCCTCATAGTAGTAGTAGTAGTTGTTCCCTAGGCATTCTGGCCGAACAGCCCCAAGTCCCTTAGGAAGGCCATGGCCGAGACTGGGCTTTCCCACAGAGCTCTCAAAGAGTGTATGTTGTGTCGTTGGCGTAGGTGATTGTGTGCAATGCAGTCTTCCATAATGTGCTTAATAGTATGGGGTGCTGTGTTGCATCCTGGACAGGCATCAGTGATGGAGTCATCCAGCCTCTCCTGGTAGCTTAAGAGGGCTGGATGGTGCCCAGATCTCAGCCTGGCCAGGTGGACCTTGTCCACACGAGGGAGATAGGATTCAGAAGGGTGGATATCAGGAGGCCGTGCAAGCAGCTATGTGTCTTTAAGTGACTGAATGGAGCAGCAAGTGATCTGAGTGTGGATATGCTTCTGGAAGCTGGTCTGAGGTGGGCGAGGGGGGAGAGATGACAGTATTTGTGTATGGTATCATGTGCTGGGTGTTGTTTTGATGTTCCTTGGTGTGGGTGGATGTGCTGCCATGTAATATAGTGGATGTTGCGGGTTTGTGGAGGCTGCAGCAAGAAACTGAGTGCCTCTCATGTCTAGGTGATCCTTGACTTTGAGGACTTTGGTTTCTTGATGTAGGTGGTCTGTGGGTGTAGTAGCTGTGCAGCCTGTTATTATTTTTAGAGCCTTGTTCTGTATGGTCTGTAGAGTGTTGTAGTGTGTTTTGGTGAGATTAGAAGCCCAGGCAGGGCTTGCATAATTCATCACTGAACTTATGTATTGTTTGTATACTGTGGTGATGGTTTCTTTGTTGTGTCTGAATGTTGTATGGGCAAGTGACCTCAAAGCATTGAGTCTTGGTGTTATTTTATTTTTAATGTTTGTGATGTGTTGTTTAAATGGCATTGATGTATTGTATGTTACACCAAGGATTTTGGGTGTGTGTGTGTGTGTGTGTTTGGTAGGGGAGTGTTGTTTATGGTGAGGTGTGGGGTGTGATTGTGTTCTGCTGTCCAGTTTGTGAGAAGGGTCACTGTAGATTTGGCTAGGGCTATTTTGAGCCTGTTTGTGGTGAACCACTTGTGTAATGTGTTGAGGTAAGGTTGAATGATGTGTGCAACTGTGTTTGCGTTTTGGTGCGTACATGTAAGTGTTATATCATCTGCATAGGAAGCTATGTGTATCTGTGGTGTGTGAGGTGTAGGCATGTCGTGCATGTGTAGGTTAAAGAGTGTAGGGGACAAAACAGATCCTTGGGGGATGCCGTTTGTGAAGTTTCTGATGTTAGAAGACTGACCGGCAAATGTTATGTGTGCACATCTCCCTGCTAAGTAGTTTGCCAGCCATCTTTTTGTATTATTGTGCATGTTTGTGTTGAGTATTTTGTTTGTGAGGTTGTGGTGGGGGATGGCATCAAAAGCTTTGCTAATGTCTAGTGTGATTAGGAGTGTTCTGTGTGGTGGCCTAGCTGAATTCATGTCATTGAAAACTCTCTGTGTAAGGTCTGTAAGAAGGGTGTTTGTGGAGTGTAGTGGCCTA
This sequence comes from Coenobita brevimanus, assembly GCF_032717465.1. Taxonomy (NCBI): domain Eukaryota; kingdom Metazoa; phylum Arthropoda; class Malacostraca; order Decapoda; family Coenobitidae; genus Coenobita; species Coenobita brevimanus. Next base: position 28,002,347 of record NC_137050.1, read on the forward strand.
AAACCATGTTGTGATTGGGCTAGGGGAATGTGAGGTGTGACTAGTTGTAGTACCAGTCATTCAGTGACTTTAGAGGGGGTGCAGAGGAGTGTGATGGGGCGGTGTGAGGAGGGTAACGTGGGATCTTTGTTGGGTTTAGGGATAGTGATGATAATGCCATGCTTCCAGATGTTGGATATTATGTTGTGTGAGGAGGAGGCTGTAGCACAGGCTGAACAGGGTAGTATTCCCGAGGGGAATGGGAACGCTGGTGATAGGGAGAGCTGGAGCTCCTGTTTCACTAGCTATCTAACCATCCCCCTTTGCTGACCTTTTAAGTGTGACAGTAACATGGAGAGTAGACCAGCATACTCTCCCAAACATTTCCTCTAACTATCTTATGCACTACACCACATGCACCTTACATTTCACACGACGTATCCCACTACGTTACAGGGGTTGGCGCCAGCAAGGGCATGCGGCCAGAAAACTTTGCCCCTGCTACCTAGTGGCGGACTTCTGGGGGGAGACGTGACGGGGGTTCCATCGGCATAGATTATGGGTCCAGGGCGAGATGGGGCTCGGGCCTGTGCTAGAGGGTACAGGGCATTGCGGTTCCCAGGCTGCCGCTTCCGCCCAATAGAGTTGGGTCCAACCCTGGGAGTAGTGCCCCAGGAGGCTGTCCTATCAGTGGGTGTATAATGGCAGGATAGTTGCAGTGCCAAGGCGCGCTTGGAGGGTGTCCCTGCAGCTGTCCTGGCAGGGTGCCCCGAGGCCACTACCACAGCCACTGGTAAGCTGGTGGGCTAGGGGTCCCAAATCCATTGCCTGGACCTGGGACTGTGGAGTGAGTGGGGCCTGTGGTATGTCTGTCCCCCCTTTATTAATCCTGACTATGACAGAACACAAGAATAAGTTTCAAAGCAAGCCTGAGGACAGTAAATCACCCAGGGGGATGAGGGTGGGTTCATGGAATGTAGCAAGTTTGAGGGGAAGAGTGGGGGAAGTCGTTGAGGCGTTCAGTAGGAGGTGGGTTGATGTGTCGTGTTTGCAGGAAGTCCAGTACAAGGGTGGATCAGCCAGAAAGATTGTTGGGAGGGACTGTTCCTGTAAGTTGTTTTGGCAGGGGGAGACAGACGGACATGGGGGTGTTGGTGTGATGGTTGCGGAGAAATGGGTGGAATATGTTATGAATGTTATAAGAGTAAGCGATAGGGTATTGGTAGTCAGAACTCTATTTGGTAGAAAGATAGCTGCAGTTATATCGGCATATGCTCCACAGGCAGGATTGGATGAAGCAGAGAGAGATAGATTTTGGGATAATTTAATACATGTAGTAGGTGGTATGCAGGATGATGAGATAGTGGGTTTGGGAGGGGACTTAAATGATCATATAGGTGAAGCAGCACAAGGTTATGAAGGAGTACATGGGGGATGTGCGTATGGTATAAGGAATGCGGAAGGGGAAAGGATACTCGAATTTGGGGAGGCAACAGACATGATTGTGTGCAACACATATTTTAGGAAAAGACAGAGTAGGTTAATTATGTATGAGTCTGGGGGAAATAGCAGTCAGATAGATTATTTTCTGGTTAGGAGGGCTGATAGGAGGTTAGTGAGGGATGTTAAAGTTATAGGAAGTGACAAGTGTGTGCAGCAGCCAAACTATTGATTTGTGATATGGTGCTTAAAGAACGAGTGATGAAAAGGAGGACTTATGTACCTAGGAGAAAAGTATGGAAGCTGAAAAACCAAGTAGTAAGGGATGCCTTCTATAGCGAGATGAGGAGAGTGGTGGCTGAATAGGGAGCTGTAGACAGAGGCGTTAACGAACAGTACAGAGCCCTCAAGAACAATCTCTTGAGAGTTACTGATGTAACATGCAGTTGGACAAGAGGACCACCAAGACATAAAGTAACTTGGTGGTGGGATGAAGGTGTAGAAGCTGCAGTTAAAGAGAAAAGAAAGCTTTTCCGAGAATGAAAGAAGGGTGGTAGCAAGGAGGAATACTTGGCTGCCAAGCGCAGGGCTAGAAGAGAGGTATACAGGGCGAGGTCTGAGTCACAGAGACTTTTACTTGATAACATAAATCATGGAGAAAGGAAAAATATGATATTTAAGGTGGCAAATCAGATGAAGAGGGATAATCGGGATATTATACTGTAGGTGAGCAGTGTGTGAAGAATGATGAAGGAAGGGTAATGGTGAACAGTGAGGATATTAAAGATCCATGGAGAGAGCATTATAGCCGGTTGTTGAATGAGGAGTTTGACTGGGACAGGGAAGGTTTGGAGCCAGTAGATCCAGTGTTTGGCCCTTGGCCTTTGATTGACACTGCTACTGTGAGTGAGGCAATAGGTAGGATGAAGGTGGGGAAGGCAGCAGGTGTGTCTGGGTTGACTGCCGAAATGTTGAAGGCCTGAGGAGATATAGGGGTGAGGTTAGTCACTGACCTGATAAATATGATTATTCATGAGTGTGTTGCCCCAGATGATTGGCTGAAGAGTGTAATTGTAAATGTGTATAAAGGGAAGGGTGATGCCCTGGAAAGAGGAAATTATAGAGGTATAAAGCTTTCAGATCAGATAATGAAGGTAATGGAGAGAGTTTTAGAAGGTATGATTAGAGAAAGAGTGAATATTGATGAGATGCAGTTTGGGTTTATGCCAGGTAGGGGGACCACTGATGCCATAGTCATTGTTCAACAGCTTCAGGAAAAATATATAGGTAGGAGAAGGGATCTGTATTTTGTTTTTGTTGATTTGGAAAAGGCCTTTGACAGAGTCCCTAGAGAGGTGGTGAAGTGGGCAATGAGAAAGCTTGGCTTGGAGGAGTGGCTGGTTAGGGTGGTTATGGCTATGTATGTGGGTGCTAGCACCCAGGTAAGAGTGAATGGAGATTTGAGTGATGAGTTTTCCGTGAATGTTGGTGTGCATCAGGGGTCAGTTTTGAGTCCCATGTTGTTTAAAATGGTACTTGAAGCCCTCTCACGTGACTTTAGAAACGGACTCCCGTGGGAGTTGTTGTATGCTGATGATTTGGTGTTGGTTACAGAGAATGAAAGGGAAGTGGAGGAAAGGTTTAGGAAGTGGAGAGATGGTATGGGGCACAAGGGCTTAAGGGTAAATGCAGATAAAACAAAAGTGATGATATCTGGGGTTGGTGGCAGTACTGTCAAAGACGTGGGAGAGTGACCATGTGCAGTTTGCCACAAGGGCGTGGGAAGTAATTCTATCTTGTGCGGTGTTTGTGATAAATGGGTGCACAAGAGATGTAGTGGTATCAGAGGTAGACTGCGAGATAATGCTGATTTTATGTGTATGGCGTGTCGGGGAGAGCAGGTGGAGACTGTCAGGCGTGAAAGGATTGAACTTGCTGGTGAATCTCTTGAGTGTGTGGAAGAGTTTTATTATTTGGGAGACATGTTGTGTGCCAGAGGTGGGGCTGGAGCTAGCTCTGTGGCTAGGGTGAGAAGTGGTTGGAAGAAGTTCAGGGAGCTCTTGCCTCTTCTGACATTGAGAGGGCTTTCTCTACGTGCTAAGGGGCCTTTGTATGCAGCATGGGTTAGGAGTGTAATGCTGTATGGTAGTGAGACCAGGGCAGTATAGGAGGAGGGTATTCACCAGCTCAGACTTACAGAAATGACAATGATTAGGTGGATGTGTAGTGTGTCCCTGCATGCAAGGTCAGGGGGGGGCTGGGTTAACGATGGAAGAGTTGAGAGGTAGGATGGGACTGGAGTGTATTAGTGTTGTGATGAGGAGAGGTAGATTGAGATGGTTTGGACATGTGGAGAGGATGGGGGATGATAATTGGGTGAGGAAGGTGAGAAGTGTTAATATTGAGGGTGGGGTGATGAGGGGTAGACCCAGAAAGACATGGGACGAGGTCATTAAGTGTGACCTCAGGGTTAAGGGACTGAACAGGAGGCTGCAATAGATCGTGCAGCATGGAGAGCCGCCATTAGGTGACCAAGGCCGATGCATGCAAGCATGTTGGAGCCTTTAAAAATGAAAAAAAAAAAAATGAAACAAGTAGCTGTAGTTTGATATGTTGGTGAGTGCTTGTATGCCTTGTGGTCCATGGTGTTTAAGGTGAATGTTGCTTATGTTGTCTGGTCCACAGGCAGATGAGTGCTTGAGGCTGTTAATGATGTGCTTCATCTGGTTGTAAGTGAATGGTGCGAAGTCTGGGTCTGTGGGGAACTGTCTCTTACGTCGGATGATACGTCAGTCTTCGGGATGGGGGTTTAGATGGCTGACTTGTGAAAAGTGATTGATGAGAGTGTTTACTTGTTGTTTGTTTGAGGGTATGGTGTCTGTTGTTGTGATGGCAGCATGTGATTGTGTGGTGTTGCTGTTGGAAAGTGTGATGCTGTTTAGTGTTTTGTAGAGTTTGCTGATGTTTGTTTTGTGGTCAAGTGTTTGGAGGTAATTTTTCCAGTTTAGTGTTTGCTGTCCTGATATTTTATTGTTTATTTGAGTGTTGAGTTCTTGTATTTGTTGTACGGTGTCTTATGTATGGGGTGTTGGGGAGTGTTGCAGTGTGTCTTGTTGTCTGATGAGTCCTTGAATTTCTGGTGTGAAGTTGGGGTTGTGTCTCTTTCTGTTGCCTCTAGGGATGTGTCTTTTGTCTGCGTTTTGTATAATTATATTGAAAATGTGCACAGCGGTGTTGACGTTTGTGATGGGTGTACTGTTTAGTGTTTCAAAATGTTGTTCTGTTTCAGTTACAAAGGCCTCCCAGTTGGCTCTCTTATAATTAGTGTATGTGTGTTTGTGGCCAGCTGGGGTGATTCTGGTTTTGGTAGTGATGATGTTTGGGAGGTGATCAGAACCTAGGGTTTTGACCACTCTCCATGATGTAGTGGGGGCGAGGTTTGGGGAGCAGAAGGTGATGTCTGGAGATGATGGGAGGAAGAGGGCTTGGTGTGGGATATGGGTATGTTGGTCTAGATTGCTCAGTATGAAAAGATGATCTGTCTGGGATTGTAGTACCAGCCCTCTGTCTGTGTCAGGGTTGTTGACATGCCAGGCCGACGACTTGGCGTTGAAATCACCACCCAGGATGATGTTTGGTATGGTAGTGATGTGGTGTATCTGTGGAGAGTAATTGTATGGTACTGTGGGGGACGACTGGGGGGGAATGTATGTGTTAGCGATTGTTATGTGTGATTTGTTACCAGTGCGTATTTTAACTGATTGTATTTCTGTTGTGGTGTCATGTGGGGGGAGAAGTGACTTTGTGTGTGCACTGGTATCTGCAAAGTTGATGGATTTGTGTACCAGGGTGATGAGTCCACCGCCACTGCCGTCGGCCCGGTCCTGTCGAATGGTGGTGAAGTTATGAAATGTCAGTGTTTTCTGTGCTCTGTGTAGTTTTGTTTCTTGTAAGATGGCAATGTGTATGTTCTGTTGTTTGATGAATTGTGTGAGTTCTTGTTTTTTGGTGTTTATGCCATCTATGTTTAACTGAAGGATGTTGTGTGTGCGATGTGTGTTGGCTGCTGCAGCAGGGGGGGGAGATGGTGTGGGTGGAGGGGAAGGGCTTGGAGGAGGTTGTGATGGAGGTAAGGGTTGATGTGGATTAGGATGGGTTGGAATGGGAGGCGCTGGGGGACTGGATGGTGTGGGAAGGATCGGTGAGTTTGACTGTGGAGGTGTGAAGGAAGTAGGAGTAGGATTGGTAGGGGGGTTGGTGGGTGGGGGGAAGGAGCATAAGGAGCAGGTCCAGGTGTTTGTGTAATGTTTTCTGGATGCAAGTGTTGTGCAGGTGTAATGGGTCCAGTTCTTGCAGGAATTGCACTGAAATGAACCCTTTGTCTGTCTGCTCGACATGATAGGTTTTGAGCATGTTGGACATATGTATTTGTTGGTGGGTCCTGGATTGCTCTCAATGCATACAATATCCGCCTTGTTGTTTGTTGTGGTGCTTGAGGGTCTTTCACATGACTTTGGATATGGACTCCCATTGAAGATATTGTATGCTGATGACTTGGTGTTGATTGCAGAGAATAAAAGGGAAGTAGAGGAAAGATTTAGGAAGTGGGTGGACAGAATGGGGCACAAGGGTTTGAGTGTAAATGTGGATAACACAAAAATGATATCAAGGGCTGGTGACAGTACTGTCAAAGCAGAAGGAGTGTGGCCATGTGGAGTTTGCCACAAGGGTGAGGGTAGTAACTCCATCTTGTGCAGTGTTTATGATAAGTGGGTGCATTAGAAATGTAGTGATATTAGAGGTAAACTGTGAAATAACGATTAAAAGAATTAATAATTCACAATTTATTTAAGGCAAGGCAGCTCTGAGGCTGAAGATGTATAGTTAAAAAGTATCATTAGTAAAAGGTAAGCACAGTACTGCCTCAAAAGTAGTGTAACAGCCAAACTTACAGTCAGTACCAATAATTAGGTTTACTCAAGAACTAACAGCAAACAAAAGCAATAACAAAAATAAAATTCATGGAGATGTTGTTTGCTATTGTTCATTAATCATTTGGACAGTGGTACGAACTGGGCTATTCTTATAACGATCAGTTCTAGCTCTAGTTGGTAGTAACTTGTTGCTGGTTCGGATGGTGTGAGGTGGTGTTGGGATGGGAGAAGGGAGCAGGTTGAGGTAACGAGGGTGATGCAGGAGTCTTTGTCCGAACTGTCAGAGGTATGCTTGATGGTTGTCAGAGATGGTTGTTAAGCTGAGAGTTTGAAGTGAGTTTGTATAGTTGACATATGCTGAGCCAAGAATTATCTTTGCAGCACACTTCTGGACAGACTCTAATCTTTGCTTCTGTGTTGTGGTGAGGCTTGATGGCCATGCTGGCGAGGTGTATGCCAGTTTTGGGAGTATGAAAGAGCGGTATGTGCTGCAGAGTTCCACTGTGGGAAAACTGAGAGACTTGAGCCATTGCAGCATGTAGAGCCTGAAAGAGGTGGATTGAAGGATGGAAGCTGTGTGTTGGACCCAACATAGTTTGCTGTCAAAAATGGTGTCAAGAAGCTTGATAGTCTGGACTAGCTCAGTGTTGTGGTCATCCAGATTAATGCTGATTTCATGTGTCAATGTGTTGGAGAAAGTGCGCCGAGATTGTCAGGTGTGAAAGGATTGATCTTGCTGGAAACTCTCTTCATTTGCGTGTGTGTGTGTGTGTGTGTGTGTGTGTGTGTGTGTGTGTGTGTGTGTGTGGTGGTGGTGGTGGTGGTGTGGTGGTGGGGACATTTTATGTCATGGAGGTAAGCTGTGGCTAGGGTAAGGAGTGGTTGGAGGAAGTTCAGGGAGCTGTTGCCTCATATAACATTGAGAGGACTCTCTCTCCATGCTGAGGGATATTTGTATGCGGCATGTGTTAGGAGTGTAATGCTCTTTGGTAGTAAAACTTGGGCAATAAAAGAAAAGGTTATTCGTAGGCCTAAAAGTACAAAAATGACAGTGATTAGATGGATGAGTAATGGAACCTTGAACGCTATGCCTGGGGCAGCCGGGATTGCAATGGAAGAGTTGAGAGGAATGATGAGACTTGATTTTGTTGGTGTTGTGATGAGGAGGGGGAGATTGAAATGATTTGGACCCATTGAGAGGATGGAGGATGATAGTTGGGTGTGGAAGGAGAAATGTGAACGTCGGGACCAAACAAGACCTGGGATGAGGTCATAAAATGTGAACTTAGGGATAAGGGACTGAACAGGGAGGCTGCCAGTGTGGAGAACTGTCGGTAGATAATCAAGGCCAATGCATGCAAGCATGTTGGAGCCTTTATAAATGATACACTTCTGATACACATGCTGGGTTTTGAGTATGGCATCATTGGGTTTTAACAGTCATTGCCTCCTTTCATATTGTTTACCATAATGAAGTAAATTAGTATTTATACCAACATTGTAGAAAATGAGATATGAAAATCTTTCCCTGTGTTTTACATGGTAGAGAGGGTTGGGATGATGGTGATGATGATATGTTGCAGGAGTCTGGTGTCACAAGTGCCAGCAGGCTACCTGCGGAGCCTAGTAGAGGAAGTGAGGAGCTCCACCAGTGTCAGCTACACCACCAGTCACTATGTATGTACATTCACAGAGAATTCACATGCAATTTACCTTAACCCCTTATATTTACCAGAAACATAGTCACTCTTTCATAAAATGTCTTTAAGATAAGCATATCGTTAAGTTTGCAGTGCTGGCCTTATGTAATGAGTGGGAGGGAAACAGAGAAAAGCCTTGTTTTTTTTTTTTTTCTTTCTTTCTTTCTTTCTTTAATGTTTTATATTAAAGAGCCCATTCACAGAGATGCATTAAGACAGTTGACCTATGCTTGGCTGCACCTGTAAGAGTGTGACTTGACTACTTGAATAATATTAGATGGGCTGTGTTTTTCCCTTCCATCCTTTTTATTCACTTGTCACTATAAATTAGTCATAAATGTTGGCCTCCTTGACTATAGTATATGGATTGATTAAAGTGTTCTGAAAATAGTCATACTATGTTTGCATAATGGCTGCCACCTTGACTAGAGTATGGGTGTTGAGGCTCAGAAGGGACCAGGTGAAGCCATTACAACTGCTGCTGCTGCCACTACTGCTGCTTCTGCCCCTCTTGGTTTTGTGACATGTAACAGGGTAAAGCTTAGGCCATCCTGCTTGCTGCTGATTGGAAGCTGATACAGATTGTTTTTGTACTTGTGTCTTGGTATCACAGTTCTGTGAATTGTTCAGGTGAAAAAATTATGCTCACATGTGGAATATAACTACATGTGGAAATGTTTCTTGGAAAGATACAACATGTTTGGCCTGACTATAGCTCAGGAGGGTCCAGGTCAGGTTAAAAGTGTTGTATCTTTCTATTAAACAGTGTTTCCATATTTGAGCATAATTCTTCTATATTTTTACCTTCTTCATTGAAACTCCCAAGTTCCCTGCAGATGCATTTACCTTCCACTAAACCATTTCATCTAGTCTTACAACTGCTGTTGTTTTGATTCCATGTTTGTTGTCAACTTTCTCCCTCTGTCTGCACTCATAGATGTACGTTCAGTCCATAACCTGACCAAACAAGTACATCATCAGGCTCACTGTTATTGTAGCTTTTTTACTAATTCTAGAAGCAAGACTGGTTCATGCTAAAAAAGAATTTTCCTCTAACTTTACTAATAGATATCCTGTAAGTTCATAACAGAACAAGACAACCTTGCAGATATCTCTTCATTTATTCCCCTTCCCCCCCAGAAGCAAGACTTAGACATGTTCTTACATTATTGTAGTGTACTAATAGCAGTACTGTATTTTGGCTGATATGTAATGGTTTGTATGGTTAGTTTGAAACTGTATAAAAAGATGAATGGGAAACATGGTAAGTGCTGTCTTGATTGTGAATTATTCTTTATGCTGTGGCTTGAGTACTATGATGGATAGGCTAGTTGCAGTGATTGGTTAGTGGGTATGGGAATAAGTGTGGGTGATTAATCCTGAGTGAACATAGGATGAATAGTGTTAAAATATTTTATTTGAGAGCGATACCCTGTCTATGCACTTAGTGTTCTGTAAAGGTGAATAATGTTTTGAAGGAGTATAGAACTTTAGAATTCTAAGACTTTTATGAAAAAAAGATGGCATTATAGATAGGAAGTAAGAAAGTAAATCCGGGTAGGTAAGAAAATGGCAGAATTTTGGAGAGTGTAGTCAGAGGTAGGAATATCGAACTTGAAAGTTCATTGTTGATGTACTGTTAACAGTATACATAACATTAGAAAGAGATATGAAAAAGTGTAGAAGAACAAAAATTATTGTTGAGGGTTACTGATAATATTAGACCAGCTCATAATCCACTCTGATTGGGGTAGGAGGCAGTGATCAGATGGTTTGAGAAGTGGTCCATTGTTAGAAGGGACTTGATCTCAATCCCAGGTTGGGGCAGGGAACAGCTTGATTATTTGAAGCTTGTTAAGACAGACTGTACTGCTCTTCCAGTGCATCCACCAACATGTCACAAAAACACTGCTGCTAATACCATAATGCCAGTCCTGAATGAAACAGCCCTAACATGTATTCAGTATGGACAGTGAGTTTTAACACCAAATTGGTCACATATAAAGAGGTTTGAAATGTAAGATTGCTGAGGCTCTGGGAATGGACCGTCAAGCATAAGCGAAGACTTTGATGCATTAGTAAAAATGCCTTTTAACTATTTGCATATGGTGACATCTCCAGATGATTTTATTCTATTCAGGAAGACTTTTTGAACTGGAAGCATTGGGCATAACTTTCCTGAACTGCTGCACCATTAACAAGTTCTCAAAAGCTGAATAAAACCATCTGCTGATGGCAAGAAAGAACTAAAAGATGCAATATCAGACTGAAGAGGTCAAAGCTCCATTGCTACCTATGGATTGTCAGATCCCCTGCAATTTACACTACTAGTTATATGAATAAAGGTATGATATTTTGGAACAACCGGTAAAGCTGATCTGCAAGTTTCCCTCTGATTCACAGGACTAGTTATATGGAGAAAGTTATATAATTATGGAACATATCTCTGACATATAACAAGATGGTCTGTGTTGCAGGTTGTGGAAATTGTGTTGAAGTCCCTCGGCAGCACCTTACCAGCCCTTCACCCTCTCTGTACACACATCTTGGCCAGCAAGGAAGGTGAGGCAGATGGTAGAAGTTTTATTGATTCTTAACCCCTTAAATCAAAAAATTCATCATCATCATCATCATCATCATCTAATCCTGTGTTGCCCCATCAGAAGCGTAGGAGCCCAGGACAAGGCAAGTTGGTCCTGACATTTAAGATGAGAGCAACCAGCCTCACTCATCCCTGAGTGGCATTACATGACCAATAAACCCTAACCACCCCTTGGATATAAACTTGCGCAGGCTCAGTTTGATAGGAGTGCCTTAATTACCCACTAAGCCACCAGGTGCCATAATGTGGTTGTGTTACCACCCAGCATAGTAAATGGTTTCCTGGTGTACAGGAAACCATTTGGTTTGTTACTCAGCGTAGAATCACTCATAGACAGAAAGAAGAGGAAAAAATAAAGGAAAGAAAGACAGAAGAGGAAGGCAGGAACAAAGGAAGGAAGAGAGGCAAGGGCAGGTGCCTGAGGACAGCACTACATTGAGTGAGTGGATGGTGAATGCCCCCACCTACCACATTATGGCATATATTGTATCTTATTCTTGCTACCACCAGACGGTTTTATTTAACTTAAGAAAGGCCTCACATATTGAAGATAGTGCTATATCAAGTGAGTGAATGGTTGGGTTAAAGGTATGCTAGCTTATCGTGAGGTAGATTATGATGCGAACTGTCTGAGACAAAAGTTTGTGTAATATTTCACCTCTTCTACATCTCACTTTCCTCTGCTGGTCAGTGTTCCCAAGCTGAGAGAGGCTTATGTGCTTTTTCACCCAGATTATTCTCTGTGATGTGATGTGAGTTAGGGAGGAAAGTGTGGACATGTCACAGGGCAAATGTGAAGTAGATGCAGTGTAATAGTAGACAAACTTTTGACCTGACTTTAGCTTTCATACAACATTCCAAATATTGAATGATGATATAGATTACATTTTCTTACTTTTAGCATAGTAAATAGTTTCCTGGTACACAGGAAGCCATTTGGCTTGTCACTTAACACGTGACTCTGCACTGAGTGACAAGCCAAATGGTTTCCTGTACACCTGGAAACCATATGCCACAGTAGGTGGTAACCATATAACCAAACTATGGGACCTAGTGGTTTAGTGAGTAATTAAGGTGCTCCAATTGGATTGAGCTTGTGTGGGTTTTTATCCAAGGGGTGGTTGAGGTTTACTGCTCACATAATGCCACTCTGGGATGAGTGAAACTGGTCACTGTCATCTTAAATGTAAGGACCAACTTGCCTAGCCCCGGGCTTATGCGCACATCATGGGGCAACACAGGATTAGATGATGTATGTATGTGTGTAGTGGAGTTAGACCTTAACAAGTGTGAAGGTGTGTGCAATGGAACAGTAGATGGAATATTGACTTACTGTACATAATTTAACTTTTATAACTGCATTCCAAGTACTGTATTGAATATAACAGATGTCATATACTATATCTATTTTTGTTGGAGTCAGACCAGAGCAGAAATGGTGGGGCTGCCTGGCATGAGAGTGGTGATGGAGTGAGGTTGGCAAGACTGCTGGAGCAATTACGCGAATGCAAAGATGATGAGCAGCAGCGATCTTGGGCGCTACATGAAGATGAGCATGTCATTGCAACACATCTCACACAGCTTCTGGATCTTCTGGTATGGTAGCAGCTTGTTGACTCCTTTTTTCTCATTCTTTTGCTACTTGTGTGTAGACTGTTTATAGTAGGAGTTGCAGCCTCATGCTTATCTGCATGTGTACCCAGTGGTCTGCTGGAAACCAGCTACTGTACTTTCACTGGGTGCTTCCAGAGATATTTTGTCAAGGTTATGGTGAAGGATTGTCTGAGTTATGATTGTAAGGTGAGTAAATGGGTTGTGGTGTGCACATAGTGGACTGTTAGTGAACTGTATTTTGTGTTGGTACTCAGGGCTGTAACCAGGACTTGAAAACAGACGAAGCGAACATAGCCCTACTAGGGGGGTCTGGGGGCATGCTTCCCTGGAAAAAGAGATTCATAACACTTGGTAAAAAAGTGCTGAATGCAAACACGCACAATAAGCTTTCATGGCTTTTAGTAAACTCCATAAAGAACTTTTCAGCTTACATCTCATTTAGAGCATCAGTAAAATATGTAAGATGAATATGATACTGGTATAATGCTTTATGCATGAGTAATAATCCCGATAGGAATTTTTTTAAAGGAAGGTACACCAGCTCTGAGTGGGTAGTGACCACACACTATTTAGTGATCCAGCGAACACTGGCAACTTTCAGGAGTTTGTGGGGGCTCCTATTGCAGTAGGCTGTAGTAGCCTATACTATTTAGTAACGTTCTGAGTTGTGCTGATCCACTTCCGATGACTCACCCACAAGCACTGTGGGTTGATGACGACAGGGATGAGTTTAAAGTTATGGACTTTGGGGTGGGGGTGGATCGAGCAGGCTGCCAAAGGAGGGGAGGGGGAGAGGAGATGCCAGACGAGGTTCCCTCAAGGTGGTTATGGGCATTAACACATAGCAGGAAAGATTGATGCCTGCATTGTAGTCTGGCTAGGTGCACTTGTGTTGCTCTGGGTAAAGTAATTGTCTCATGGTAGTTCATGAAGGATGCTGTTGCTGAGGTTTTACATGGATGTGTTGTCTGTGTGCATGTGTATATGTGTGTGAAATGTTGTGGTAGGTGGAGAGTTGAGATGTTGTTGAGCTATTCTGTGTAGTGCTGGGAGGTTATTCATTTTTTGTTTCTAAGTGGTGATAGGTGATAAAGCATAATTACCTGTATGCAAGTTTTAATATTTTGGAACACATCCATGGCTTATCCATCCATCCATCATCCAATCCTACGTTGCCCCATGAGGAGCGTAGGAGCCCGGGGCTAGGCAGTTGGTCCTGACATTTAAGATGAGAGTGACCAACCTGACTCATCCCTGAGTGGCATTACTTGAGCAATAAACACCAACCATCCCTTGGATATAAACCTTCACTGGCTCAATCCGATTGGAGCACAATAATTACCCACTAAACTACCAGGTGCCAAAATTTCGTTATATGGTTACCACCCAGTGTAGTAAATAGTTTCCTGGTGTACAGGAAACCATTTGGCTTGTCACTTAGTGTAGAGTCACCCATAGGCAGAAGAAAGAGGAAAGAATGAAGGAATGAAAGACAGAAGAGGGAGTGTAAAGTCACCCGTAGGCAGAAGGACGAGGAAAGAATGAAGGAAAGAAAGATAGAAGTAGATGGAAGGAAAGAAGGATGGAGGAGAGGACAGGGCAGACACCCGAGAGCAGCACTAAATTGAGTGAGTGGATGGTGAGTGCCCCCACCTACCACATGATTTATCTGTTTATGGCTGCCTCTCACCATCTTTATCTACCCCACAGAATAATGGTGACCTTGAGGCATGTCGCAGTGTCCTTGCCTTGGATGACTTCCGCCCATTACTGACTCTGGTGCAGTACTACCAGATGGAGACACGATGGCCACTCCGCAAGTTACTTCTACAGGTTTGATTACACCCACTGTGTATGGAAAGTGGGTCTGCAAAGTAGAATACTTCCAGATAAATGTGCAGATGATTGAGCTTTTGAGGTACAACGAGGATCCTGGGGACTTGAATGATGTATGAATGAGTGTTTGACCCATTTCACAGGGCATACGTTTGACAGTTCTTAGTTCTTTCACTTTTGTACAGTAGAACCTTCTTATCTGCGGAATTTGCTAGCCAACATAGTGTGAAAATAATCAACATTCTGTTAATTATAAGGAGAGTGATTACATGTATTTCCACTTGTATATATAATTAGTGAAGAATAAATGCTTCCATTAAGAATTTGGTAATGAAAATTGAGGAGTTTGGTAATGTGGCCAAGTTCAGATCTGGCAACCCTGTTCCCAGTTACTGCCTAACCTTCTTCAGGGAAGACGTCCATCGTAATCGATGCCGCATGTGCTCGTTTTTTGTGAATAAACAGTGAATAAACTGCAGTACCTCGCCACTATAACCACATGGGAATTTACACTGTTGTGCAGTGTTATGAAATTAGAATTTAGAATGTAAAGGATTAACTGTGAAGTGAATGTGGAGTGCAATGTGGCGGTTGAGACTGGTGTGGTTCAGTTAAGAAGAATGTGCATTGTTAAACAATTATAACTCACAGTGCAAAGAATTAAGTGTAGCACAACACTGGATTACTGTATGTGCTTCAAGAGCATTTTCACAACTGCCAGACCTCAGGGAGTTAGAGGAGGCGGCCACAGACGTGCTGTAAGTACAGTACAGTACCCTGTATGCTGCTAGGCCTAAGTATTTTCCATACTCACTTCTTATTCCTCATTCTCTAGTTCCTTTTCATTTATTTCATGCTTTATGTCCATTATTGGTGTGAATAGGATCTTAGATAGGTTTAAATAAGTGCTACGCATGTCTGGTAGGGAGTTATTTAGGTGGCTTTCAAAGTTAGGTTGGGTTAGGGTCCATAAGTACTAGTCCAGCAGTCAGAGGCCCACTTTCCGGACAGGGCCACTTTCCGAACATGCCTTTGGCTCTATTACATTGGATAGTGGAGGGATGACTGTATATATATATATACATATATATATATATATATATATATATATATATATATATATATATATATCATCTCTATATATATATATATATATATATATATATATATATATATATATATATATATATATATATATATGTTCACTGCCTTCATTTCTCTCAGAGACCATAACTTGACTCTTCCCTACATTCACCTTTAGATTCCATTTCTTATAAACTCTCCCAAACTCATCCACCAAGCCTTGCAGCTCCCTTTCATCTTGAAAAATGTAACTGTGTTTAAGTACTTGGGTAGTGTGATTAGTAAGGATGGAAGTTTAGAGGGTGAATTGCTTGAATGGGAACAACAAGGAAGAAAGGTTGCTGGTTCCTTGAAAGCAGTGATAAGAAACAGGGACATGAACATGAAAGTGAAAAAGTTAATCCTTGACAGTATTGTGATAACAACTCTAATGTATGGAAGTGAAGCTTGGACCTTCTTGAAGGGACACAAGTCAAGAGTGAGAGCATTGACAATGAGTTATTTGAGAGGAGCATGTGGAGTCACATGGAAAGAGAGACTGACAAATAAGGAAGTGAAGGAGTATTGTGGTGTAGATGTGGATGTGATAGGAAGCATGTGGAGAAACACATTGAGGTGGTTTGGCCATGTGGAGAGGATGGAGAGCTTGAGACTGATGAGGAGAGTGTATGTGAGTGCGGTGGAGGGGGCGGGAGGGAAGGGAAGGCCAAGGATGAGATGGAGTGGAGAGGTAAATGAGAGAGGGGGGCTTGAGCTGGGAGCAGGGCAGTGAAATGGCAGGGGACAGGGTGACATGGAGGTGATTTGTTTGTGGCCACCCCTTATGGGATTAAGGGATCTGGCAATAGATAGATGGATATATTGTTTTGTTTTTAAAGCCTCCAACATGGTTGCATGCATCAGCCTTGGTCACCTAATGGCTGCTCTCCTTATTGCTTGATCTCTGGCAGCTTCCCCATACAGTCCCTTATCCTTGAGGTCACACTCAGTGACCTCGTCCCAGGTCATTTTTGGTGTGCCTCTCACAACCGTACACCTAAATTTAACACTTCTCACTTTCTGCACTCAGTTATCTTCCCCCCTCCTCTCCACATGCCCAAACCATCTCAATCTACCTCTCCTCATCACAACACTAATACACTGCAGTCCCATCCTACCTCTCAACTCCTCTTATGATCCAGACTTTATTGTGACCATTTGGCATGGAATCAGGTATAATCTGAGAACATTTCACATTTTGGTCATATTAGCCCCCCCAGGCCTTGCACTTAAGGACACATTGCACATCCGCTTATTTGTTCTCATGTCTGTACATGTGAGCCTGCAAATATTGTCTTCTTTTACTGCCCAGGTCTCACAACCATACAGCATCACACTCCTAACACATGCCTCATACAAAGGTCTCCTAGCACGGAGGGAGAGCCCTCTCAGCGTCAGGAGAGGCAACAGCTCCTAGAACTTTTTCCAGCCACTCCTCACTCAAGCCTCCAGCCCCACCTTCAGCACCTACCATGTGTCCCACCTAACAAAACTCTTCCACACACTCAAGAGACTCACCACTAAGATCAATCCTTTCATGCCTGACAATCTCCACGTGCTTTCCCTGACGCACCACACACATGAAATCAGCATTATTTCACATTCTGTCTCTAATACCACTATATCTCTTTTGCACCCACTTATCACAGACACTTCACAAAATGGAATTACTTCCCACTCCCTTGTGGCAAATCGCACATGGCCACTCTCCCTCATCTTCGATAGTACCACCACCAGCCCTAGATACCATCACTTTTGTTTTATCTGCATTTACCCTTAAGCCCTTGTGCCCCATACTATCTCCAGTTCCTAAATCTTTCCTCTGCCTCCCTTTCATTCTCTGCCATCAGCACCAAATAATCAGCTTACAACATCTCCCACTGGAGTCCATTTGAGAAGTCACTTGAGTGAGCTTCAGCTACCATGATAAACAACATGGGGCTCAAGATTGACCCCTGATGCACACCAACATTCACGGAAAACCCATCACTCAAATCTCCATTCACCTTTACCTGAGTGCAAGCACACACATACATAACCATAACCACCCTAACCAGCCCCTTCTCGATCCTAAACTTTCTCATTGCCCACTTCACCACCTCTCTAGGAACTCATTCAGAGGCTTTCTCCCAATCAACAAAAAGAAAGTACACATCCCTGTTCTTAACAATAATTCTTCCCTGAAGCAATTACCTGGTCAGAAAGCTTTATGCCTCTATAATTTCCTCTTTCCAGGGCATCACCCTTACCCCATCTACACATTTACACTTACACTCTTCAGGCAGTCATCAGGGCCAACACACTCATAATTATGTATGAGTACACTCAGTCCTCGTAAATCGTGGCAATTTGGGTCTGGACCACTGCCGCGATATACAAATTCCGTGGTTTATAAATAATAACTCTTATGTGAAAAATGAATTTGGGTCTGGACTTTGGCCAACCACCCCCCACAGCACCCTACCTACACCTATCTAGGCACCATCAAACACAAGCATACAAATTCGGGAATATTCAGTGCATGTTTTTAATAGAAATAAGCAGTGTTAAGGGATCTCACCTTAATCCTATGATGATATTGCTTAAGTGAATGGAGTGGGATGGTGTTGGGAAGAACTTAGAACCTCTCAGCACTTGTTCTTCCCAAACTCTTTCGACAGCTTTGAAAACGTCTCTCCCTTCTCAACACGACAAATGAGCTCCAAACGTTGACTGTACGACAGCGGCGGCTGCTTCTTGATGCCATACTGCTTAGAGCGCTTCATTAGGGGTTTGGGAGGGGCCATGGAAGGTAGGAGGTGGGGAGGGGGGAGGTGCACAAAAAAAGGCAGGTAGCTCTCGTACTCCACGGCGATGGTCCGTAGTGTGCGGACTGGCGGGAAGAGCAACAACAACGTGGTGGCATTAGTATTCACACTTGCCACCAGGGATGGGTGGTGATTGGTTGTTGGGTCGCAATTTTCAAATTGAATGCTGCAGTTTACGATTCTCCTCGGAAAAGGCCCACTTCGGTGCCTAGGTCCACGATTTTCGTGACTTAACAGCGATTTAAGGGTGCCAGCAGTCTGACAGCCACTTAGCCGTGATTTACGAATCCGTGATTTATAAACACGCGATGTACGAGGATTGAGTGTACTGTATATATGTTTACAGTATATGTATATATAGATAGATAGATAGATATATAGATAGATAGATATCATCATCATCATCATCATCCGGACCTCCTTTCCCACCCTAGGGCAGGGTGAGGGGTAGCGACGTTCAAACAGCCCAAATTTACCCAATCCAATGGGCCGCTCTTCCATTCATTCACCATTCAAGCCCCTGGAATCGTGGCTTTATCTGATATTTATTCATTTATTTATATGAGAGAGGGGGTGTGAGTTGGGAGCAGGGCAGTGAAATGGCGGGGGACAGGGCAACTTGGAGGCGATTTGTTTGTGGCCACCCCAAATGGGATTGAGGCGTCTGGCAATAGATAGATAGATAGATTTATTTATTTAACCCGCCGCGTCCCAGAGACGTGAATTCACGTCCTCACATGATGTACACTCATATCCCAGAGACGTAAATTAATGCGGCAACATTGCAAGGTCCCTAATTTGCACAATTTTCAATTTTCGTGAGTGATTTCGCGAGTGATTTTTGGCACTTATACACGGGACACCTTCCTCTATTCCTCTACAAGATGCCAAGCAGGGACAATGCCTTACACCGCATAACCTCTCCCCCCCCCCACACGCCATTGTCTCGGCAATTCACCTGTTACCAGTGACCTGGCCAATAAAGACATTCAGGGCCAGAGTGATTCCCCAATCAATGACAATGTGGAGGACAAAGTTTACATAGCATTAGAGGAAGAAACAGTCAGAAATGATGATCAGGTAATGTGGGAAAAAAAGGTCATGAATGGTTATGAGTTAGTGAGTGAAACAATACTTATAATGCCTATATTATGGTTTGAAAACCAATATACTCTTTTACTACATATAAATTCGTACCAAGTAAATAAATAAATACTGTTTATGAGTGGATAAAATAGTTACCCTCCCATAGAACTCATTTTCTTTGGTGCCAGCCTGTTAGAAAACCCAGTCAGGTAAGGAGGTACTTGTACCTGAATCGAGTATTTTAAACCTCAGGTGAGCGATTTCTCTATGAATTTTCGATGTTTCTCACCAAAAGCGGCTGTTTGAGCCAAAAAAAAAAAAAAAAGGTCCAAAAATGTCGGGACTGGGGCGTACTACTGCCCAGAAAACGTCGGGATGGGGCGGGTTAAAAAGTACTGATAACCACTCAGTTAATATCTGATGGTGCAGACTTTATTGTGACCATTGGGCATGGAATCAGATACTCTGAGAGCATTCCACACTTTGGTTAAATTAGTTTTGCATCCACATCTTGATGGTGTATGACCAAGTTTTTTCAATTGGAATCATGTCTTGGCTGTCCTCCAGCCATTACATACAATGAATATTGTTATCACTTAAAAACTTGAGCTCCTTTTTTGGACCAATGACATGGTGCACCATCCTGCATAAAGATGTTACAACTGTGAATGGCATAAACTGCAGGCAAAGGCTGTTTTAACTCCTGCAGATACTGGTCACAGTTCATTGTAACACTCTGGGAGAAAATGCAAGCTACTTCTCCCCCTAACACCACTAAAATTACCCCAAATCATAACATGGGTTTTTCATAGTTTTCTTGTGTACTGATGGTTGTACCTGCTGACTGTTTGTGGATGACCTCCTCAAGCCCCACGCACTTTTACACACCAGAATGAGTTTTCATCACACCACATGACATACCCACTGCTGTGGTGTCCAAGAACAATATTTGTGGACAAATTGAAGATGAGCCTTGCATATGTTTTCTGGCTTCATGGCAGTAGGCCAGTTCATCTCTTTTGGTGAATGATGTGCTGTAATACATTTCCCAGTATATCAGAGAGGTCTCTTTGTAACTCTGCTGCTGTCCTACTAGGGGTCTTGAGTACTTTTTGCTTTGGAAGAGTATGTATGACCTTAGAAGTCTTGTGTGGTCAGCCAGAATGTATTGGTAGGAGTTTAACAGCTGGCTGGCCACTTGATGCAATCATCAGTCTGCAGTGTTGCACTCACAGTCTGACAGTTTCTTTAATAAGGGTCTTTTCTCCTTGCAAAGAGAGGCTTCTAACCTTTTCCTCACGTGACATGCACTTCCCAAGCATCTTGACTAACAACAGGAAAAAACTAGGGGCTCCACAAAAGACACTTAAAAACCAAGTGGACAGCTTTAGAAAAAATGCACATGCACCCTCCTGTGGTGAGAACTCCATGAGCACTGTTTTTGCAGTGAGTGTAGGTCATTGATGTCTGGGTGTGTTTCAGGTGTTTGGTGCAGTGTGCCAGATGTCAGCAGCTAACATCTCTTATCTCTCTGCCTCTGTCTTCCCAGTGGAACTTGCCAGGTGAGTAGTACTGGTACTTCATCTGTTATGGGTTTTTTTCCCTTCAATTAAGCAATTCCCCCCTCCCCCCCTCCCAGCTCCAGATGATTTTATTCAGCTTTGGCAAGACATCTTGGAATGATGGGATAAATGAAGTTGTGTCTAACCTCTTCAGTTTGAAAGTCTCTCCATAATTAAATAAAATTATCTTGAATTAGCAAGAATAAAATTAATAATGTATCATAAGAGTGAATTGGTTAATAATCTGGTTTTATGCTTTAAGTGCAGCTTGCACTATTTTATGCTGGAAGTTTGTGTGTGTACCGTAGTGTTTTGATGTAAAATTATGGATAAGCATTGCATTATACTTTATACTGTATAATTAGAGACAAAAGCAGGATAATTTAAGTAAAGTGTATGTAGAAGAAACATTCCCCTTATTTCCCCTTGTTTTCATATCATTACTCATCTGTAGATTTGGCAGGTATCAGACTGCCTAGTACTCCAATGTATTTCCAATATTCCACAGCCAAGAGACCCCAGTTTTTATTGTACAGTTAGTCTTTACTTAATCTAGGTTGTAAGGAGAAATGCAACTTTAAGTGAAACACCATAAGTAAGACATGGTTCTAGATCATGACATGAGGTTATGAAAAAACGGAAAAAAAAAAAAGCAACTTTATAATGAAGCATCAGTGACTTTTAAGTCAGACATGGGTGCTAATTCATGAGTAACTTTATAATGAGTCAGTTTAAAGTGAAAGAACTTGAAATAATTAAATGTATGTGTGTTTTCAGAGAGATGGTGGAGAGCACTTGCAGTGAGGAGCGGTTACAGTATATCTCCCTGGTTCTTGGGATGGTCTTGTGTATGGGTGACACCCTCCCATACACACACTTCAGTATGTATTTCTTATACATATCTCATCATTTACCAGTATACCAATATACGAGTAGCCCTTGTTGTGTGTCAGGGATATGCTATAAAATATCACAGCTTTTCCTTACATTTGGTATTATTGATCTTTTTGGAGAAACTCATGCAGTAGCTCTTGATATCTCTAAAGCTTTCGACAGAGTATGGCACCATTCCCTGCTGTCCAAACTCCCTTGCTATGGACTAACGTCTTTTGTTCCTTTGATTTCTTCTTATCTTAGTGACAGGAAAATAAAAGTAGATGATGTATATTCGAATTTCCACTCAGTTAACGCCGGCGTGCCGCAGGGATCAGTTCTGGCGCCAACCCTATTTCTGGTTCATATCAATTATCTCTTATCTGTCACTCACAATCCCATTCACTCATATGCAGATGACTCAACACTACATAGTTCATTCACACTCAGACATCCATTTACAAAGTCTAATATCTCTACCTCTCAACTCAGTACAGCCATCTCCATAACTCAAGATCTATCTACAATCAGTGAAAGGGGACAAAACAACCTTGTCTCTTTTAATGCTAGTAAAACTAAATATATACAGTTTACTAATAGACAGATATTACCAGATTCGTACATTACCTTCAGTGCTACTAATATTCCCATCTCCAAAAGTTTTGAAATTCTTGGTGTCTCACTTAACAGTGCCCTCAGCTGGACCTCTAATGTCAGATCACTTGCTAAAACCGCCTCAAAGAAACTTGGATTATTGTACAGAGTCCGTAACTTCTTCGCCGATGAGCAGTTAGCTATAATTTATAAGAGTCATATGCGCTCTCAGCTTGAATATTGATCATTCTTGTGGAATGGTTGTGGAGAGGTTGCATTAAGACAACTAGACAAAATTCAGAATAAAGCTGTTAGAATCATTAACAACCCTGCCATTACATATAAACTACCTCCCCTGCAAGTAAGAAGGAATGTTGCCTCCCTTGCATTATTTTACAGATATTTTTTTGGCAAATGCTCAGACGAAGTTGCGTCCATGGTGCCACCTCTCCATGCCTTCCCTCGTGCTACAAGGGCATCTGGTAGCGCTCATGACTGGAATGTCACTCAACCATACTGCAGAACTTCTGCCTATCAGAATTCTTTTATTCCCCGAACTGCATCTCTCTGGAACTCGCTTCCCCAGAGTTGTTTTCCTCCAAATTTCAACCCACAACTGTTCAAGTCTAACTGTTACAGATATTTTATGAACAGAGGACACCAGTAATCTGGTGTATGGATTTTTTTTTTTAACCCATTTGTTTTTCCTTCCTCTGTTCTGTTATTTATTAAAAAAAAAAAAAAAAAAAATTTGTTGGGGGAACTGACAAATAGGTTTTATAGGTGGCACTGAAGCTTCATTATATTTGTAATGGATGCAAGAGCATATAGAGGTTGGGGGAGTGGACTTTCTGAATCAAGGTCCAAGTAAAATGGAGAAATAGAAGAAGGGAAGGACGGGAGGAAGGAGTAGATGCAAGAAGAGTGGAAACGTTACAAGAGGATGAGAAAAAGTCAGAGTATAAGAGAGAAGTGGAGGAACGATTGGATAAATATGAATTGCAGCAGATGGGGGACGTGGAAGGTGTGTGCAAGATATTCACAGAAGAAATATGTGCAGCATGTGAGGTGGTGTGTGGGGTGAAGAGAAGACAACAGGGGGTGCAAGGAACAGCATGGTGGAATGAAGAAGTGAGACAGGCTGTGGCACTAAAGAAGAAAGGATATAATAAATGGATGAGAAATAGGGATGTGGAAGAAGCTCAGAGATGGAAGAGAGAGTTATATATAGAAAGGAAGAGAGAGGTGAAAAGATTAGTAAGAGAGAGCAAGAAGAGAGTGGATGAGGAATTTGGAAGGAATTTGAGTGTAAAGGTGAGGGAATGTAAGAAAATGTTCTGGAAAGAGGTAAAGAGAGTTAGACAGGGTGGCAATGAAGTTAGTAGGGGAGTGAAAAATAAAAATGGTTGATTACTAGTGGAGAAGGGAGAAAAAGTGAGCAGATGGAAAGAACACTTTAAGGAATTGTTGAACATAGAGAATGAAAGTAATGCAAGTATAAGTGGCTGTGGAATGGCTGGAAGAAGGAGGGAGGTGAGAGGAGAGGAAGAAATCAGTAGGATGGAAGTTGTGGAAGCAATGAAGAAAGTCAAAATGGGGAAAACCCCAGGAATTGATGGAGTATGTGGTGAAATGCTCAAGCATTGGGGAGAGATAATAGAAGAATGGATGTGGAAGATGTGCAGATTACCCTGGGAGGAAGGTAGAGTCCCGGAGGATTGGAAGTCATGTATAATTATTCCCTTGCACAAAGGTAAAGGGGAAAAAGAAATGTGTGGTAATCACTGGGACATTTGTCTTCTTAGTGTAATAGGAAAAGTATATGGTAAGATACTTATTGACAGAGTTAGGGAAATAACAGAGGAATTAGTTGGAGAAGAACAGGGAGGCTTAATGAAGGGAAGAGGTTGTGTAGATCAGATGTTCATTTTTAGATCTTAAGTGGAAAAGTTTCTAGAGAAGGGAAAAAAGTTGTATGTGACCTTCATGGATTTGGAGAAAGCATATGACAAGGTGGATAGACAAGGATTGTGGAAAGTATTAAGAATATATGGAGTAGATGGGCAGTTGTTGAATGCTGTGAAGAGTATGTATGAGGGTGCTAAGGCTGCTGTGCATGTGGATTGTGAACTGTGTGAATTTTTCTATTTGAAGGTTGGGTTGAAACAGGGATGTGTCATGTCTCCTTGGTTGTTCAGTCAGTACATGGTTGGAGGTTATAAAAGAGTTACAAGGTAGGGCAGTGTTTGGAAACTCCCTGTACTGTTGTTTGCAGATGATCCTGTGTTGTTAAGTGAAGACGAAGGGGAGCTGCAAGGCTTGGTGGATGAGTTTGTGAGAGTGTGTAAGAAACGGAATGTAAAGGTGAATGTAGAGAAGAGTAAAGTTATGGTCTTCGAGAGAAGTGAAGCCAGTGAATGTACAGTGAGGTTAGATGGGGAGGAAATGGGAAATGTGAGCACGTTTAAGTACTCGGGTAGTGTGATAAGTAAGGATGGAAGTTTGGAGGGTGAAGTGCTTGAAAGGGTGCAACAAGGAAGAAAGGTTGCTGGTTCCTTGAAAGCAGTGATAAGAAACAGGGAAGTGAGCATGGAAGTGAAAAAGTTACCATACTACATAACAGTATTGTGATATAAACTCTAATGTATGGAAGTGAAGCTTGGATGTTGTTGGAGAGACACAAGTCAAGAGTGAGAGCAGTGGAAATGAGTTATCTGGGAGGAGCCTATAGAGTCACGTGGAGAGACAGGCTGACAAATGAGGATGTGAAGGAGCATTGTGGTGTGGATGTGAATGTGATAGGAAGCTTTAGGAGAAACACATTGAGGTGGTTTGGCCATTTGTAGAGGATGGAGAGTGAGGTGGAGAGGGGGAGGGGGAGGGGGAGGCCAAGGATGAGATGGAGGGATGGAGTGGAGAGGTATATGAGAGAGTGGGGTGTGAGCTGGGAGCAGGGCAGTGAAATGGCGGGGGACGGCAACATGGAGGCAATTTGTTTGTGGCCAGCCCTTATGGGATTAAGGCATCTGGCAATAGATAGATAGATAGATAAATGTTTTCTGCAGTAACATTTGACTTTATCTGCATCCAGTGGTTGAAATATTGAAAGCAAATGACCCCCTGTGCATCGTAATTGGAAATCAACTGAGTGCACTTCACTAGAAGAACTGTTGTCTAAATCATTTTTTTGCAAGATATCATAGTTGTAAAAAATGAAGCAAAATCAGAAGCCCATTGGGCATCAGATACAGAAGTTGGTTTAACAGTTTCATTCTTCCAACAAACCAAATTGTTCACAACTGCAGACAGTGTTTTTTATTACCACCACATGAATCAACTTTGTTTTGATAATACCTTACCTTTTGGCCAGTGTGAACAACTGCTCTTCTGGCACAAACATAATGCAAACGAGTTAATTCTTTCCTTTGTAAGCACCACTCACGTTCTGCCTTTCTACATTGTCTACACAAAGAATTAATTGATAGACCATACCACGGAGAATTGTCACGTACAGTGATTGTTTTTACTACCTCAGGACAGTAATGATAAAAAATTGACCTAAGCTCATTGTTATATATGTCAACCAAATCATCAAAAGAAAGATTTGAAGAATCAATGTACTAGTAGTTTAAACGCTGACCAGTTTCAAGACACATCAAATGGCAGTCAACATTCCTGTTATTTTTTAACCTGATGACCTTTTTATAGGAAGGGGATTTCGGGGTATCAAAACTAAAAGTGATCAGAGCATGATCAGAGATGGGGGGGTCAACTGAGTCAACCTCCTTATCAGATATGCACCTGCAACCAACAGGGGACAAGATCAAGTCAAGGACATGTCTGGAAACATGAGTTGGATCACTTACATGATTGAGAAAAATTATTCTGGGTGATCAACTGAATGAATTCTGAAGAAAGTGGTTTTGACTGGATTGTCAACCCAATAATTAAAATCACCACAAACAATAAGTCCTCATGATTTAAGAGAAAACACTTCAAGAAACTGCCCAAACTCCTCCATAAAACCTCGATCTGTGTCCAGATGACCTGGTCAGTAGGGAATTGCAGCTCTAGGCTAATGGGGTTCTGATGGAGATTTATTAATACTGTACTTCCATAAATTCAAATGAAGATGGGGTCAGATCTGAGTCTGTGAGAAATGTTTGCAAGTGCTGCTGAGTAGATGAGTGCTACACTTCCTCCTTGATAGTCAGCAACAGGCCTGGGAATTCTTATAATAGAATGTGTCTTAGACAAAGCGCTACAAATAATATTAATATCAGACTCGTACAACCAGGTTTAAGTCAAGCACAAGAATGTCAAGCTTGTACTGATTTAGAGCTTCATTGATATATGTTCTCTGCAAATCTGATGATATTTTGTGTAATTAACCTAAAACTGCCAACTCCATATCTAGAATGCTAAACAGTGACAAGAGATTAACACTAGAATCTGATCCTAATCATGAAGTGCTGTGGAAGGATGGAGATCCATAGTATTGTTTTATTTTGCCATTGAACTGCTGGAAATAAGCTGCAAAAGGATGAAAATTTCTATCAAGTGAAGGTGGACAAACTATATTAACCCCTTAAGCGCGGGCATGTCGGAGGCGGTCCGTGTACCTCACGCGGGGATATTCGCGTTCCGACTGACTTTTTAAAAATATTTGCCAAAAATTAGTTATTAGTCCTAGATTATTATAATTACATATGCATATGGCATACACCTTCAGCTTTCTCCTGGGATGTTTATTGAGCCTTCGTCGACTACCATAGGACATGTGGAGACTTCTGAAGTTGGTTAACGAAGTCTCCACTTTACACTTCCCTACACTCCGTAATATGGTTACCACTGCCTGATGTTATAATTTCAAACACTATTCTATGAATTTCAAGTAGTTTGGAATCCATACTCCAAAAAAAAAAACACTGTGAAAGCAATGTAAATTATGAGCGCATACAAGCATTCTTCCCGTGCTGGTTCCCCGATGGTATTCTGAGGCGGAGCTGTCATTTATTATTTATAAACAAACTCACAGTTTATATTCATAGTACTTTATTACATTTATTTATATCTACAATATTTATAAGTTTCTTTCAGTACTAGTAGTTTATTTTCACTCCAGGCATTAACTTTCTCATGTATACTAGCTTAGAGAGCGAAGCTATCACTTTCATTTTCATTACTTTCACTTTCACTTTCATTACTCCTAGTATATATACTTGTATTCTTATATTACTACTTTACAATATTTACCTATAAGTTTCTTTCAGTACTAGTAGTTTATTTTCACTCCAGGCATTCACTTTCTCTTATATACTAGCTTAGAGAGCGAAGCTGTCACTTCCATTTTCATTACTTTCACTTTCACTTTCATTACTCCTAGTATACTGTATATACTTATATTCTTATATTACTACTTTACAATATTTATCTATAAGTTTCTTTCAGTACTAGTAGTTTGTTTTCACTCCAGGCATTCACTTTCTTGTATATACTAGCATAGAGAGTGCAGCTGTCACTTTCATTTTCATTAATTTCACTTTCATTACTCCTAGTATATATACTCGTATTCTTATATTACTACTTAATTACATTTCTATTCACATTCTCTGTTTTATTTACATTATTTACATTTCTATTTCACTTACACTTTTATGCACTGTCACTTGCAGTAACTTATAAAACTATTTTCCACTGTCCAGTTATACAGTATTTACATTCATTGCTTTTACTTTCTGTTTACACATAATTTACATTTTCACTTGCACTGTTTTAGAGACCAGAAAGATCGTAGTCACTATCCATCACTATCATTGATAAATTAGCTAGTTCACGTTCCACAGCAGAGTCACTTAGCCTTTACCCCTTCCCACACGAGCTTTAGTAGGAGTAGAGGTCACAGGGACCTTTGCATGGGGCTAAAAAGCAGTGGAATTGGACAGGCGCGAATCCGACGTGATTCCACCTTGAAAGACGAGAGTAAACTGACTGCTGGGTCTAGGTCTAGGGGCAGTGAAGGGTTGCCAACGTCAGCGTGGTGAGAGCTGCTAATATATATGCTATGAAATGATTGGCAGGAAATCTAGACAATACATAATAAATTAGGTAGTTCCAGGTGAATGTAAATATCACTGAGGCATCTCCCTTCCATTCTTATATATATTTTTATTATGAGAAAAGGTCATACAGCATATTTCAAGGGGAAATAAACAGGGAAAATTAGCGAACGAGTGCACGTGCGGTGTTGCCAGGTGATAATTAGCCAATTCCAGGTGCATGGCACTATCAATTACCTTTTTTCTTTTTTATGTATATTATTTTGTATGAGAATAAGGCACAGGGCTCATTCCAATGGATGAAATGAGTGGAAAAATCTGGGCAAGATTTGCCTAGCGCTTCGCAGCTGGGGCAGGCGGGAGGAGAGAGTAATGGAGGGGAGGTAGGGAGGGGAGTCAAGAATGGGGAAAAATGGCTAAATTGTCAACAGTGGATGGGAGAACAGGTGACAGTAGCAGCACTGACTATTGTTAGACACTGGCAGTACTGACAGATGATACAAGCGACCACTTCAAAGCCCGGATGAATTCAAAATAACACAGAATCGCAAAAGTGACTCCCCGCAGTATGATCCATTGCACCAGAGCGTCACGAAAGTGACGCCCAGCGGTTAGGGGGTTAAAAGAGTGTTAATACGAGATCATTTATTTTTCAGAAAGGATGGTGTGTGTGAAATAAACACAGTGCAGTAGTTATCAAACACTTGACAAAAAAGATATCTTTACACTTTCCAGTTTTTATGTTCTGAAGCAGTGGATGAATCACTTGAAAATGATTCCCATTCCTTCTCATTTATATGTATACATGCTTTTATTACCAACACTTCTTCCAACATGAAGTTTATACAATATGTGAAATAAACTCTCAATCAGAACTGTTTGCATTAGGAGAAAAACACAACCAGCAACAGTGCCCCTTTCAAAACCATTGATCACCTGTGTAAAGATATTTTTTCGGTTTAGTGTACTTCAGTACTTTCTTGATTTTCATATGACATTAACCAGTGAGAACTGAACCCTCCGTTATTGCCTTCAGTCAGACAACATTCTTGATTATATTCTTGCTATCCTAAGATGATTTCATTCAGCTTAGGGAGGAATATCACATTGTTAAGAGGTTAATGGAGACTGTTTCCAACCCTGTCACTACAAATGGCTCCTCTAATGTATGTTTCCAATCCTGTCACTACAAATGCTCCTCCAAAGTTAACAAAATTATTTATTGGTAGCATGGGAAAAAAAAAAATACATCATCGGGTTCAAAGTTTTAGGTATTTTATCCTAATTTACCACTGTTGGCTTATCTCTAACCTGATAATATGTCTCATTATATCATCCAGGATGGCCATAGTTTAAACATGTCTTTTCACATGTCTATTGTTTGTTCATCATCATCATCTAATGACAATGATGAACATATAATAAACATGTGAAAAGACAAGTTTATTCATCTGAATTTTTAAGTTGTCTATGGACAGCTTAAGTATCAGGAAACCTTCACTAAGTCAGACCCACAGAAATCTATCTGTCTGTCACAGAAATCAAAGGTACTTATATTAATTCATCATTCATTTGTCATCTAATCTAGTGTTAAGTCCACTCATATCTTAAACAAATCAGATACAGCAGGATTTATTTGCAGACCTGTAGCTAGGGGGTAGAGGATGGTCACCCGATTTTGATGGCAGGAAAGGTTCATTTTTTTAAAGATATAGTAGTTGAGTTTTATTTAGTCAAGTTGACCATTTTATGACATGATGTAAGATGGAAAATTAGCTAAGCTGCACACTTTATACCCTTTAGTTAGTGTGGAGTAAGATTCACATTTTAAGATATAGCAGTAACTTATATTTTATATATGTACTTAAAAGTTTCATTTAGTCAGTATGACCATTGTGAGGGAATGTAAGGTACTAAACCAAGATGGAAAATTAGCTAAGCTTCACACTTTGTTGCCTCTAGTTAGTCTACAGTAGTGAAGATTTACTGGACTTATTTTAATGTGACCCTCTTGAATTATTTTAACATTTTAATGTGACTTATCACCTCTACAATCCAATGACATTCTGTATTTTGTTCTTGTAGTCACTGGATATTTTGTAATAGACTTCTATACTGTAAAGTATAGCCCTTGTTAACTTGTGCCCACCAGGAAATGTTTATGTATGTTTTGAGTGGTCAGGGGCAGTGTGACAGGGAGTGTATACAGTATATGCATTTTGGCTTTTCCCACCAGCCTTTGAAATTGGATGATTCCAGTTTTGGTAGGAGACCTCATGTCACTTCCCCTCATCGCTACCCACATCATGCAAGCTGACTTCAGTTACCCATGAACACTCAGACTGAGAACTTATTAATGTGTCTGGTGACTTTGCTTACTTTGGTAACTACAGTCAATATTATGAAAACACTGGGATAGAAAATTTATGAGAAACATATGAAATACTGTAAAAGTATTTGTAGAGCATTGTGATAATTTAGGAGTTATGTATAATGATCCCTTAGATATTGCACACTTGGTTATAGCTGCTTTTGTTATCCCTGCAAAATGAAAACCTGCACTCCTGCTGTTATTGTGCATTTTTCAGCAAAAAAAAAAACATTGTTTTCATACACCTCAGCTGGTTTCTGCTGACAATAATGGTGCAGTTTCAATGGTTTCTGATGGCTTTTATGGATTCAAAGATGAGACTGTACTCGAGGAGTTAATCCCTGGTGGCGGAGACCAGTAACTCTCCACCCCCTTGCCTCAGAACCCCTTGCCTCAAGCCCATTCAGGTCTCCCTGTGGTATGTGTTTCTTTTGTATTGTGCCCTTTTCATCACTTTCTGCTAACCAAACCATGCATGCGTGTGTGTGTTTCTGGTAATTATCATATGTATTTAGTGGACCTAAATTGTTGTAAAAGGGAAAATTAGAGCATGCACTTGAGCTGTTTGGTACCAGCTAAGATAAATCCCATAGGTTCTGTGCCTTCATTATCGTGATTATCACGTGTCTTGCTTGGTTCCAGTTGTGCGTGATAACCAAGGGATCATTGTATTTTATGTGATTTCAGTATACAGTTATTCATAAGCATAAAAGGTAATATGTGTTGTATTGAGTGAAAGTATAACCACATTGCATTAAATGCAGGGTGGCTCAGTGGTAGAGCACCTGACTCAAGACTGAAGGGTTGAGAGTTTGCACCTTGCCTGGGTAGGTATCCTGCTGGGAGAGATAGCGCTCTCCCCTCACCTAGCGGGTTGTAGCAGCTGTGACTCAGTGGATAAGAGCTCTGACCAAAGGGTCAGAGGTTCGAGTCCACCTAAGGGTTATTGGCAGACACCAGGAACGGCATCCGAACATAAAGTGCCACACACTCCAAACCCAACTCCTCTAACCCAGGGGCAACCCCTTAGCCCTTGTAAAAAAACGGAGACACGGTGTAACCTCAAGAAAAAAAACAAATTAATATTCTGGGCTAAATTTAGATCAGGACATCACCCAGCCTTCTTCAGTCACCAGTGTGGATTTGGTGGAATCACAAATGACACATGCCCAGCTTGTAGGCTAGGCCCATACAACATAGCATACAAAATGGAGCACTGCACAGCACATGCCACGCTAAGACATAGACACATAAAAGTGTAAGAATCTATGGGATGACTCCATAGGTGCAGTTGGTAAACTTTCAGCAAATGGGTCTCCTCAGCCAGGCACCAGGGGTAAGCAACAAGAACAACATGTTTCGCTTGAATTAGTACCACTAGAAAAAATTCATCAAAGTTATTTGTGGTGTAAAGATGATTATTAACCCTATCTTGTCCACCGGCGTTGAACGACATTTTATCGGAGCATGGCCACCAACGTCGATGTGGTGCGACCTGTAAAAAACTGCAAACAATTTTGGGAAGGTAACGAAGGTCTGGGAGATGTTGACACAGACCTACTCCAGCCTCTAAACCACTCAAACAGTCAGTACATCTCGTGAATCAGTCATGGGTGGATGTCAGTTCTGTATTTAGCTCCCCTCATGTATTAGTGTAAGTAAGAATAAGAAAGTCAAGAAAGAAAGAAAGTGCTGCACCCATTATCTTTCTCCTCTCTTTACTTCTGACTCTTTCCTAAACCACCCAGAGTAAAACAAAAAAATCCATACGAGAATGAGCATTATAAACATTATCCATCCATCATCCAATCCTATGCCACCCCATGAGGAGCATGGGAACCCCGGGCTAGGCAAGTTAAGACAAGAGTGACCAGCCTCACTCATCCCTGTGTGGCATTACATGAGCAATAAACCCCAACCATTCCTTGGATGTAAACCTATACAGGCTTAATCTGATTGGGGCATCTTAATTACCCACTAAACCACCAGGTACCATAATTTGGTTATGTGGTTACCACCCGATGTAGGAAATGGTTTCATGGTGTACAGGAAACCATTTGGCTTGTCACTCAGTGTAGAGTCGCCCACAGGCAGAAGGAAGAGGAAAGAAGGAAAGAAAGACAAAAGAGGGAGTGTAAAGTCACCCGTAGACTGAAGAAAGAGGAAAGGATAAAGGAAAGAAAGAAAGACAGAAGAGGCAGGAAAGAAGAGAGGAAAGGGCAGACACCCAAAGCAGCACTACATCCAGTGAGTGGATGGTGAGTGTCCCCACAGCATTAGAAACATAAAATAGGGGGAAGACATTCATAATTGTGATATTTATTCATTCATTCACTCATTCATTCACTCATTCATTCATTCATCATCTAATCCTGTGTCGCGTAGGAGCCTGGGGCTAGGCAAGTTGGTCCTAACATTTAAAATGAGAGTGACCAACCTCATTCATCCCTGAGTGGCATTATGTGAGCAGTAAACCCCAACCTCCCCTTGAAACTAAACCTGCCCAGGCTCAGTCTGATTGGAGCACTGTAAATTACCCACTAAACCACCAGACGCCATAATTTGGTTATATGGTTACCACCCAGTATAGTAAATGGTTTCCTGGTGTACAGGATACCATTTGGCATGTCATTCAGTGTAGAGTCACCTGCAGACAGAAGGAAGAGGAAAGAATGATAAGTATAGTTTGTTTATTTTACATATTGTTTTGCACAAGCATTTCAGCAATATGTCAGGTGTTCTTGTGGTGAATATGTGGATGTAAAACATTCTCTTCCCTTCACACTAATTCCCTCGCACGGTGCTAATTCTGAGTCGTTTTGAATTTTAGACACAGTGGTACTTCCTGTACACACAGAGCAGGACTTTTATCTGGTTTGAGTCTAAAAATATCATCTCTTGCCTCTCTTTGGAGAAAAACTAAACTACCCAGACAACAGAAATAACTGGATACTTGGATAAATGCAGTAAACATAAAAAAGAATGTGAAAAAATTCATACTAATTTTTTTTTATGAAACCTCCCATATTATGTACTGATTTTGTTCATAATGCACTTATCTAGTCCTTTCAAACCATTTCAGCACCGCTGAAGTTTTTTTTTTTTATGTGTGTGAAAATATGGATTTTTCTTCGTATGATTTTTCACTCCTCTACTTTGTTTTCATTCATTCATTCATTGCCAGACGCCATGTATCCCAAACGGGGTGGCCAAGGGCTTAGAGTTAATTGTTTTACAGGGAGGGGCACTAATCCTCCACCAACCCCACTTGACACGTAGGGATGCCAACAGCATCTGGTGTTCCCAGGCGGTCACCCATCCGAGTACTAACCAGACCCAACGTTGCTTAACTTCGCTGATCGGACGGGAAGCGGTGTACTCAACGTGGTATGGCCCGCCATGTATTCAGTCACTTGGCGAAAAATTTTCGCACATCATTGCAAAGCATAGGATGGGTCTTGGAAGCTAAAAATTGTATTGCTAGATGTGCCAGATGTTTCTCTTCAATTTGGCAAGGAAAAAAAAAAGATTTTCTAAACTGAAAAATCAGTGCTCAGGCAAGCCTGTGGGTACTGACAAATTCCACTGGTTCAGCCACGGAGGGGTTAATTAATTATTCCACAGTCATAATAATTATATAAGAAAATCAGTGCATCGTAATTGGAATTAGGCCAGTTGTTTCAGTTGACTCAGCAGAAAATGCTAAAGCTGTCCAAAATGCTAGGAAAACCATCTGTGCAAAGTAGGTAAGTGCATTTTCTTATTCAGTTTAATGTATTCTGCCATTTCAGATGGTTGTTGAAAAGGACTAAAAAAAATCCATGCAAGACAGAATAGCCAGTTCTCACAATCCCTGTAGAGGAGGGGTAAACCCCTTGACTGCATGGGTGTTGTCCTATACTGAATATGATCGTTTGATAACAGAACAAACTAAAAATTATAGTACTAGATTCAAATGGTTGATGACTAATTACACCTACTTACTGCCTCTATGACACGGAATTTTCTTTTTTATGGCAGGTGTGATGGATGAGAAGTTTCTGGGGCAGCTTTTGGATGGAATTGAGCGCTACCATGAAAACCCTGACACTGAACAACTTGGGGATCTGTACCTTACCTTAGTGCTGGCATTCAACCTCCAGTACCCCACTCTCCCACCCCCAGCACTGGCTGCTCCACCTCCACATGACTCCGCTCTTCCTAATGGCACTGAGGAGGCAGTGGGCACTGGAGGAAGTGACATTTCTGAGAACCTAGTGATAAAGCTCTTGGCGCAGAGACAAGATACCAAATATTTCACAGAGAAGCTTCTGTTGCTCTTTAATAGAGAAGGTCAGCCCTGTGGAAGTTTTTTGTTTTGTGTTGTGAAAGAAGACAGTGTATTTAGATTATGATTTTTAGTTTTATTGAGGTCAGGGGTATAAAAGTCATGTTATTCTAATAAATAAAAAGGTTAGTGTATGTAGATTATGTTTTTCGTCCAAGCTTGTCTTAGAATTTATGGGTAAATTCATGTTTTCATGTCTTTCTGTTTGTCTAAAAAAATAAAAATCAGATTTGTGTGTGTGTGTGTGTGTCTCTCTCTCTCTCTCTCTCTCTCTCTCTCTCCTGTTCTAGGCATAGGCTTCACAGCCTGCTCCCAGGGCCCGGTTGTCCTCCTACGTACCCATTGAAGCTAAGCAGTTTTGTGTGGCTGTGTGGATTGTGAACCCTGTGAATGAAAAGTATACAAGGGGAAAGAGAAGTGCAAGATTAAATGGACAGGAGATAAAATGTGGTAGAATTGTGTGATTGAAAAATCTCCAGCCACCTCCAGGGAACTTAAACAGATTAAACAGAGCTTATATATATATATATATATATATATATATTTTTACCCCAACAGGTCTGTCAGATCAGATTTCTTATATCTACCTAGATCACTTTAATTTTTTTTGCTCCTACTGCTGTGTGTGCCACCACACCTTACCATGCTGCCCCTTTTTGTGTTAGTCATCATCCTCACAACTCCACATGTACCATCACAATCAGAAGTTCACTTACACTTCCCAGTGTAGTGTGGCAGTGGAAGCTTTTACACGAATCACATTTGTGTGATTACAGCCTAAAGCACACAGCAAAAGAATATGAGTAGGAAAGATACTCCCTGGCATTCAAAGAAGAATCAGAAGTATTGAAGGCAGGACATCGTACAGGCAGGGAATCACTGGCAAACTTTTGCCTCTCCTAGCATGACAAATACTCTGATTATAAATGATGAACCATATAACTTTTCTTGGTAATGCTTTATCATATTAAGTAGAGAAATTATTTAGATGAAAAGAGCAAGTGGCCATAACCTTTCCCCATATACTGTCAGAGGACCCGCTAGCCATGTTTGAACATGAGCCACGACCATCCCATTCAGTGCTGAAGATGATGCGTGACATGTATGCCAGCCGAGCCACTGCTTCTACCTTCTATACAAATGATGAACGTGTGGTTTGTGATATCATCATCCGACAGCTGACCGATCTTCCTGCTGATGATACAGTGAGTTGTGCCACATTATTTATACTGTACTGGTATGCCACCTGAAGTTGTTTGATCATACTCTGGAACCCTGTATAGGCGGGTTCCGGTATACGAGTGGGATACATTAATGGAGTACTGTTAGAATAGCAAAAACTCCAATAACGGAGTATATAATTTATGGGAAAAATAAAAAATAGGGTTAGGTTAACTGATCCCCACCAACCAAGATTCGGGTAATTTTACAAAAAAATAAAGATTACAAACACTTTAGACATGCCTGTAATACTACCAGATGCCCTATAGTAATGCATATTTATGGTTATGCAAGCAAAGGGAAGGAGGAAACAGCATGAATAAAGTATGTAAACTTACTTGTAACGTTGTATGAACACTGTCTGATTGAGCCACCCCTAAGTCTCTCCACCATCACTGAGGCTTGCTACATTTTCTCTCACTGAGGCACAAGAGAAAGAACAGTTATGGCGGCATTATGGGGTGGCTCACAAGCTCCTCCCACACACCTCTACATCATGGCCCGTTTGGGTCTGTGGTGGTAAATGGCGAGCTTCGTGAATTTTCCACTCGCGCCAAGTAATATTCTCACACCATTGGATTTTCATACTCACATCACCAATTTTGGGTCTAAATTGCCCATTCTTGTATCATCAGTTTCTTATAGAGTGGATGCTCATGTAACGTGACCTGTCTGTGTTTTATTTACTTATCTTTTGTGGTGGTTGGTGGTGGTGACCATTATCCACTCACTTGGTGTAGTGCTGACTACTAATACCTTCCCCTTGCTCATTCTGTCTCTGTTTCTGCCCGCCTCTCTTCTTACTTCTCTTTCCTTCCTAACTTTTTAGTAGTCTTCTTTGCACTTCAGGTGGCTCTACACTGAGTGACAGGCCTAGTGGTTTCCTGTGACCCATGAAACCATTTACATTGGTGGGAGGTAACCATAAAACCACATTATGTGTGAAGTAGAGCCTGCTATGGTACTCCAGTTAACTAGGTGGAGAGATGCAGATGCTACTTCCGTCCAGTAACCGAACCTCCACACTTTTCCTCACAAGAGAATGTCAGTTCACTGCACAGGATGGTCTTACATGGGCAGTTGCTTGGCTGCAGTTGATGGATCTACTTGGCCAGACAGACTAGGGTTGATCCACAACATTATATTTTGGGGAGTGTTAACTCCACAGCAGTACTGTACTATAGTAGTAGTAGAACAAACCAAGTCTTGTTGGGCAGACCCATCAACTACAGGCAAGTATTTGCCCCTGCAGGGCCATCCTATGAACTGAACCAATGTTGCTTTATCATGGATACTGCTTGACCACCACAAGGCACAGGGAAGAGTGTGGAGGTTTGGTTCCTGGATGGACAACACATGAGCATCTATACTCAGCTAACAAAGGCACCATAGTATGCTCCACATTATCTGATTGTTTGGTTATATGGTTGTCATCCAGCATTATAATAGTTTCTTGGGTTACAAGAAACCATTGCACATATCACTCATTGTAAATTCACCTAAGGAAGAAGTAGGCAGCACTACATGAAGTGAGTGGATGATGGTCACTACCACCTACTACAGAAATCCACTGTTAATTTAATAAATATTGTCCATTAAAGTTCTCTTGCTATATGTAAAGTTGATTTGCCAGTTTGCTTCAGAGTCTAGGACCATTTCTGTGGAAAAAGTTGTGATATATTGGAACTTGACCTACAGTGATGACTGTCTATGTGAATGATTTATGGTAACAAGCTGATTTATGAGTGGGTTACATCAAGTAAGAACCGATAGCATACCTATTGATTGTAAATTGGTTGATTTAACATGGGTTCAATTGTGATACTTTGGGGGTCAAGGGCCATTTTGCCAACTATCTCAAAAAACATTTCTGCCATCCACCTGAAGTATGTCATGGGTTGGTTCAAGTCGTCACCAAGGTTCCCCAACTCCTGAGGCTGGGAGATAGCTGGAGGGCCTTGGCAATCACTCCAGGAGGAGGTAATGAGCAATAGGGAAAGCAAAAAGGTGAGGCTGAGGGAGGGTGTAGTTGTGTGGTGAGTGGGGAGCATTATGATGAGATGGCAGGAGAACTGTAGGACTTCTGTGATGTTGTTCGCCCCATCCCCATTCTTATGGTGCTTAACCCTTAGCCAGCAGCGGAACCATATATAGACTGTGCAGAATCTAATGAAAAAATGCGGGGAGACTATATAGACGCTTCCCCCAAAATTGTCCCCTGTAAATCCTAGCAGAGACAATATATAGTCAGCAGTGTATAAGTGCCCTAGCCTCAAATATCCCCAACTGCCAACATACCCGTAGTGGGTGGCTTATATAAGGTTGCTCACTCAGTGACTCAGTCTTTTCTCAGCTCATAGAGGGGACACAACATCCCTTTGTTTCTCCTGTTGGCCTCAGTTTCTAATTTTTTTTTTTGATATTCGGATATTGTAGACATAATCATGTCCCACACAAGCAGGAACATTAGTGATGATGAGATACCATACAACTTATTCTAGATCAGGATTTGGATGATGATTTCACTGATGATTTTAGTGATGATATTACTGATGATATTAGATAGTGATGGTGATGACACTGATAGTGATGATGAATCTCACATTGAGATTGCGGAGGAGCCAGATGATAATCTGTCAAGTGCAGAAGTTGATGACAATGATGACAGTGTTCCATTTGGGTGGTTGAGCCATTCTCCAGTTAGTACTGTAACAGTAATAATAATAATAATACTAATAATAATAATCTATCTATTTATCTATTGCCAGATGCCTTCATCCCAAAAGGGGTGGCCACAAACAAAATGCCTCCGTGTCGCCCTGTCCCCTGCCATTTCAATGCCCTGCTCCAAGCTCACCCCCCTCCTCTCTCATATACCTCTCCACTCCATTCCTCCATCTCACCCTTGCCTCCCCCATCCCTCTCCCCCCCTCCACCTCACTCACATACACTCTCCTCATCAGTCTCTCACTCTCCATCCTCTCCACATGGCCAGACCACCTCATTGTGTTTCTCTTTATACTTCCTGTCAGACATAATGATAATAATCATCATCATCATCCTCACTTCCTTTCCCACCCTAGGCAGGGTGAGGAGTAGCAATGTCCAGACATCCCAAATTTGCCCAGTCCAATGGGCCACACTTCCATTCACTCATCATTCAAGCCCCCGGAATCTTGGCTCTATCGGATACGCCAAAAACATTCATCACATTCTGTAGCTTCACATAATCTTATCTGACAGAGTCAATCCAGATGCTGCCATGTTGAAACGGGGTGCCAGAAATCCCTGATCATGCACTTCTCCTCACAAAATTTATCCAGCCAGCCTGATCTCCTGTCAGTTCCCTAGCCTCACCGACTTCCAAACTTCTCTTTCTCAAACATTCATCCACCATATCTACCTTCTCCTTGGACTACCTCACCTCCTCCCTCCTTCGAATTCGCTCAGATATACCTTTTTCGCCACTCTGTTGTTATCCATTCTCTCCACATGACCATACCATCTCAGTACACTCTCTTCAATTCTGGTGTCCACCGACTTCCTCACTCCGCATCTTTCCCAAATCACATTATTTCATATCCTATCCTCCCTCTGTACTCCACATACATTCCTCAGCAGTCCCATCTCCAATGCTCTTACTCTTGACATTTCATATTCATGCCACACCATAGTCACACATCCATATGTTAAAGTTGGCACTAACATTCCTTCATGTAAGCCTCATGCAGCTGCAACACTCAAGCCCCTGTTTCTTATCAAGGCCTTCATTGCACTGGCTACTTTTCTTCCTTGTGTCACGCTACTTTCAACTTCATTTACACATTTTCCTCTCTTTTCTATCACTGTACCCAGGTATTTGAACTCTCTCACCAATTCTAGTCTCTCTCCTTTCACTGTTACATTGCACTGGGAGTCAGCTTCTCTCTCAGTAACCATCTCTTTACTCTTTTCTACATTTACTCTCAAGGAACGACGCCTACAGACATCAGCAAAACTGTGCACCAACCTACCAAGTTCTTGTCCGGTAGTTGCAAGCAGTACTGCATCATCAGCGTACAACAAATTTGAGATATTCCATCCATCACCATTCATTACCAATGCCATCCCTCTCTCCATTACTTGTGTTTTTACTTTACTCATCACCCCATCCATATATATATTGAACAACCATGGGAACATCAGACAACCTTGTCGCATGCCCACACTGACCGTGAACCATTCACTTAGATGCCCATTAACCCTTACACATGCTTCACTACCATCATAAAAACTCTTGATGGCACCGTGCAGCTTACCCTCTACACCATACATATGCAAAACTTTCCACAATCCTTCTCCGTCCACTTTGTCATATACTTTTTCCAGATCCATGAATGCCATAAACACCTTATAGTCCTTCTCATAAGCCTTCTCTACTTTGTCTCACTACAAATATTTGGTCCACACATCCTCTGCCACTCCTAAAGCCACCCTGTTCATCATTCACTAGGACTTGTGATATCTCTCTCACTTTCTGTATAATAATTCTTCCATATACCTTCCCTACCACGCTTAGTAAGCTTATGCCACGATAATTTGTGCACTCAATTCGCTCACCTTTATTTTTGTACAGGGGTACAATCACAGCCTTTTTCCACTCTGCAGGCACAGTTTCACTCATCCATGCCTTCTTACATATCTCCAGCAAGCACTTCATTCCATTCTCTCCACTACACTTAAACATCTCTGCATACACCTTATCAACCCCAGCTGCTTTCCCATTTTTCAGCCACTTCACAGCACTCTTCCCCTGTGCGAGTGTCACGTCTCCTGGCACTGCATTCCTTCTCTGCACACCCCCAAAACCAGTCATGTTTACAGCTGCTCTGCACTTTCTATTCCCATTCATCAGGCTTTCAAAATATTCTTTCCATCTGGTCCTTACTTCATCTCCGTGGGTTAATAATCTACCACCTGCATCCTTCACACCATCACATTTCTTTCCACTTTCACTTCCACATTTCCACACCTCTTTCCAGAATAACTTTCTATTTTCAGAGTAGTTCGCATTCAGTTTTCTTCCTAGATCCTCATTTACCGCCTTCTTCTTCCTCTTCACTAGTCTCTTTATGTGCCTCTTGCTCTCAGCATATTCAGTTCTTATTTCAACTGAACCCCTATCCTGTAACCACTTTAGCCACTTCTTCCTCTTTTCCTCCACCGCTCTCTTTACCTCCTCATCTCACCATGCCGCACCTTTCTTCTTTGTTGTTACTCTTGCCACACCACACACCGCTTTAGCATTCCTAACTTAGCAATCCCTATATGCATTCCACAGTCTGTCCAGATCCATTTCATTCCAGTTCACTGATTCTAACTCGTCCTTTACTTTGGGTCTGTATTCATCTGTCATTTCTTTGATCCTCAGCTTCTCAACTTTCAGTCTTTTCCCTGACTGCTCCTCTCTCTCCTGATCCACCTCTCTCCTCTCAGCTTGATCTTGCATACCACGTTCATATGATCTGACAGACCTCCACATCGTCCTCTCACAGCCCTCGTATCAGCAACCAGTCCCATCATCGTCCTCTCTCTGAGCATGTAATCCATCAGGCTTCTTTCAACATGATCCCCGTTCCCTCTATACCATGTATATTTATGTGCATCTCTGTGTTTGAAATACGAGTTACAAATGCACAACCTCCTCTCCTGACATGTATCCTTTAGTCTCTTCCCATTATCATTTTCTCCTAGTACTCCATAACAACCCATTATGTCATCCTCAGGACCAGTGTCTACTCTTCCATTCATATCCCCCATCACAGTCACCTTATAGCTCCTGGGTATTTCACCCTCTACTTCACCCAGTTCATCCCAAAACCTGTCTTTTTCTCTATCACTCCTGTCCTCACACAGTGCATATGCTACAATCAATGCCACTTTCACCTTCTCGAACTTGAACTTAACATACATACACCTCGAGCTGACACATATGTAGTCTCTCATTCCACTCTGCCACACCTCATTCATCAACAAAGCAACTCCTTCCTTGCATCTTCCTTGCCCATTCATTCCCGATCTTACACATTTTACACCCTCCCACTCCTCCACTTCACACCCTTTCATCTTCGTTTCACACAGTGCCATCACAGCATATCTCGCACTCTTGAACACATTCACCACTTCTACCCTCTTGCTCTCCTCATTCCCACCTCTCACATTCCACATGGCCATGCGAGTCTGCCCATTTGGTTGGGGCCCTGGGCAGGTATTGGGCCCTCCGAGGCTCTCTGAAACGACTGCCATGATTAAATGATTTTGGATAGGGGAATCTGGGGGACACTTAACCCTGCCAGAAACCCCGGTTATATGGTTACCACCCAGCATAGTAAATGGTTTCCTAGGTACAGGAAACCATTTGGTTTGTCACTCAGTGTAGAGATCATATGGCACCTCTGCATTGAATGAGTGGATGATAGGCGCCCCCACCTACCACAATAATAATACTGGATGAGCGAATGAGAAGACAAGTGTTGGATGCAAGGGTGTGGAGAGGGTGGAGGAATGGAGTCTCGGACCATCACTTAGTGATGGCCAAGGTAGAGCTGCAAAGAAAGTGGTTGAGGAGACGAAGGGGAAGACAGGAGGAAGCAGCTCCTGTGAGAAGAGTGGAGAAATTGCAAGATAGTGAGAAAATGACAGAGTATAAGAGCATAGTGGAAGAAAGATTGGGAAGGTATGAGCTAGAGCAGATGGAAGGGGTGGAAGACATATGTAAGATATTCACGGAAGAGATAAGCGCAGCGTGTGAGGTGGTTTGTGGAGTGAGGAGGAGATGCAAGGGTGTGCAAGGGATAGCATGGTGGAATGATGAGGTGAAACGAGCTGTGGAACAAAAGAAGAAGGCATATGGTGAATGGTTGGCGAGTAGAGGTAGGGGAGAAGATGAGAGAGAGGTATATGTGAGCAGGAGAAGGGAGGTTAAGAGACTGGTGAAGGAGAGTAAGAAGAAAGTGGATGAAGAGTTTGGGAGGAATCTGAGTGTGAAATGGAGGGAGAGTAAGAAATTGTTTTGGAAGGAGGTAAAGAAAGTAAGGCAGTGTGAAAGGGGAAATAGTAGGGGAGTGAAAGATAGGAATAATAGATTGTTGGTGGAGAAGAGAGAGAAATTGAGGAGATGGAAGGAGCACTTTGAGGATTTGTTGAATGTAGAGAGTGAGAGCAGTGTGAGTATAAGTGGTTGGGGAATGGCTGGGAGAAGAAGAGATGAGAGGAGGGAGGAAGAGATTAGTAGGTCGGAAGTAGTGGAAGCTATTAAGAAGATTAAGCTGGGAAAGGCCCCAGGAATTGATGGAGTGTGTGGTGAAATACTTAGGTATGGGGGTGAGATTGTTGTGGAGTGGATATGGAAGTTGTGTAGATTGGCTTGGGAAGAGGGAAGGGTTCCAGAGGACTGGAAATCAGGTATAATTGTTCCTCTGTACAAAGGAAAAGGGGAGAGAGAAGTATGTGGTAACCATAGGGGTA
Source organism: Coenobita brevimanus (assembly GCF_032717465.1). Classification (NCBI taxonomy): domain Eukaryota; kingdom Metazoa; phylum Arthropoda; class Malacostraca; order Decapoda; family Coenobitidae; genus Coenobita; species Coenobita brevimanus. Next base: position 28,045,980 of record NC_137050.1, read on the forward strand.
TTTGCCTTCTTAGTGTGACTGGTAAAATATATGGTAGAATACTCATTGATAGGGTTAGGCATATGGCAGAGGAGCTAGTTGGAGAAGAATAAGGGGGATTTAGGAAGGGAAAAGGGTGTGTAGATCAGATATTTGTTCTAAGATGTTTAGTGGAGAAGTATCTAGAGAAGGGAAGGAAAGTGTATGCTGCCTTCATGGACTTGGAGAAAGCTTATGACAGAATAGATAGGCAAGGTATGTGGAAGGTATTAAGAATATATGGAGTGGAGGGGAAATTGTTGAGTGCTGTGAAGAGTATGTACGAGGGAGCTAGGGCTACGGTGCGAGTGGATGGTGAGCTGAGTGAGTTCTTTGATCTCAATGTGGGACTGAAACAGGGGTGTGTGATGTCTCCATGGCTGTTTAATATATACAGTATATGGATGGGGTTGTAAAGGAGGTGCAAGGTAGGGCAGTGGATGTGGGGGTGGCCCTAATGAATGAAGGTGAAATTTGGAAGCTTCTGGTGTTGCTGTTTGCTGATGATACAGTACTTTTGGGTGAAGATGAATGGGAGTTGCAAGGTTTGGTGAAAGAATTTGGGACAGTGTGTAGGAGGAGGAAGCTGAAAGTTAATGTAAACAAAAGTAAAGTTATGGTGTTTGAGAGGAATGAAGTCACAGAGTGTGCAGTGAGGTTGGATGGTGAGGATATGGAGAATGTGAGTGCATTCAAGTACTTGGGTAGTGTGATGAGTAAGGATGGAACTTTTGGGAGATGAAGTACGTGAGAGGGTACAGCAGGGAAGAAAGGTTGTTGGTACACTGAAAGCAGTGATGAGAAATAGGGAGGTGAGTATGGAAGTTAAGAAGTCACTGCATGATGGTATTGTGATCCCTACCCTGACGTATGGAAGCGAGGCGTGGACCTTGCAAGAGGGGAACAAGTCAAGAGTGAGAGCAGTGGAAATGAGTTACTTGAGAGGAGCATGTGGAGTGACGTGGCGGGACAGGTTGACGAATGAAGAAGTGAAGGAACGTTGTGGGGTAGATGTGGATGTGGTTGAAAAGATTAGGAGAAATACACTGAGGTGGTTTGGACATGTGGAGAGAATGGAGAATGAAAGACTGACTAAGAGGGTGTATGTAGGTGAGGTGGAGGGAGGGAGAGGGAGGGGTAGACCGAGGATGAGGTGGAGGGATGGAGTTGAGAGGTATATGAGGGAGGGGGGGGTGAGTTGGGGGGAGGGGAGTCAAATGGTGGTTGACAGTGACTTGGAGGCATTTTGTCTGCGGCCACCCTTTGCGGGATTAGGGCGTCGGGCTATAGATAGATAGAGATAGATAGAATAATAATCTGGTCCTTTGTTTCTCATAAGCTCCTTTTCTTCCATAGGGAATTCACTAGTGTTCGACACACATATTCATGATTTATTTTGGGGGTGTGCAGAGAAGGAATGCTGTGCCAGGAAACATAACCCTCACACAGGTGAAGAGCACTGTGAAGCGGCTGAAAAATGGGAAAGTACCTGAGGTTGACGAGGTGTATGCAGAGATGATTGAATGTAGTGGAGAGAGTGGAATGAAGTGCTTGTTGGAGATATGTAAGAAGGCATGGATGAGGGAAACTGTGCCAGCAGAGTGGAAAGAGGCTGTGATTGTACCCTTGTACAAAAATAAAGGTGAGCGAAGTTAGTGCAAGAATTATCGTGGCATAAGTTTATTGAGCATGGTAGGGAAGGTATGTGGAAGAATTATTATAGAGAAAGTAAGAGAGAGATCAGAAGTCCTAGTGAGTGATGAATAGGGTGGCTTTAGGAGTGGCAGAGGGTGTGTGAATCAAATATTTGCAGTGAGGTAGATAGTAGAGAAGGCTTGTGAGATGAACTGTAAGGTGTTTATGGCATTCATGGATCTGGGAAAAGCATACGACAAAGTAGACAGAGAAGGATTGTGGATGGTTTTGCACATGTACGGTGTAGATGGTAGGCTGCTAGGTGCCGTCAAGAGTTTTTATGATGGTAGTGAAGCATGTGTAAGGGCTAATGGGCATCTAAGTGAATGGTTCATGATCGGTGTGGGTGTGCGACAAGGTTGTGTGATGTCCCCATGGTTGTTCAATATATAGTAATCCCTGTAAGACCTGAACACCCAAGTCCTGGACACCCCAAGTCCCGGACATTTTGGGCTCAGGCTTTCAGAAACCAAAAAAGGCCAAAAAACATAATAAAGCAGAAATCTTCCGACATGTTTTCAACCGTACTGTGACCTTGGTGCACGGTGCCAAACAGCTCTGTTTTCGCATGTAGTAGAGCTCCCTCCTGCATCCTCTCCTCCCCAGTTCCCACCTAACTACCATTGTGACGACGCTCGTCGCATTGGCTGTCCCACGTGCTCGTTTTGTGAATAAACAGTGAATAAAATGCAATACCTCGCCACAAGACCACATGGGAATTTACAGTGTTGTGCAGTGTTAAGAAATTAGAATTCAGAGTGCAAAGGATTAAGTGCAGAGTGCAAACTGGTGTGTTCCAACTGGCATGGCACAAGTAAAAACAGAATGTGCAGTGTTAAACAGTAATAATTCACAGTGCAAAGGATTAAGTGCAGCACAACACTGGATTACTGTACATGCATCAGGAGCATTTTCACCACTGTCAGAGCCTTAGAGGAGGTGGGTTAATCTTTGTGTATTTTCCATACTCACTTCTAATTCCTCCTTCTCTGGTTCCTTTCCATTTATTTCATGATTTCTGCCCCTTATTTGTGTGAATAGGGTCTTAAATAGGTGCTGTCCATGTCCGGTAGGAAGTTATTTAGGTGGTTTTCAGAGTTGGACTGGGTTAGGGTCCATAAATACCTGTCCAGGAGGCATTTTCCCAAGTCCGGGACAAACCCAAGTTCTGGACATGCCTTTGGCTCTATTACATCAGGTCTTGGAGGGATTACTGTATATATAGTATATATACATGGATGGGGTCGTCGTTTTTGTTTTTGAAAGATCCAACATGCTTGCATGAGTTGGCCTTGGTCACCTAATGACAGCTGTCCATGCTGCACGGTCTGTTGCAGCCTCCCTGTTCAGTCCCTTAACACTGAGGTCACACTTAATGACCTCGTCCCATGTCTTTCTCGGTCTACCCCTCAAAACCCCACCCCCAATATTAACACTTCTCCTGCACCCAATTATCATCCCCCATCCTCTCCACATGCCCAAACCATCTCAGTCTACCTCACCTCATCACAACACCAATACACTCCAGTCCCATCCTACCTCTCAACTCTTCCATCGTAAACCCAGTCCCCTCAGACCTTGCACGCAGGAACGCACTGCACATCCACCTAATCATTGTCATTTCTGTACGTCTGAGCCTGCGAATATCCTCCTTCTTTACTGCCCAGGTCTCACTACCATAGAGCGTTGCACTCCTAAAACATGCTGCATACAAAGACCTCTTAGCATGTAGGGAGAGTCCTCTCAGTGTCAGGAGAGGCAACAGCTTCCTGAACTTCTTCCAACCACTTCTCACCCTAGCCACAGAGCTAGCTCCAGCCCCACCTCCAGCACACAACATGTCTTCCAAATAACAAAACTCTTCCACACACTCAGAGACTCACCAGCAAGTTCAATCCTTTCATGCCTGACAGTCTCCACCTGCACTCCCCGACACACAGTACACATAAAATCAGTATTATCTCGCAGTCTACCTCTGATACCACTACATCTCTTGTGCACCCATTTATCACAAACACTGCACAAGATGGAATTACTTCCCACACCCTTGTGGCAAACTGCACATGGCCACTCTCCCTCATCTTTGTCAATACTGCCGCCAACCCTAGATATCGTCACTTTTGTTTTATCTGCATTTACCCTTAAGCCCATGCACCCCATACCATCACTTCACTTCCTAAATCTTTCCTCCACCTCCCTTTCGTTCTCTGCAATCAACACCAAATTATCAGCATACAACATCTCCCAAGGGAGTCCATTTCTGAAGTCACGTGAGAGGGCTACAAGTACCATGATAAACAACATGGGACTCAAGACTGACCCCTGATGCACACCAACGTTCACAGAAAACTCATCGCTCAAATCTTCATTCACCCTTACCTGGGTGTGAACACCAACATACATAACGATAACCACCCTAACCAGCCACGCCTCCAAACCAAGCTTTCTCATTGCCCACTTCACCACCTCTCTAGGGACTCTGTCAATGATCTTTTCCAAATCAACAAAAACAAAATACAGATGAGAGAAGTAAAAACATGAGTAATGGAGAGGGGGATGGCATTTGTAATGAATGGCAACGGATAGAATATCTCAGATTTGTTGTATGCTGATGATGCAGTACTACTGTACTGGCAAATACTGGACAAGAACTTGGTAGACTAGTGCAGAGTTTTGCTGATGTCTGTGAGTGTCGTGCCTTGAGAATAAATGTAGAAAGGAGTAAAGTGATGGTTTCTGAGAGAGAAGGTCACTCCCAGTGTGATGTTATAGTGAATGGAGAGAAACTGGAATTGGTGAGAGAGTTCAAATGCCTGGGTACAGTGATAGAAAAGAGAGGAAAATGTGCAAAAGAACTGGAAAGTAGAGTGACACAAGGAAGGAAAGTAGGAGGTGCAATGAAGGCCTTGATAAGAAACAGAGGCTTGAGTGTTGCAGGTATACGAGGCTTACATGAAGGAGTGTTAGTGCCAGCTTTTAACATATGGATGTGAGACTATGGCGTGACATGAAAATGAAAAGAGTGAGAGCATTTGAGATGTGATTGCTGAGGAGTGTATGTGGAGTACAGGGAGTGGATAGGATATGAAATAATGATTAGTGAAGGATGTGGAGTGAGGAAGTCTGTGGACACCGGAATCAAATAGAGTGTACTAAGATGGTATGGTCATGTGGAGAGAATGGATAACAATAAAATGGTGAAAAAGGTATATCTGAGCAAATTTGATGGAGGGAGGAGGCGAGGTAGGCCAAGGCGAAGGTGGAGAGATATGGTAGATGAGTGTGTGAGGAAGAGAGGTTTGGAAGTTAGTGAGGCTGGGGGACTGAAAAGAGATTGACCTGGCTGGATGAATTTTGTTAGGAGAATCACATGGTCAGGGATTTAGCACCCCTTTTTAACATGACAGTGTCTGGATTGACTCTGTTGGATACATTTGTGTGAAGCTACAGAACATGGTGAATGTTTTTGACGTATCAGATAGAGCCAGGATTCTGGGGGCTTGAATGGTGAGCAAATGGAAGCGTGGCCTATTGGTCTGGGCATATTTAGACTGTCTGGACGTTGCTACTCCTCACCCTGACCTAAAGTGGGAAAGGAGGACTGGATGATGATGATGATGATGATGATGATAATGTGACATTTCTCATATACAGTACAAACTTCATCAGTAAAAAAATATGAAAGTGACAATCATTAAACCCTATAATCATTCATCATGGTATCTCTCTGCAGGCCATGTCATTTTGAAGAAAGAACGGCTTTCAGCTGTTTCTTAAAGGATTCAACAGAAGAGAGCTGTCTCATGGACAGTGGCAATCTATTATATAATCCAGGGGCTTTATACACAAAAGAACAATCAGAGAGAGATGACTAGTGAAAGGCTTTAAGCTCATCAAGACACAAGAATCATCTTCACTACTCAACATTACACCTAGGCATGCCGATGGGAATTTTAACAGTTCAGTAAGATACTTCCATTCACCAAACTTAAGATCCATGAATGTAATAAAACACAGTTTTAATTCATTTCTAGCCTTTACTGGTAACCAATGCAGCTCAATTAGGAACGGGGTAGTCAAGTTTCTCGGGGAGAGACTTAAGATAAGCTGTGCTGCCCTGTTCAACACAGACTGAACTTTTGTTAGTAATATTATTTGGAAGACCAGTCCACAGTGATTTACAATAATTGACATGAGACAACACCACTGCATGGACCATCGTTTAAAGGGAATATCTGTTCAGGAATTTTCTCACAGAGTACAGATTTCTGATGGGCAAGTTACACCCTCTGACAACTTGATAAAAATAAACAGCCAGATTTTGAACAGAATTGACTGGATGAAGTTGTGACACACCAGTGTTCAAGCCAGGGCATTATCAGTGTCATCACCCCATCTGTTTCCTTTGATGATGATGATCTTAGTTTTACCATCATTCAGCTTAAGTTTCCTTGTAGCCATCCAGATCTTAATATCAGACATTAGAGAGTCAAGCTTAGTCTTGGTATCATTGATATCTGACATCTTAACACAGAGCTGGGTGTTGTCAGCATAAAAATGATAGCACAAGTTGTGAGCATCAAGTAAAGGCAATAAACTACTCATGTAGATTGTAAATAGAATTGGACCCAAAACTGATCCTTAAGGGACTCCAAACAGAAGGCGAGCAGAATCAGAGCTCGCGTAATCAGCAACCACTCTGAAAATCCGCCCGACAGATACAACTAAGGAGCAAAAGAGTGCTGTCACGAACGCCATAAAAACAAGAGACCCCCAAACAGCATCTGCAGATGACTCGGCCTGGTCTTGGTGACAGCCATGGGTGATGAGACCTTGGTCTGTGGTGCCTTCAGTCTGTTTGAAACATCTCTGATTGCCTGAAAGATCGGCCCAACAACCCCATCCTCCAGCTCCTTCTTAGTGGCTATACTTCCTCCACCACCCAATGCCTCATCCGCTGGTGCAACACATTGCTACACAGCCAGTGAAAGCCCAGCTGCTGGCTCATCTTTATAAATGGATAATCATTAGCATCCATGTTTTCACATGTCAAATGAACCCACTCACTGCAGTAGGCACACTTCAGTGCTTGTGCACTTTTTGCTGAAGACCTACTGCAGTGAGGGCATTGGTGTTGTTTGCTCATGGTTGGCAAGAAAGAAAAGAACAAAACAAAGAGAAACAATGACAACAACAACAGCAAAAAGTATATACAATACTACCTGGGATAAACCCGGGTAGCGCCGCCCCTGTTTGTGTCACCCTAATTCAGGGGGAAAAAAAGAAAACTGCTTGTGGTGACCGCGCAGACTTGACTACCCTTCTATAGAAGGTAACTCAACCCGAGGTACCGCAGAAGTGCTGAGATGGTATTTTACAGCTTTTCCCAATTTGAGCTTTATGGCAGCAGCAAATACATCACTTTGGCAAGGCCTCATTGGTAATGATACTCCCACTGCACAAAGTAGAGAATGATTGCCATTACTGGAGACACAGGGGTCAAAGTAATTTTGCAAAATCCTCAGGACTTACTGGAGATTTTATGTCTTTTGTAGACAGGGATGTAATTAAACATATAGTGAGAGAAACAAACAAATATGCTGCGAAGGTCTGTGAAGAAATGAAAAGGAAGAGGAATATGATGAGAAAGAGCAGAGATCTAATGTGGAAGGAAACTAATGTTGGGGAGATGTATACCTTTTTGGGTTTGGTCATTTTACAAGACATAGTAAAGAAGCCTACAATCTACTCATACCACTCCACCAGCCAGATGCTGGCAACACCCTTTTAGTGATGTTAATGAAATACAGCAACTGTTCCATATTGCAGTAGAGTCTATGTGTAGATTATGTTAAAACCTTACTTGAGATAGAGTCTATATATAGATTATGTTAAAACTTTACATAATGCAGTGTAACTATACTTATGTTCCAATCCTGTGGTCGGGGGCATCTATATAAAGTCGATTTTTTTGTTAGGTGCTTCTCAGCAACTGCAGCCACTGGCTAAGGGTTAACAATATCCAATTTAACATCGAGGGAAAGGCAACACCTTACCTTTTTAGGCTTGTCTTCAGTACCCTCAGTAGCAACTGTTTTCTGCTAGGGTTAGCACCCTTCCATGACATACTTTCCAAGTCACAAGTTTCAGTATTTCACACAAAAATGTTACAGTACTCCCACATTATCAACAGGATTTTTTTTCAACGGTTTCAAGTACAGACTTTTTTTTTTTTTTTTTAAGACGGGTATTATTATGGTAATTTTCGGTCGTTATTTCCAATGTAGGCACTGACAGCATTTTCTCTTCGACCTGCCGGTCACCAGCTTTTCAGCTCTGCCAATTTTCACCTATGCATATCACTTTCACTTTTAATTAATAACAAAATATTAATAGTGTCTGTAGCTCCCTTTGTGGAAAATAATAATATACTGTATTTACATAAATATGCATGCTGGTGATGCCAGCCTGTCTCTTCTGTTACATACATAGCTAGTTGTTTGCTATTGGCTCTGCTCATTTCCATCAAACTTATGCATCTCACTCTCACTTTCAATAAATAACAAAATATTTTCAGTGCCCGTAGCTGCCTCTGAGGAAAACAAAATGTTTACATAAATATGCACGTTGGTGGTGGAAGCCTGTCTCTTTTGTGTCATTTGGCTATATAGCTAGTCACCTGCTTTTGGCTCTGCTCATGTCCATCTATGCATCTCACTCTCATTTTTTAAAAATAAAAAAAAATATTGTAAGTGCCTCTAGCTTCTTCTGTGGAAAAAAACTATATGTTTCTCCTTTGTGTCATGTAGTTTGTTGCCTGTCGTCATCTTAACTCACTTCCATCTATGCATCTCACTTCCACATTTAATAAGCAACATTATTCTTAGTGCCTCTGGCTGAACAAAATTTTCAGTGTGGATGAGACAGGTCTATGGTGGAATGGTATGTATAAAGGAAACATATTTTTATGATATCATCATCATCTAAGCCTCTGTTGCCCCATAAGGAGCATAGGAGCCCATGGCTGGGCAAGTTGGTCCTGACATTTAAGATGAGAATGACCAGCCTCACTCATCCCTGAGTGGCATTGCATGAATAAGAAACCCCAACCATCCCTTGGATATAAACCTACCCGGGCTCAATCTATTTGGAGTGCCTTAATTACAGTACCTGCAAAACAACCAGGTGCCATAATTTGGTTACCACCCAGCATAGTAAATGGTTTCGTGGTGTACAGGAAGCTATTTGGCTTGTCATTCAGTGTAGAGTCACCTGTAGACAGAAGGAAGAGGAAAGAATGAAGGAAAGGAAGACAGAAGAGGAAGGAAGGAAGAGAGGAAAGGGCAGTCACCTGAGAGCAGCACTACATTGAGTGAGTGGATGGTGAGTGCCCACCACCTACCACTAACATATTTTTAATAACTAAAAATCACGTTAACACAAGATACACTATGATTGGTTGCATAAGGACTATATAATAATAAAATACAGTATTTGCGTCCGTTGGAAAATCAGTATTAACGAGATATGCGTGTCGATGGCACGTTAGGTACCTAACCCCATTGATATCAAGGGAGACCTGACAGCATGTACACGTGGGATCATTGTATATGGCCATCAGAAAAATCGTATAACTGATAAAATTTTATTTGCATCCATTGGAAAATCAGTATTGACAAGATATGAATGTCGATGGCACCTTAGGTACCTAACCACATTGATAACAGGGGAGACCTGACAGCACGTACACATGGGATCATCGTATATGGCCATAAAAAAAATTGTGTAACTGATAAAATTTTATTTGCAAACATTAACCCAAACGTTGGGTCTGGTTAGTACTTAGATGGGTGACCGCCTGGGAACACCAGATGCTGCTGGCGTCCCTACATGTCAAGTGGGGTTGGTGGAGGATTAGTGCCCCTCCCTGTAAAACAATTAACTCTAAGCCCTTGGCCACCCCGTTTGGGATACATGGCATCTGGCAATGAAAATTAACCCAAAACTGGGTTTAAGTTTTCATCGATCACCATAGCAGTCAGTTGGATACCAGATGATCGTATGCCAGGTTGTTACTGTATGTGAGTCTGATACATTAGCATTGATGTATCCATTTGATAACAAACAGTACAATATAGTAATAATTTTTCTTTTAGTATGACTTTCTTTTATTTGTTCTTTTTGCCTAAAGCGGCGAGAGGAGTACCTGCATCTGTTTGCTGGACTGTTAGGAGCAGGTGGTTGGGGAGAGCATAAGCACCGACAGAGTGAAGCTGTACGTTGCTGTTCCAACGTTTTGGCAGAGGAACGGGATGGGCCTACCTTCAGCCCAGACCAGAACCTTGTCAGAACTATCATGGATGCACACCCTGCCTTCTTCAGGGAGCATTGAGTGAGGTGGGTAGATAATCTGTGGAGTGAGGTTTTCATGGAGGAAATAAATTAGTGTGGCTTGTTGTCTTTCATAATAGAATGAGAGTCTATGTGGTGTGTTGACTTTTGAGGAGGAATGATATGAGCAAATCTTAGGAAGGAATAAGCTGGTGTGGTGTGAAGTGGTGTGATGTGCAGTGAGTCATTCAGTCAGGAATTAGTTTGTTTGATGTGGAATAATTGTAGTAGGTGGTTCATACTGCCCAGGCAACTAATTCTTTGTTGTTATTGTTGTTGTTGTTTAGATAGAAATTTTACTTACCCAAATGTGAAATTATGTGGTGATGTGCTGTGAAAATCATTGTTTCATATGGGGAGTGCTGTGTGGCTGAGGTGAATGGTGTGATGGATATACAGTATGTACTCATTGTATGCCAGTTTTATATGTTAATTTATCGCTATTTCTTTTTCTGTGCTGTAAAGTTCACAGCAGATTAAGGAAATACTGCTTATTTTGGTACTGTTGCTACCTGTAAAGCTGATTTACAAGTTCCCCCAATGTGCATGAAAAACTGTGTGGAAAAAGTTTATATTAGGGAACACGTCCCTGCATTATAACAAGAACTGCTTGAAACGTACCATCTTGATGGTGAGATGTGTGGACTTGAGTTAAGTGAGTTTTTAATGTTAGAAGTAATGTTCTTAGTTATAGTTTGTAAGCACAGAACTGTGTTCTTCATTATACGTAATAAAGTAAAGTCAGGTGCAACACAGACTGAAGAATTATTTTAAATTGCAGTGAAATTTACAAAATTATATAACCAGGTAAAATCCTGATGATAGAAATGCCCGGTGATCTAGTGAGTTAAGGCACTCCAACTGGATATGTCTCATAAGGTCTACATCCAATGAGTGGTTGGGATTTATTGCTCACATAATGCTGCTCAGGGGCTTGCAAATGGTCACTCACCCTCAGTGTTTGGACTGGATGTGTAGCCCTGGGCCCCTATGCTTCTGATGGGGCAGTACTGGTTTGGATGACGAAAGAATAGAGAATTGTTTGGTGCTTTGTATAGATAGATAGATTTAGATATAGGCTGAAGATGCACACAGTATACTGTCTTGACAGACTGTAGTTACCGGTAATCATTTGAAACTCATTTTGGCTGAAATGGACCTAGATCATTAGAATTTTTTCAATATGCACATTTAGTTTCTTAATTTTTCACATGATATGAAACTGAAAATTCAGAAACTTGCTTTTTTTTCCAGGCTTTTATAAACACATATAGCACTGGTAATTCCATTACCTTCTTAATTGTTCTCTAGATAAAATTCACAGTCTTGGTATGCTTAGTATACAGGAAAAAAAAAAAAAACACAGTCTGTGTTACTGAGATTTTACTATATTCCGATGTTTGAGGATAATAAGGTGTGATAGAGCTGTTTATTGTATAATGCACAAATCTTTATGATACATTGTCAGACAGTAATGGTTTCCATTGAAGTTCTGTCAGTCAAATATAATAAGCCCTTGTTGTATGTTGAGTTTTCCTTATTTTCAGTTACTGTAAATGTATTGAAAAATCACAAAAAGATTACCCATTAAAGCTCCATTGCTACCTGCAAAGCTGTTTCACCAATTTCCCACAGTTTATGATCCTGTATTAGTTATATATATTTTTAAAAAAATGTTAAATGGCATTTGATAACACATCTCTGACATATAACAAGGACTTGTGTAGACCATACATTATTTATTTTCCGTGTGACATTGTTATGAAACAGCTATATATTCATTGAAAGTAAACTGTGGATAATGACAGTCTTGTGTCAAGGTTCATAGGTGGTGCTTGTTAGATACAATAAGAGTAACCACTGAGTTCACAAACATTTTATGGTGTAAGAGTATCATAGTGCTGAAAGACATGCTTCCAGTATAATGGTTCACAAAATCAGACAAATTTGTTGGCCTTATATACAGTATAAGTGCATGAAATGCATATTTTTTTAAATTTTAGGGTACCAACCCTGTCAATAATAAATATAATAAATGCTGACACAAACTAATGCTATACATAATGAATCACCGTGATTTCCAGCAAGTTTTTGAATGATATATATTTAAATATACAGGTATCAGAAAATCACCAGTATAGGTACTTGAGATAACCTGGTTATATGGCCAGATTCTTACAGAGCTTGCATTGAAAACACAAGTGAACACAGGTGTTGAGGTGTGTCTGCCCTGAGGAGATGTAGGCAGTGTCTGAGGATTCATGAGGACATGTTGTCTCATGATTGCTAGCATTCCTGTTGGCAGTACCATTAAAGTAATAATGTTTAATGTCAATCAAAATTACAGGTCAAAATGCCTTTAATGGTACTGTGTGGAAATTTTCAGAATTATGTATGTATTGCAGTACCAGTGCAGCATCTTGCTGAATGTTTATAGTTATTAAATCTGGTAAGAATTTATCATGATGACATATGTTACTAGAGAAAACTTTGTGTAGTCATGTCCATATCATTTGTAATAAGAAATCATGCTCATTTCCAAATGAAGGTAACCAACTATAGAGGAGTGGAAGTTATCTTCATTGGTACAAGTACTTGGCATGGTATGGTGGAAAGATGATTTAGTGCATCCAGGTGTAGTACACAGGATGTTGACTGTATACTGTAAATCATACCTTTGATCTCCTAGCCACTCAGATGCCTGTATGCAGTCTGTACTTGAAACTAACATTTCTGACAACTTATTTCCTGCCAACATTTCCTGCCCTTGGTAATTTATATCTAAGCATTATTAAACATCCAGTGGTTACTGGTATTTACTGTATAAAAATCAGTCATATTTCTCTCTCTCACTCTCTCTCTCTCTCTCTCTCTCTCTCTCTCTCTCTCTCTCTCTCTCGGCTATTGTGTATTCTTTTGAGGTTGCTGTACTGTATTTTTATAAGAGTATAATGAAGTATTGTAATATTTTTGGTGTGTTAATAACATAAAGATATGTACACTAAAGTACAATGTATGAATTAGTACATGACAAAATATTTTGAAGGCAGCTTCAGTTCTTGATGTATGTTGAAAGTTGTGTATGGACAGTTATTTATTATTTATTTTTTTATTATTATTATTTTTTTGTTTACATTGGAATTCTTGATGTTAGTATTAACAGAAATTGTATGATTTGCTGTTGTTTTCTGTGAAGTTGAAGTATTGTCATGTGCAGTCATGAGCCATGGTTTGTGGTTACCATCTACCCCTACCCCCTGGCTGGAGTGAATTTGTAGCCAGGGCTTCTCACAGTACTTATCTGTTCATTGTTCAGTTAGTAGTTCACAGCTTTATTAGACTGCCTGAGGCTCATGTGGTGATGATAGTGTTATTCATACAGCCCACAAAAGCTTTGCATTATCAGCATCAGTTCTCTGTTCATTGTGAAACCCTGGCTATGACTTCCTTTTATCCAGGGGTAAGATTGAGCAGATCCATTGCTCACACTTGTACTAAGTGAATGAGTCTTTTGTATAAGTTTGGGAAGGTATTGTAACCAGTGTGCTGACCAGATATGAGCTGGGCTAGCTTTCAGCTCTGCATTGTAGGTTTTTGACTGAAAGTAAGGAAACAGATCATTGTGACTAGTGTAGTACTTGATTGTTGACTCATAGCCTATAATATACCATAACTATGCTATGCTTGTGATCTTCCTCTGTAGTGGATAATATTGTATCACTCAGGTATCCAAGCTTTACAGTAGTGCTGCCTGTCAACCTCCTTTGCGTTATTATGAATTCACCAAGATATGTATACTGCACTGTAACAGAGTTTGCTGATACTTCTCTGCCAGCTGCTGCAATTGAAGGTGTTACATAAAAAAGTTTTTGTCATAGCAAGATGAAGCACTCAGCAAAAGAGCTGTTGCTGTCTACCTGATTTAGCAGACCTGTCAACTGCAGGCAACACAGAACACACCGAGAAATGACTCCCTGGCTGTCATTTCTCGACGACTTCTTCTAGCCGGGGACGCTGAGAGCAATCCAGGACCCACCAACAAATACATATGTCCAACATGCTCAAAACCTATCACGTTGAGCCGACAGACAAAGAGTTCAGTTCAGTGCAATTCCTGTAAGAACTGGACCAATTACACCTGCACAACACTTGCATCCAGAAAACATTACACAAATACCTGGACCTGCTCCTTATGATCCTTCCCCCCACCAATCCTACTCCTACTTCCTTCACACCTCCACAGCCAAACCCACCGATCCTTCCCACACCATCCAGTCCCCCAACTCCTCCCATTCCAACCCATCCTAATCCACCTCAACTCTTACCTCCATCACAACCTCCTCCTACCCCTCCACCCACACCACCTCCCCCTGATGCTGCGGCAACCAACACACATCGCACACACAACATAAACACCCTTCAGTTAAACATACATGGCATAAACACCAAAAAACAAGAACTTACACAATTCATCAGACAACAGAACATACACACTGCCATCTTACAAGAAACAAAACTACACAGAGCACAGAAAACACCGACATTTCATAACTTCACCACCATTCGACAAGACCGGGCCGACGGTGGTGGCAGTGGACTCATCACCCTGGTACACAAATCCATCAACTTTGCAGATACCAGTGCATGCACAAAGTCACTTCTCCCCCCACATGACACCACAAAAGAAATACTATCAATTAAAATACGCACTGGTAACATATCACACATAACAGTCGCTAACACATACATTCCCCCCCAATCTTCCCCCACAATAACACACAGTTACTCTCCACAGATACACCACATCACTACCATACCCAACATCATCCTGGGTGGTGATTTCAACGCCAAATCGTTGGCCTGGCATGTCAACAACCCTGACACAGACAGAGAGCTGGTACAACAATCCCAGACAGATCATCTTTTCATACTGAGCAATCTAGACCAACATACCCATATCCCACACCAAGCCCTTTTCCTCCCATCATCTCCAGACATCGCCTTTTGCTCCCCAAACCTCGCCCTCACTACATCGTGGAGAGTGGTCAAAACCCTAGGTTCTGATCACCTCCCAATCATCACAACCAAAACCAGAATCACCCTAGCTGGCCACAAACACACATACGCTAATTATAAGAGAGGCAACTGGGAGGCCATTGTAACTGAAACAGAACTACATTTCCAAACACTAAACAGTCCACCCATCACAAACGTCAACACAGCTCTGCACACCTTCAGTACAGTTATACAAAACGCAGACAAAAGACACATCCCTAGAGGCAACAGAAAGAGACACAACCCCAACTTCACACCAGAAATTCAAGGACTCATTGGTCAACGGGACACACCGCGACACTCCCTAACACCCCATACACAAGACACCATACAACAAATACAAGAACTCAACACTCAAATAAACAATAAAATATCAGAACAGCAAACACTAAACTGGAAAAATTACCTCCAAACACTTGACCACAAAACAGACATCAGCAAACTCTGCAAAACACTAAACAGCATCACACTTTCCAACAGCAACACCATACAATCACACTCTGCCATCACAACAACAGACACCATACCATCAAACAAACAAGTAAACACTCTCATCAATCACTTTTCACAAGTCAGCCATCTAAACCCCCATCCCGAAGACTGACGTATCATCCGACGTAAGAGACAGTTCCCCACAGACCCAGACTTCGCACCATTCACTTACAACCAGACGAAGCACATCATTAACACCCTTAAGCACTCATCTGTCTGTGGACCAGACAACATAAGCAACATTCACCTTAAACACCTTGGACCACAAGGCATACAAGCACTCACCAACATATCAAACTACAGCTACTCACACAACATAATACACAACATCTGGAAGTATGGCATTATCATCACTATCCCTAAGCCCAACAAAGACCCCACATTACCCTCCTCACACCACCCCATCACACTCCTCTGCACCCCCTCTAAAGTCACTGAACAACTGGTACTACAACTAGTCACACCTCACATTCCCCTAGCCCAATCACAACATGGCTTTAGGCCACTACACTCCACAAACACCCTTCTGACAGACCTTACACAGAGAGTTTTCGATGGCATGAATTCAGCTAGGCCACCACACAGAACACTCCTAATCACACTAGACATCAGCAAAGCTATTGATGCCATCCCCCGCCACAACCTCACAAACAAAATACTCAACACAAACATGCACAATAACACAGAAAGATGGCTGGCCAACTTCTTAGCAGGCAGATGTATCTGCACATGTAACATTTGCCGGTCAGTCTTTGAACATCAGAAACTTCACAAATGGCATCCGCCAAGGATATGTTTTGTCACCTACACTCTTTAACCTATACATACATGACATACCCACACCCCACACACCACAGATACACATAGATTCCTATGCAGATGACATAACACACATTTACACACCAAAATGCAAACACAGCTGCACACATCCTCCAACCTTACCTCAACACACTACATGAATGGTTCACCACAAACAGGCTCAAAATAGCCCCAGCCAAATCTACAGTGATCTTTCTTACAAACTGGACAGCAGAACACAGTCACATTCCACACCTCACCATAAACAACACTCCCCTACCACACACACACACACACACACACACACACAATACTTGGTGTAATATACAATACATCAATGTCATTTAAACAACTCATCACCAACATTAAAAATAAAATAACACCAAGACTGAATGCCTTGAGGTCACTTGCCCCTACATCATATGGACACAACAAGGAAACCACCACCACAGTATACAATTATGCAAGCCCTGCTTGGGCTCCGAACCTCACTGAAACACACTACAACACTCTACAGACCATACAAAACAAGGCCCTAAAAATAATCACAGGTTGCACAGCTACTACACCCACAGACCACCTACATCAAGAAACCAAAGTCCTCAAAGTCAAAGATCACCTAGACATGAGAGGCTCCCAAATTCTCGCTGCAACCTCCACAAACCCACAACATCCACTACACTACATGGCAGCACATCCACACACACCAAGGAACATCAAAACAACACCCAGCACATGATATACACAAATACTGTTGTCTCTCCCCCCTCGCCCGCCTCAGACCACCTTCCAGAAGCATATCCATACTCAAATTGCATGCTGCTCCATTCAGTCACTTAAAGACAACACACAGCTGCTTGCACGGCCTCCTGATGTCCACCCTTCTGAATCCTATCTCCCTTGTGAGGACAGGGTCCACCTGGCCAGGCTGAGGTGCAGGCATCATCCAGCCCTCTTAAGTTACCAGAAGAGGCTGGATGACTCTGTTGCTGATGCCTGTCCAGAATGCAACACAGCACCCCATACTATTAAGCACATTATGGAAGACTGCATTGCACACAATCACCTATGCCAACAACGCAACATACACTCCTTGAGAGCCCTGTGGGAAAGCCTAGTTATCGGCCACGGCCTTCCCTAGAGACTTGGGGTTGTTCGGCCAGATTGCCTAGGGAACAACTACTACTACTACTGCAGGCAAACAACTGCCCCTGCAGGATCATCCTGTGCAGCAAACTGACGTTCCCATGTGGCTGATGGCATCTCGCCACAGGGAGGTGGGGGGATTAGTGTGGAGGTTTGGTACCTGAATGGATGCCACATTTGTGTCTCCACTCAGTTAACAGGGGCACCCCATTATTTGGCTGTATGGTTACCACCCAGCATTGTAAATATTATCCGAAATTACAAGAAACCATTTGGCTTGTCACTCAGTGTAGAGCCACCTGATGTGTAAAGAAGAGTAATAAAAAGTGATAGAAAGGATGGGAGAAACAGGAAAAGAGGAAAAAAGACAGAAAAATAATGTCAGACATGAAGGAAGAAGCAGGCAACACTACATCAAGTGAGTGGATGATGGGCACCCCCACTTACTACTGACTGCAGAATATAAAGAGGAAAGCAGTATGAAGTGCACAGAAAAAGAAGAGGAAGGCTGCTTTTTGGCATCTGTGGAGGAATAAGAAATATGGAAGGCAGAACATAGTGATAGGTCTGTGAGGTAGAGCCAGGATTCCTTGAAGTTTATTGGTGAGTGAATGAGCTGCAGTCCAATTCACTGATCATGCTGTTGATAGCTCTCCCACTGTTGTGCTTTCACATGCTTTCTGGACCCTACCTTACCCCATCCTAAGGTTGGAAAAAGAGGTCAGGATGATGATGGTAATGATTATAATGACAGTGCTGGCAGAGGATTGTTGTCACACTTTTGCTCGTGATAGTACTTTATATAATGCACGATAGTATGATTGCACAGGTTTTTATGTAGAAGTTCAGGGAGGTGAAGTCATTTTCTTAGCTGAAAAAGAGTATATATATAGAAAAAGAAGGAAGACAGGATTAAACTGAAAATTCGTTTGGCTTGTATACCACAATGCATGCATTACTAATCATATTTTCTTTTTAGTCAGTGCTTCCATAATTTTCCATTTTTCATCTTTTGCATTTTGAATTACTCTACTTGTTCTCTTATGAACTTTTTAGTATGAAGTGCTTTCCAGCTTGAGCTAGTAATGACTAAGGTTTCATCTCTGCTCATTCTTAGGGAATAAGATAATACATAATCACTATATCCCCTAGTGTTCTTGATAAAACTATTTTGACATATATGTACAGTAACAATATTCACACCCTATATCACATCCATTTTGAATAACATATAACAAGTATTGTCCAAGAGAGTGCTAAATAAGGCACTGGATACTTAGTGTACCAGAGGAATATAGTACAGTAGATGGAAATTGGAGTTATGTATATCTGTTTATGACCATAGTCCTCAGTGTTGTTATATCTTTTGACATAATTTGACCAGCAGGATATTTGGGTGTAAGCTTAGTCTTCTGCATATTTTTGGTGAAATGTTTTGGTTTTTGGAGGAGAGAAGCAGTGATTTTAGTATTGCTTTCCGAACAGCAATATATTTTCAAAAGCGTGCCAAAACTACCTACAAATATTGTACCTGTATAAGTTCATTAACTAACTTAAAATATTGAAGAAATTCTGCTATCTTTATCATTAGCAGTGTTCTTATAAATATTCTAATGTTGATTGTGTAGATAGGTGGAGTTCTTTATAAAATAGTCATGTATGATGTTTGTTGCATTGATGTTCTTTAAGACTGAACATTTTTAAAGTAGTGTGTTACTTTACCATATATGTTAAAGTTAGTCTGCATATGTATTATCCATGTGTGCCAAGTTTCATTAAACACTGCAGTACTGTTTTACAATTTAAAATGTAAGAGTGGGTTATGTCAGCCCAGCTCATGTGATAAGTAACATGTAAGGCTGCACAATAGTATACATGGTTTAAGAGATCAGTAACCAAAGTTTTATAGAAAATACTTCCCCCATAAGCGTATTTTCTCTAAATGTTTGTTGACGAGATATGAATGATTGTAAGTTGAACTTAGTAGTTATGAGGCATAAATATCCATTTTTGGTGTCTACCACAGAATGGTTAATGCTGTTTGTTTCATGTTGGACTTTTTAAGGAAGAGAATTACCATTTGATTAACTCTCTCTTACCTGAGGGCCCAGTAAAAAATCCAACCGCTTTCACTTTTTCGACACAGGTTGCGTCCCCATGAAATCCAACCACTCACACTTTTTCGACACAGGTTGTGTTCCCATGAAATCCAGCCACTCACACTTTTTCGACACAAGTTGAGTACAACCATACAGGTTGCGGTATTTTTTAACTACAATTTTTGGTTGCGTCATTCAACTTTCTCCCCTGCCCTTATCTATAACTCGTTTGTTATGAAATTGCTACATGTTATAAGTGAATAAATGCTCATTCTAATGAATGAAAAAAAGAAAAAAGATATTACCATATTTTATTGTTCACTCACTTATTCAACCCTGATTTCTCACAGATATATAAACATTTCGTCAATGCTTGTTGAAAGAAAATTGTAGAGCATTCAACAAAGACTGACAAAATTTTTAGATACAGGTATCTAAAAAATTGGCTTTGAATAAATGAGTGAACAAAAAAATATGGTAATTAATCATTTCTTTCTTCTTCTTTCATTCAGAAGATCATTTATTCATTTATAACATGTAGTAATTTCATAACAATACATTTACAAATAAGGGCAGAGGAATGAAAAGACTGGAAACATTTTACGATGTTGAGTCAACCGCTACTACAGTAGAGCGGCCGGGTGTGGTCAGAGACCGTAAGATGTTTCTGCTCCATAAACCATAAAAATCTTTCTAATAGAGCTAGAAGTGTAATTTTTTAATGAAAATCATCGCAAATAAATGCTCTGCAAATTTCTTTCATCAAGCATTGACAAAATGTTTATATATCTGTGAGGAGGCAGTAGCACCAGCCAATCAGGGTGGTACTCCCGAGGGACATGTGAATGTTGGTGATAGGGAGAGCTGAAGCTCCTATTTCACTAGCTACATAACCATCCCTCTTTGCTGACCATTTCAATGTGACACTGACATGGAGAGTAGAGCAGCATGCTCCCCTAAACACTTTATCTCATACACTACGCCACATGCACTTTACATATCAAACAATGTATCCCACTACGATACAGGGGTTGACACCGACAAGGGCATGTGGCCAAAAAACTTTGCCCCCTCTACCTAGTGGTGGACCTTTTGAGGGGAGGCGTGACGAGGGCTCCACCAGCATAGATTGTGGGGCTGGGGTGGGATGGGGCTTGAACCCGTGCAAGAGGGCACAGGGCATTGAGGTTCCCAGGCTGCTGCTTCCCCCGAATAGAGAGGGGCCCAAACCTGGGAATAGTGACCCAGGAGGCTGCCCTATCAGTGGGTGCATAATGGTGGGGCAGTTACAGTCCCAAGGTGCACTTGGAGGGTGACCCTGTAGCTGTCCTGGCAGGGTGCCCCAAAGCCACTACTATAGCCACTGGTCAAGGCTGGTGGGCTAGGGGTTTCAGGTCCATGGCATGGACCTGGGACTGTGCAGTGGGTGGGACCTGTGGCATGTCTCTCCCCTTTATAATTTTCCTGATTATGACCAAATTAAAGAATGAAATTCAAAGCAAGCCTGAGGACACTAAATCACCCAGAGGGATCAGAGTGGCATCATGGAATGTGGGAAGCTAGAGGGGTAGAGCGGGGAAAGTGACAGAGACATTGAGTTGGAGGTGGATGGATGTGGGATGTGTGCAAGAAGTCCGGTACAGGGGTGGATCAGCCAGAAAGATTGCTGGGAGTTACTGTTTTCACAAGTTGTTTTGGCAGGGTAGGACAGATGGATATGACAGTGTGGGTGTGTTGATTGGGGAGAAATGGGTGGAATATGTCATGAATGTTAAGAGAGTAAGTGATACGATATTAGTAGTATAAATTTTGATCAGTGGAAAAATGGTTGCATTTAGATCAGTTTATGCTCCACATGCAGGTGTGGATGAGGTAGAGAAGGATAGATTTTGGGATGACATAATACCTGTGGTAAGTGGTATGGGGGATGATGAGATTGTAGTTTTGGGAGGGGACTTAAATGGTCATGTAAGTGAAGCAGCTCAAGGATATGAAGGAGTACATGGGGGATGTTCATATGGTACAAGAAATGAGGAAGGGGAAAGGATACTCGATTTTGGGGAGGCAATGAATATGATTGTGTGCAACACACATTTTAGGAAAAGAGAAAGTAGGTTGATTACACACGATTCTGGGGTAGATAGCAGCCAGGTAGACTATTTCCTGGTCAGGAGGGCTGATAGGCAGTTAGTGAGGGATGTTAAAGTTATAGGGAGTGAGGAGTGTGTGCAGCAACACAAGTTATTGATATGTGACATAGTGCTTAAGGAGCAGGTGATGGAAAAGGAGACCTATGCACTTATGAGGAAAATATGGAAACTGAAAAACAAAGCAGTATGGGATGCCTTCTCTCAGGAGATGAGGAGAATGGTGGCTGAACAGGGAGACATCGACAGAAGTGTTAATGAACATTACAGAGCCCTCAAGAGCAACCTCTTGAGAGTTACTGATTCAGTATGTGGATAGACGAGAGCTCCACCAAGACATGATGTAACTTGGTGCTGGGATGAGGATGTAGAAGCTGCAGTTAAGGAAAAAAGAAGGCTTTCCCAGGAATGGAAGAAGGGTGGTAACAGAGAGAAATACTTGCCTGCCAAGCATAGGGCTAGAAAAGAGGTTTACAAGATGATGTCTGAGTCACAGAGACTCTTACTTGATAATGTAGATCATGTGGAGAGGAAGAATATGATATTTAAGGTGGCAAATCAGATGAAGGGTGGTAACAGAGAGAAATACTTGCCTGCCAAGCATAGGGCTAGAAAAGAGGTTTACAAGATGATGTCTGAGTCACAGAGACTCTTACTTGATAATGTAGATCATGTGGAGAGGAAGAATATGATATTTAAGGTGGCAAATCAGATGAAGAGGGGGAATAGGGATGTCACAGGTGAGCAGTGTGTGAAGAATGGTGAAGGATGGGTAGTGGTGAACAGTGGGGATATTAAACATGCATGGAGAGAGCATTACAACCAGTTGTTGAATGAGGAGTTTGACTGGGACAGGGAAGGTTTGGAGCCTGCAGATCCAGTATTTGGCCCTTGGCCTTTGATTGACACTGCTACTGTGAGCAGGGCAACAGGTGTGTCTGGGTTGACTGAGAAAATGCTGAAAGCCTCTGGAGATACAGGAGTGAGGTTAGTCACTGACCTGGTTAATACGATTATGTACGAGTGTGTTCCAGACGGTTAGATGAAGAGTGTAATTGTAAATGTGTACAAGGGGAAGGGTGATTCCCTAGAAAGAGGAAATTGTAAAGGCATAAAGCTTTTAGACCAGATAGTGAATGTAATAGAGAGAGTTCTAGAAGGTATGATTAGAGAAAGAATGAATATTGATGAGATGCAGTTTGGGTTTATGCCAGGCAAAGTGACCACTGATGCCATATTCATTGTTCGACAGCTTCAGGAAAAATATATAGGAAAGAAAGGGGAACAATACTTTGTTTTTGTTGATTTGGAGAAGGCCTTTGACAGAGTCCCTAGCGAGGTGGTGAAGGGGGCAGTGAGAAAGCTTGGGATCGAGGAGTGGCTAGTTGGGGTGGTTATGGCCATGTATGTGGGTGCTTGAACCTAGGTGAGGGTGAATGAAGATTTGAGTGATGAGTTTTCCGTGAATGTTGGTGTGCATCAGGGGTCAGTTTTGAGTCCCTAGTTGTTTATCTTAGTACTTGAAGCCCTCTCATGTGACTTCAGAAATGACTCCGGTGGGAGATGTTGTATGCTGATGATTTGGTGTTCATTGCAGAGAATGAAAGGGAAGTGGAGGAAAGATTTAGGAAGTGGAGAGATGGTATGGGGTATAAGGGCTTAGGAGTATATGCAGATAAAACAAAAATGATGGTATCTAGAGCTGGTGGCGCACACTGGTCTAAAGCAGCAGTTTCATGGCCAGAAGCCTACGAATCTGGAAACATGTTTCACTGTGTTGTATTTTTTTCTTAACATTTTAGTAAATTTCATTGTGATATTTTAAAAAATTACCTAATCTGTTGTCATAATAAGGTTTCATATAAAGAAAATAATTTGTTAAATATTTTTATTTACAAAGACGAAAAGTATTCCAAATACTTATTCATATACTCGGGTACTGATTACCTTCTTTCTCCCCCAATTACATTTAATCATCATCATCATCATTGTCATATATATTTGGTTCTCTTAGATGTGCAATCACGTCAGGGAAGAGTGATTTCTCCGGTCTGAGGTATCTTGCTTTTCAGTGGCATGCTACCAGTGGTTCAGATGATGCAAGAAACTAGTGAATCAAGTACAGTATATGTTGATCTGTACTCTTGAGGTCTTACATGTATGACTCAGTCTGATGTTTACCATACATATTTTCTTTAAATACATTATTGCCCCTCTATTTTACAGTTGACATAATTATTTCTCTCTCATTATCAATTCTTTGTCTTCCTGCACAATTTTGAAATCCGTTTAAATATATCACACTATTTGTCATCACATATTTATCCACAGTCAATCATGTCGCTGTTATGATATTATACATATGAAGGCACCTACCCTGTCTTAGTGAAATGTGTTGATGCGGGAGCTCATCTCTGGCTCTGAGTGGTTGAAATTAGGAATGGTCGCTGAAGAAAACGGGAAGCCCTCGGTAAATTTAAGCTCTGGCACTGGCAGCTTCCGGGGAAGTATGAGGGAAATTGCTATTATTTCCTAATGTGCACACATGAGCAACTAATTTTTGCATATGTTATTCCCAGATAATTATCCTATAAGGCTGTAGCTAGTACATCATTCAATATGGCATGATCTGCTTTGCATAAGGCTTGTAACAAAAGTACATAATATCTTAATCATTATATTAGAAATTGCTGAAGTTCACACTTTCGGCAAAATGGTAGAGTAAGACACATTTGTGGTCAAAATTACATAACCGAATATCGTAAAACAAAAAAGTTACAATCGTTTTTTGTATAAGGGAAAATTATTTATTCTGCTGCAGTTCCTTAACATGAGGTAATATTCCTCCAAAAACCATTTGAAATTGTCGTAAACTATGTATATTAGCTCCTCAGTTTGATTACATGGTATATAGTTACTCTCACGCGTGACCAAGAAATGGCACTTATGGACCACTGTGTGGCGGTACTATCAAGGAAAGGGAGAGTGGCCATGTGCGATTTGCCACAAGGGAGTGGGAAGTAATTCCATCTTGTGCAGTGTTTGTGATAGGTTAGTGGAAAATAGATGTAGTGGTATTAGAGGTAGACTGTGAGATAATGTTGATTTCATGTGCACAGTGTGTCGGGGAGAGCATGTGGAGATTGTGAGGCATGAAAGGATTGAACTTGCTGGTGAGTCTCTTGAGTGTGTGGAAGAGTTTTGTTATTCGGGAGACATGTTATGTGCTGGAGGTGGGGCTGGAGTGAGGAGTGGTTGGAAGGAGTTCAGGGAGCTGTTGCCTCTCCTGACACTGATAGGGCTCTCCCTTCATGCAAAGGGATCTTTGTATGCAGCATGTGTTAGGAATGTTATGGTGTTTGGTAGTGAGACCTGGGCAGTAAAGGAAGAGGATATTTGCAGGCTTAGATGTACAGAAATTACAATAATTAGGTGGATGTGCAGTGCATCCCTGAGTATGAGGCCTTGGGGGACTAGGTTTACAATGGAAGAGTTGATGGGTAGGATGGGACTGGAGTGTACTGGTGTTGTGATGAGGAGAGGTAGATTGAGGTGGTTTGGGCATGTGGAGAGGATGGGGGATGACAATTGGGTGCAGAAAGTGAGAAATGTTAATGTTGGTGGTGGGTTTGCAAGAGGTATACCTAAAAAGATGTGGGATGAGGTCATTGAGTGTGACCTCAGGGATATGAAACTGAATAGGGAAGCTGACAGAGATCAAGCAGCATGGAGAACCGCCATTAGGTGACCAAGGCCAACGCATGCAAACATGTTGGAGCCTTCAAATATTAAATGAAATGAAATCCTTGTTGAAAAAGTGAGTGAACGGTAAAATATGGTAATTTATTTATTTATTTATTTTTTATTATTTATTTATTTTTTTAGGAAGATCATTTATTCATTTATAACACATAGGAATTTCATAACAATACTGTAATAAATAAGGGCAGGGGAGAAAGTTGAATGGAAACATTTTCCGATGTTGCGCACATCTCCGAGTGAGGGGTATGTGGTGCATAAGGTCTGGGCCAGCCCATGGGGGTCATGCAGTACTCGGAATCCTTTCGACGTAGGCTGCATCGAAAGAGTTAGAGAGGGTTAATTGTCCTGATACCAGTGTCTTTTTGTAACACATTTTACTTTGATATTTTGCTTATTGGTTAGCCTGGTGGAGCATCTATTCTTTATATTGTCTGTCATTTGATGTACAGCTGTTTGCAGCATTTTGAACCTTGTAGCATCCTTTTATTTACTATTTGAACTGTACCTCATAATATGCAGTTCTGCAAAGTCTTGAGCGTGTCCTGTGGTAGAAGGTGATTACGTACAAACTTTCATGCAATGTTTCCAATGTACATTTAAGCTATAAAGAGTATGTGGATGATTTTGAGAAGATCTGATCTGCTAATTTATATAATAACTACTGAGTTTGGTATAAAATGTTTGCTGATATGACTTTTGTGTTACTTTTGTAGGAATATGTATAAAAATGATTTCAAAATGGACTCCTGTGCTTCAATTGTGTATACTGGTATACATTTTTTATTATTTAAAATTTTACTAAAAATAGTGAGCTAACCCCTGATAAGGTGAACGTTGAAATTTATTATGTGGTAAAGCATACTGTAATCACAGTTTTTTAAGATACTGTATCCAGTTAAGGTACTTACTGTTGTGCTGTTGAGCTGCAAGAATAATTAATTTTCCTTTATTAAATGTTGAGGGATCAGTGGGTTTTATGTTTTAACTTGTTCACTCCAGTCACATATGTTTAAGTGTATTATCATCATCTTCAGATGATTTTACACTTCTTAGGATAGACTTTCCAAACTACAGATGTTAGATACAGTCTTCATTAATTCTTTCACTGGTAGTGTTCCATCCTAAGTTGAATAAAATCATCTGGAGGCAGCAGGAGTAGAAAAAAAAGGTACATAAAGTGGCTAAAGGAAATAATTTAAGAAAATATGTTAACTGAGTGACAGCTGTAGTGTATCACTGTGTTATACACATGATCAAAACAGTATTATGCAGAAGGGGTCTAATGATATTTGAAATTATCAGTATAGCTTGTGATATCCCAAGAAGACTAATCTGGGATCACCTGAAAGTGGGTATGTTAACTATAGTGACTAGGAAATATAGTATCACAAGTAAGCAGTGTGTGGCCTTCTTATGAAAGCAAGGCTACCAGTTTGCAATGGAATCATCAGGCACTTTATAATACCTGTCATCTATGGTGTGTCATTGTGTCTTGTGGAGTGTGCACCAATACTTTTTTGATCAAGTGTACTATTAGCATTTGTGGATACACATGCATATAGTTCATGGGTACCACAAACTGTATTTATGTAGATAATTAATACTGTTGTGTCTTTACACTAGGGCAATATTACAGCAGCCTTGAATTATCTTCCCCATGGCAGTTTTATAATAGCTATGAGTTATCTTTAACCTTGACAGTATTGTGACAGCACTGACATACCTTCCTCCTAGTTTTCATCTGTCCATATTTGATAATATGGCAAGCCTCATTCAGATTAGCTCTATATATTGAAGTTTGGAGATGTTGTGAATCTCAGATACAAGAATCGAAGAAATCACATACTTACTTGTAGCTTGATAACATTCTATTATACTTTTCTGGCTGTACTGCTATAGTATTTTGTACTTCTTTCATGAAGTACTGTACTGTACAGCTTGAATTCAACTAGTGTATAATATTCAGCCTGATGCAACTGTTTCATGAGCACTGTACCACATATTACATACCATATGAATCATAAACTGAGCTCAGTTGGAGATATCCAGAAGCAGAGCATCAGTCTACACAGTATTTAGTTACTAGAATACAGTATTAGACAAAATAATATGTTCTCAAGGAAATCTTGAGTAAGCTGTTATGTAAGCTGTATCAGTTACTTAACATTAAAATAAAGTATAATACTCCTTCTCACACAGAGGTAAATGTTTTTCATAATTGGCTTGTAAAAATTGTGAATATTTTTTCTGCATAAAGTGCCCCTTACAGATTTATCTCAGAGAATTACTGGTAGCAGAAAAAAGGACATGAATAAAATTAAATGCCATAATTCATTTATTGTTCTCCTGTCTGTACATACAAGCAGTGTCCCTTTCTCTCACCATTGTGCCCGTAAATGCCTTCTGCAGAAGGCAGAATTTCTGGTAAGTCGAACTCTGACCGAGGTGTGACTTAGTGTTTATTCAAAGGGTTACATTTTAGTTTCATAGTTTATTGCTCATGTACAGGGCATTGTGGTTCCCAGGCTGCTGCTTCCGCCTAATAGAGAGGGGCCCGAACCTGGGAGCAGTGCCCCAGGAGACTGCTGTATCAGTGGGTGCATACTTGCGGGGCAGTTACAGTCCCAAGGCGTGCTTGGAGGGTGTCCCTGTAGCTGTCCTGGCAGGGTGTCCCAAGGCCATTACCACAGCCAGTGGTTAGGATGGTGAGCTAGAGGTCCCACAACCATTGTCTGGACCTGGGTCTGTGCAGTTGGTGGGGCATGTGGCATGTCTCTCCCCCTTTATTATTACCGACTGTGACCAGGTATAAGAATGAGTTTCAGAGCAAGCCTGAGGACATTAAATCACCCAAGGGGATGAGAGTGGGTTCATGGAATGTAGGAAGTTTAAGAGTAGGGCAGGGGAGGTGGCTGAGACATTCAGTAGGAGGTGGGTGTGGATGTGGGATGTTTGCAGGAGATCTAGTATAGGGGTGGTACAGCCAGAAAGATTGCTGGGAAGGATTGCTATTATAAGCTGTTTTGGCATGGGGGAACAGACAGATATGGGGGTATGGGTGTGCTGGTTGGGGAGAAATCGGTGGAATATGTTATGAGAGTAAGTGGTAGGATAATAACAGTGAAAATTTTGTTCAGTGGAATGATGTTTGCAGTTATATTGGCATATGCTCCACAAGCAGGCTTGGATGAGGTAGAGAAGGATAGATTCTGGGATGACTTAATACATGTAGTAGGTGGTATGGGGGATGATAAGATAGTGGTTTTGGGAGGGGACTTAATGGTCATGTAGGTGAAGCAGCTCAAGGATAAGGAGGAGTGCATGGTGGATGTGCATATGGTTCAAGAAATAAGGAAGGGGAAAGGATATTTGAGTTTGGGGAGGCGATGAACATGGTTGTGTGCAACAAACATTTTAGGAAAAGGGAGAGTAGGTTGATTACATATGAGTCAGGGGGTAATAGCAGTCAGATGGATTATTTCCTGGTCAGGAGGGCTGATTGGCGGTTAGCGTGGGATCCCAAAGTTATAGGAAGCGAGGAGTGTGTGCAGCAGCACAAATTATTATGTGACGTGGTACTTAAAGAGCTAGTGATGAAAAAGAGGACTTATGTACCTAGGAGGAAAATATGGAAGCTGGAAAACCAAGCAGTAAGGGATGCATTCTATAGCGAGATGAGAGTGGTGGCTGAATGGGGAGCCGTTGACAGAGGTGTTAATGAACAGTACAGAGCCCTCAAGAACAACCTCTTGAGAGTTACTGATGCAGTATGTGGTTGGACAAGAGGCCCACCAGGACATAAAGTAACTTGGTGGTGAGATGAGGGTGTAGATAATGTAGTTAAGGAGAAAAGAAGGCTTTTCCAGGACTGGAAGAAGGGTGGTAACAAAGAGGAATACTTGGCTGCCAAGCGTAGGGCAAGAAGAGAGGTATACAGGGCAAAGTCTGAGTCACAGAGACTTTTACCTGATAATCTAAACTGTGTGGAAAAGAAGAATATGATATTTAAGGAGGCAAATCAGGTGAAGAGGGAGAATTGGGATATTATAGGTGAGCAGTGTGTGAAGAATGATGAAGGAAGGGTAGTGGTGAACAGTGGGGATATTAAAGATGCATGGAGAGAGCATTACAGCCGGTTGTTGAATGAGGAGTTTGACTGGGACAGGGAAGGTTTGGAGTTTGCAGATCCTGTGTTTGGCCCTTGGCCTTTGATGCTGCTACTGTGAGTGAGGCAATAGGCTGGATGCAGGTAGGGAAAGCAGCATGTGTGTCTGTTGAAATGTTGAAGGGCTCAGGAGATACAGGAGTGAGGTTAGTCACTGACCTGATAAGTATGATTATATATGAGTTTGTTGTCCCAGACGATTGGCTGAAGAGTGTAGTTGTTAAAGTGTACATGGGGAAGGGTGATGTCCTGGCATGAGGAAATTATACAGGTATAAAGATTTTATATCAAATAATGAAGGTAATGGAGCTAGTTCTAGAAGGTATGATTAGAGAAAGTGAATACTGATGAGATGCAGTTTGGGTTAATGTCAGGCAAAGGGACCACTGATGCCATATTCGATGTATGACAGCCTCAGGAAAAATATATAAGAAAGAAAAGGGAACTATACTTTGTTTCTGTTGATTTGGAGAAGGCCTTTGACAAAGTCTCTCGAGAGGTGGTGAAGTAGGCAATGAGAAAGCTTGGGATCGAGAAGTGGCAGGTTAGGGTGGTTATGGCCATGTTTTTGGGTGTTTGCACCCAGGTAAGAGTGAATGGAGAGTTGAGTGATGAGGTTTCCATGAGTGTTGGTGTGCATCAGGGGTCCGTTTTGAGTCCCATGTTGTTTATCATGGTACCTGAAGCCCTCTCACGTGACTTCAGAGACAGACTTCCGTGGGAGATGTTGTATGCTGATGATTCGGTGTTAATTGCAGAGAATGAAAGGGAGGCGGAGGAAGGATTCAGGAAGTGGAGAAATGGCATGGGACACAAGGGCTTAAGAGTATATGCTGATAAAACAAAAGCGATGGTATGTAGGGGTGGTGCCGATACTGTGAAAGAAGAGGGAGAGTGTACATGTGCAATCTGCCACAAGGGCATGGGAAGTAATTCCATCTTGTGCAGTGTTTGTGATAAGTGGGTGCATAAGAAATGTAGTGATATTAAAGACAGACTGCGAGATAATGCTGATTTTATGTGTGCGGTGTGTTGGGGAGAGCATGTGGAGATTGTCAGGCATGAAAGGATTGAACTTGCTGGTGAATCTCTTGAGTGTGTGTAAGAGTTTTGTTATTTGGGAAACATGTTATGTGCTGGAGGTGGGGCTGGAGCTGGCTCTTTGGATAGGGTAGGGAATGGTTGGAAGAAGGTCAGGGAGCTGTTGCCTCTTCTGACATAGAGAGGGCTCTCCCTGCATGTTAAGGGATCTTTGTATGCAGCATGTTTTAGGAGTGTAATGCTCTATGGCAGTGAGACTTGGGCAGTAAGGGAAGAGGATATTTGCAGGCTGAAACGTACAGAAATGGCAATGATTAAGTGGATGTGCAGTGCATCCCTGGGTGCAAGGCCTGGGGGGGCTAGATTTATGATGGAAGAGTTGAGAGGTAGGATGGGACTGGAATGTATTGCTGTTGCTATGAGGAGAGGTAGACTGAGGTGGTTTGGGCATGTGAAGAGGATTGGAGATGATAATTGGGTGCAGAAAATGAGAATATTAGGGATGGGGCTGGGAGGGGAAGACCAAAAAAGATCTGGGACAAGGTTATTAAGTGTGGCTTCAGGGTTAAGGGACTGAACAGGGAGGCTGCCAGAGAGAGCATGGAGAACCGCCATTAGATGACCAACGCCGACACATGCATGTATGTTGGAGCCTTCAAAAACAAAATGAAACAAAACATAATGCCACTCAGGGATGAACGAGGCTGGTCACTCTCATCTTAAATGTCAGGACCAACTTGCCTAGCCCTGGGCTCCTACGTCCCTCATGGGGCAACACTGGATCAGATGATGATGATGATATTCCAAGTGCTACATTTTAGTTTATTATATTCCAATTGTTACACTTTAGAGTAACTGACTGTAAAGTGAAGTAAATAAATGCAGAACATTACATAATTGAATGTTGCACCCCTCCACCTATGCAACCTGCTATCCTAGCCTAGCCTATGACATGCACCAAAATGTTGTTATTGTTTATTTTTAATGCATTATAAATGCTTCTTTTATTTAGTGTTAATAAACAAGTAATCCCATATAATTTGCAATTCCTTTGGGGGGAAGTGATAGAGTAAAACCTCAATGTAACGGACTGCAAATACCAGAATTCACTTTTATCGGAATTGAGGAGCTACTGGACTAATTTTCAATACAGTAGAAGTCCGATTTTTCGGCATCTATGGGACCAGGCAAGTGCCGAAATATCAAAATTGCCGAATTATCGAAAACCCTACCCACTCAGTACCTTATATGTTTCGGTGAACACTATCATCATTACTCATATCATTACAAATGTGTTTGGAGAGAGTACTGTATACTGTTTGCTACTGTACAATACTGTAATGAATACAGTACTATACATGAATATGAAAAATAAAGAAATTAGTGAACATACTGTATATAAATGTAATGGTACAGTAGGCCTACAAGTTCACATGCACTTACCTAAACTTATAGTAGGTTCCTTATTTACATATGTACAATAGAAGGGGTTGATTGGAGTCTGCTACTGCTGGAAGAAGTCCACATCTTATGTGTACGCTTCTTGCTAACACCAGTTAACTTTCCACACGTGGAGGCCATTTTCAAAGCACGCAGAAGATGTTTATACTGTTCACAACACACGGCTGGTCCACTCAGGTGTTACAAAGCTCCTGTCTGATGTTATGGTGCTTACAGCACACTCGAATAGTAATTTCAGAGGTATTTCGGTACGAAGTTCACAAAGCACACAGAAGAATCAAGAGAAGTCGGCAGCAGCACGGCAACAACTCGGAAGAATGGCGGAAGAATGGCGAAACAGATTCTCTTTCCCATGCTAGACTCACTACATGTTTGTCCTCTCTTTATGCTATAGGAGAAAGAGCTAGCCTCTGAGCTTCATGGCAGTGGTAGACTCATTCCATCACTTTCACTATCTCACTCACTAAGGCGGGTAAAGGCGGGTAGCTAGCTGGCGAGCCTCATGGAGAATTTCAAGACTGACGAAAAAAATCGGAGAATCTGCCGAACGATCGGAGATTTTCGTAAATGGGACTATTTCTCAAAACTGCCAAAATGTCAGATTTGCCGGGGAATTGGATGCCGAAATATTGGACTTTACTGTATATCGGAAATATTCCGAAAAAGCCAGCAGAGGTCTGAACAGCCAGACCTCAGTCCGGAGAAGCCTTGGTGTCACTCTTATTTTTTGGAAAAATTCTGCAAAATACGACTTCAGTTTGGACCGGTGATGCCACAATTCCCTCATTTTGAACGAAAATTACAGTGTATCAGAGTATTGTCCGCACAGCTTGTGTGTTCGTACATTGGTTGGTGGCAGGTTGGCAGCGTCACTGTCGTTTCCCCGCGCATTGCATCAGTCTGACCCATGCAGACCTAACCCACCAGCAGAGCAAAAATGGCCGTCTGCCTCTCTACCGAATGGTCAAAGTCTCCTTGGCAAGAAGAGGGAGGGAGTCGCGTGCTGGTAATAGGCCTAACTCACCAGCTGAGCAAAAATGACCATGTTACCTCCCTACCAAATGGTCAGAGTCACCTGGCCAAAAAGAGGGAGGGAGCTGCTTGGTAGTAATAGGTCTAACCCACCAACTGAGCAAAAATGACTGTGTTTCCTTCCTACCAAATGGTCAAAGTCACCTGGTCGAGAAGAGGAAGGGAGGGAAGAGAAGGTGTGAGAAACAAAGGGAGTGAATGAAGAGAGAAGGTGGGAAGAAAAAAAGGAACACTGTGGGAGGGAGAGAGGGATGATTGTGATGACCAGACAGACTACAGCTATCCTCCCCTGAGTCAGAGATGCTGTTGTTCTGCAAGATCAACAGTGCATTGCACACCACCCTGGGATTAGTGGAGCACAGGAGCTGTGGCATGATAGAAAAGGAGGTGATAGTGGGAACGACCTTGGGTGACTCTACTGCGGACGAAGTACCCTTCATCATAGCCAACTTTTCACTTTGTCCTAAGAAGATGCATCAGGGCACAGTTGTGAGGTTGTGGCAAGAAGTTGTTCAGAAGCTACCAAGCAGTGCATGCAAGAGGAATATAGTTCAGCCTAAAGAAGAGCTACCCGACCACTTGTAGGATCTGTTTGCCAGGAGTGCCCAGTTAATAGAGAAACCAGAGATGGAGCAGCTGAAAAGGCTTTTAGTGAAGTGCATTGATGTATTTTTCATAGGAGACCTGGACCTAGGATGCATTGACCTGGTGGACCACCACATCAACACGAGCAATCATTGATTGGTAAAGCAAGCCCCATGAAGGATACCTCCAGCCCATCATCTGGAGATGGAGAAGGTAATGGAAGATTTACATCATCAGGGCCTACTTGAAAAATCCAAAGGTCCTTGGGCATCTGCAGCTGTGCTGGAGAAGAAGAGGGACAATTCCTGGAGGTGTTGTGTGGGTTACTGGGCCCTCTAAGATGTCATCGTCAAGGACTCCTACATTTTGGACGTCAGGAAAACACCTCTGATCCTCTGGTCAGAGCAAAGTGGTTCTCAACACTGGACCTGAAGTCTGGGTACCACCGGGTCAAGATGGCAGATGCAAATATGGAGAAGATGGCTTTTTCATATGGCCAGGGACTCTGGCAATTTAAGGTTATGCCCTTGAGGTTATGTAACACTCTGGCTACCTTCAAGCATCTGATGAAATGGGCACTAGAAGGACTACATTGGAAGACAGAACTGATGTACCTGGATGATGTGATCATTTTTGACAAAATCTTCTGTCAAGTATTGGAGAGGCCATCTGGCATCTTCAATCTATTCAAAACTGCACACCTTCAGTTTAGTCCCAAGAAGTTTTGTCTGTTCCAGATGGGAGTCCACTATCTTGGCCACACTGTGAGTGAGTCAGGAGTGCACACTGACCCTGAGAAGGTAGTTGCTGTGAGGGATTGGCCAATACCAACCAGTGTACGGAAGCTGAGGAGTTTCCTGGGTTTGTGCTGCTCTCGTTGTTGCTGGTTTGTGAGGACTTTACCACCATTGCAATGCCACTACACTGGCTTACAAAGAAGGGGCACAAGTTTTCATGAAGTGAATCAGCAGAGACTCATTTAAGTGGCTGAAAGAGGCTTTGAACAGTATGCCTGTGCTTAAGTATCCAGATCCCTCCCGACCTTTCATTTAGGATTATGACGCCAGTGATGTTGGGGTTGGTGGTGTACTCTCCCAGAAAATAGACAATAAAGTGAAAGTGGTGGCTTACTACAGCACAAAGCTCAATGCAGCAGAGAGGAACTATTGTGTTACTCAAGAGGAACTTCTAGTAATAATGAGGAGCCTCAACTATTTCCATCCTAACTTGTACTGGTCAAGCTTCACAATCTGTACCAACCATACTGCACTGAGGTGGCTGAAGTCCCTGAAGGACAGCTAGCTTCATGGATTTGAAAGCTGGAGCAGCATAATTACACGATTGTTCACCAGCCCGGATGAATCCATCGAAATGCCAACAGCTTGAGCTGGAGACCATGCCTCCTTGAGTGTCAGCATTGCAGCCACAAAGAAGGTAGCATGAAGGAATGTTGTTGTACAGTAGTGGAGTTGGAAACATTTCAACAGATATGGGAAAGTGGCAGCTGGAGGATTAGGATGTGCAACCACATGTGGAGTTCCTGAGCCAAAGTTCGGTTCGCCCTGTGTGAGAGAGGATCTTTGGGGCAAGTCCTGCTACCAAGACTTACTGGGCTCAGTGGGATACTCTGTGGCTGGAAAGTGGAAATCTGCAGCATCATTGAGTGACATCTCATGGACCTCACAGCTATTGGAAGGTGGTATTGCCAAAGAAGTTGCGGGTACCAGTTTTGGAGAAGATGCGGAACAGCATAATCAGTGGACACCTGGGGGTGAAGAAGACCTTGAACCACATGTGTCAAAGGTTCTACTGGGTTGGTATGAGGAACGATGTGGAAGAGTGATGCTGGGCATGTGCCCATGTGCTCCACTGCGGCTATATCAGTTTAGAGTTCTGATGAAGAGGGTCGCAGTGGACATAGCGGATCCTCTGCCTCTTGTGACAGATGGGAACAAATACATCCCTGTGGCAATAGACTGTTTCACCAAGTGGCCTGAGGCTTATACCATCCCAGACCAAGAGGTCACTACTATTGCATGGGTGCTGGTGGACCAATTTTTCTGCAATTCTAGTGTTCTGAATGAGCTCCATTCAGACCAGAGAAGTAACTCCAAGTCTGCAGTCTTTGCTGGGTGTTTTAAGTTGCTGGGCATTAGAAAGACCAGGACTATACCACTGCATCCCCAGTCAGATGGAATGGTGGAAGGATTGAACTGGATGGTGGGGTAGGAGCTGGCCAAGCAGTGTGTGGAAGGGCAGACAGACTGGGACCATAAGCTGCCTGCCCTGCTGATGGCCTACAGATCTGCAGTCTGTGAGGCTACTGGATACTCTCTGGCAAAGATGATATTTGGGTGTGAATTGTGGCAGCCAGTAGACCCGTTGATTGGAAAGCTATCAGAGGAAGGTCTCCCAGTGGAAACCTCTAGGTTTGCCCAAAGTCTGGAGAAGAGAATGGATGAGGTGCGGTCAAGTTTGAGGTTCACCAGTGAGGCCATGAAGTGTGGGTACAGGCTGAGAGCTAGCCACATCAGTTTTAAGGAAGGAGGCTGAGTGTGCCTGTTCAAGCCCCAAAAGCAGAGGGTCCAGTCTCCCAAACTTCATTGCCCCTGGGATGTTCTGTATATGGTGGTTGACTGTTTCTCAGATGTGACCTACAGGAACAAAGGGGAGAGAAGAATGAAACTGATGATCATCCATGCCACTCGTCTGTGGAGATAACATGGACCTGGGAAATACACTTGGAGTGAAACCAAGGACCTGCTGGACACTGGAAATGAAATTAGGGCCCAGCAGAGTGATTGACTGCACTGTTGATCTAGGTCCTCTCGCCATGGGCATGGAGGCTGTCAGCTTTCCCTTGCTCAATGATCAGGACGCTACGGTTAGAAGGGATGACTCAGCTGATGGTTTGGGAACAGAGGATGCTCTGGACTCCATGGGACGTAGATGGTAGAGATAAGAGTGACAACCCATTAGGATGGGAAATTATCATGTAGATACATGTATGTACATAGGTACAGTAGGATTAGGTGGTTGTGTCAAGGATGACACAGCTTTGAGTGAGGGGCAGTGTTGTGTCGTGGGATTAGGTTAGTGGTTTATATCTGGAGATATGAAGAACACTCTAGAAATTAAGTGTTGTTTATATGTGGAAATGTCAGGAACACCCTAGAAATTTAGTGTTTGTGGTTTATTACTGGAGATGTGAGGAACATTAGAAAATGTTGACATGTCTGTTTGATTTTCTTTCTTACCTTAGGAATTAGTTCTTGTCATTATTGCTATTGTGCATTACTGCATGGAAAAATGTGAGTTTTCTCCTAGTCTCATTATTGCATGCGAAAATGAGAGTTTTCTCCAAGGTTCTAGAATATGCATTATTGCGTGAGAAAATGTGAGCTCTCTCCTAGACTCTGGAGTGCTCTGTGCTGTTCTGGTGGTGGAGTTTGGGGTATTTAAAGGGACTGTCCCACCTCCAAGTCAGTCAGTTAGTCACTGGCAGATGGAAAATGACAGTCAGTTAGCAGGTGACAGTCAGACAAAAAGAGATAATGAGCGAGAGTCAGTCAATGACAGAGTAGTCATTCAGAGTCAGTGAGTGACTGTCAGTCTGTCAGTGAATGGATAGTGAGCGAGTAATAGTGAGATAGATAGTGTGCAAGAGAGAAGCCACATTGTTTTGCTAAACTCAGCTGTGCCTGGAAGGCATAAAGCCCTGAAGTGTCTCTGATTAAGATTCTGGTCTGTCAACATGTGCTCAATGTATCACCGAACCCTTACTTGTGCACCCATAATAGTCTCTGCACACTTCACACTTTTGGTGGTGTTGGTAATATGGGCATTTTCATGAAAATTTTTTTAGCCAATAGAAATTTCCATATCTGTGTACATGGTTTGCCATCTACTGTACTTCCTTCCCAGAGCTGGAAGGTATTCCACAGAGCTGTGTTCTTAGTACCACGCATTTTCTTATTGCTATCATGGCAATGTGTCTTCCCTTCCATCAGGTTTACACTCATCCTTATATGTTGATGACTGCAGTTTATGCTGCAGATTCTAATATGATTAATTGTGAATGTCTTGCGCAATCAGGACTTAGCAAAGCCTCATGCTTTTAAGACCATCTTTCCCGTCATTCTTCTGCAGGGGCTGCAGAAGAATGATGGGAAAGATGGTCTAAAAATCGGAAACGGAGAATGAAGGAAGAAGAATTAGACTTGGAATAAAGGAAAATGGAGGGACAAACGTTGGGGCATGGAAGAAGCCATGGGGGGAAAAAAAACTTGTCCGGAATGAGAAACATTACCTATGGTAAGGGAGGAGTG
This sequence comes from Coenobita brevimanus, assembly GCF_032717465.1. Lineage (NCBI taxonomy): Eukaryota > Metazoa > Arthropoda > Malacostraca > Decapoda > Coenobitidae > Coenobita > Coenobita brevimanus. The sequence goes on from NC_137050.1 coordinate 28,084,195, forward strand.
TGAGAGGAGGGTACAAGCTCGAATTGAAAAAGGTGGTTTGATCTAGGATGTGAGGAGAGAGGGGAAGCAGAGAAGGAGTTTAGGGATGCAGTGTAACTTAGCACAGGTGTGAAGAGTGAGCAAAGCATGACGGCGATAAAGTGAAGGAGCTTCTGTTTCAGCATAAAGACTTTCAACTAGGGAAGATTTGAAAACGCCAATAGCCAGACGCAAACCGTGATGATGCACGGAATCAAGTTGTTGGAGGGTGGTATGTGGTATCTGAGGTGGAAGAATAAACCTGACAACCATAATTACGTTTGGAGAGAGTGAGAACAGTATGGAGGCGAAGCACCCCACGACACACGAGTCAAAGTTTGTTAAAGATGGAGGCACTGCAAAGCTGAAATTTTTAAGGATTCGATATGGTCCTTCCAAGTAAGACAAGAGTAAAAAATAAGGCCAAGAAAGGAAGCAGAGGTTTTGTATGTGAGAGGAGAGCCATAAAGAAAAAGAGGCGGGTGAGGAATAAGACGAGAGCAGGTAAAAGTGATGGCACAAGACTTAAAATGAGAGAAATGGAAACCATGGGTAGTAGCCCACTTTGAGGCAGCTGAAACAGCACGTTGAATAAGAGCACCAAGGACTGAGATGTCAGAATTTGAGACATATATTGCAAAATCATCCACATATAAAGAAGAGCAAACACTAACTGGAAGGCAAGAAACAATCCCATTAGTTGCTGAAGTGCCCACCCCCACGGGATGCCCAGGGAGGGGTGTCACAACACCCACCCCAGGGAGGACCCATGGCCCAACACCCACCCCAGGAGGAGACCACGGGGAGGTGCATAGGGAACGCGTAAGGCACGGGCAAGATGGGCGTATGTCCCCCGCGACCCTGTGCCCCTCTTCCCCATAACACAGCCACCAGCAGGAACGCCGCCCCAGCAGACTATACTGCAGCCAGGCCAGCCCTCGCCAGGATCGGGGTGGAACTTGTCCTAGCACAGTCCCGAGCAGCACCACGGTGACGGCCACTGCCTGCACCGCGAAGGAAGAAACAGCCACTGTCCACTCTTTGGCTGTTGCCCCCTGCAGCATGGCGGTAACGGCCACTGTCCACAGCGGGAAGAAAGAGACGGCCATTGTCCACTCTTCGGCTGCAGCCATTCCTGGGAGCAGCACAGTGGTGATGGCCACCGTCTGCACTGGGAAAGAGAGACAGCTACCGTCCACTCTTCGGATGATAACCCTTAAAAGGGCAGAACCGCGGTGACAGCCACCATCTGCACCGGGAAGGAAGGGACGGCCACCGTACGCCCTTTGTCTGCCACCTCCTCAGGGAGCAGCACCGTGATGACGGCCACCATCCACACTGGGAAGGAAGAACCAAATGAAGTCCACTCTTTCGCTGTTGTCTCGAGGGCCTGTGGAACTGAGGATAAGGCCTTCATCCGCATCGGGAAGGATGGGATGGCCACCGTACGCTCTTCGTCCACTGCCCTTGCGATGTCTCCTCTGGGGGAAGTCCCTGGCTCAGCCCACCACCCATCCAGAGGCCAAGCAGGATGCCTTTCTCTCTCTCTCCCAACAGGTGCAGTTCCCCCCGAGGAGTTGTAGCTGGAGGGACTTTGACGAGGACCCATAATAAGCCTGGGGATCTGTGCCCTACAGCCAGTACCCGGGCGACGCCCTCTGCTGACGGACTCTACGAGGAAGGGACGCCGTGGGCAGCTCGTAACGGCGGCTCGACCCAGCAGAGACCGCAGCCCCCGGACACCCAGGGGCATCCCTAGGACTCCAGGGTGTGACTTCCCCAGTCCCACCAGCAGACAGTCCTCCTCCAGGAGCAGACGGAGGCAAGCACGCCTGCATGCCCTGTTTGGCCCTAGCCCAGAGGGCTGCCTTCCCCACCGAGGCCCCGCTAGAGAAGGGCCTCCCTCAACACCGACCTGCAGCCCATCACAGACGGCCCCCAGCAATAGTCCTGTGCCTTCTACGGGAAGGCACACCCGACGAGCTACCTCCCACACCCGGGCGTCGCCTATAAGGCAGCCCAAACCCACAGCAGCCCAGGCCAGAGTCAACTAGTCCAATTGTGTCCTATTAACCTGATTTGTGTATATTATTAATAATGTCCTTGTTCTGATTGTAACTCGTTAATGTACGTGTAAGGTTGGTCAGCCGAGCTTTTATGCCCTGTTCCTCTTGTTGTGTATACTGGTTCCGGTCTCAAAAGAGAACCCCAGCTCAGTAGCTCGTGTTCTAAGGACAAGAAGTCGACCTAAGAACACCTAGCATAACAATTGCCAATAAAAAGATAGTAGTGCTAAGAACACTGCCTTGGGGAACACCTTTATATTGTGGTAAGGGATCCGAATAGGTATGCTGAACACAGACCTGAAAGATACGGGCTGATAGAAAATTCTTCAAGAAAACACCAGGGTTACGATCAATACCACAAGAATGAACAGTGTGCAAAATATGAAAGTGCCAAGCAGTATCATAGGCCTTCTCAAGATCAAAGAAAACTGCAATAACAGATTGATGAGTGGCAAAGGCAGATCGAATATAAGCTTCTAAATTAAGGAGAGGAGTTAAGGTACCACAGGCTTTTCAAAAAACAAACTGAGGATGACAAAAGCTGTTTGGATTCTAGGAGCCACATAAGACGATGATTTATCACACGCTCGAACAACTTGCAGAGACAACTGGTAAGGGCAATGAGGTGATTATCCTGAGAAGCATGGCCTAACTTCCCAGCTTAACCCGCCCCATCCCGACGTTTTCTGGGCAGTGGTACACCCCAGTCCCGACATTTTTGGACCTTTTTTTTTTGGCTCAAACATCCGCTTTTGGTGAGAAACATCGAAAATTCATAGAGAAATCGCTCACCTGAGGTTTAAAATACTCGATTTAGGTACGAGTACTTCCTTACCTGACTGGGTTTTCTAACAGGCCGGCACCAAAGAAAACGAGTTCTATGGGAGGGTAACTATTTTATCCACTCATAAACAGTATTTATTTATTTACTTGGTACGAATTTATATGTAGTACAAGAGTATATTGGTTTTCAAACAGTAATATAGGCATTATAAGCATTGTTTCACTCACTAACTCATCACCATTCATGACCTTTTTTTTCCCACATTACCTGATCATCATTTCTGACTGTTTCTTCCTCTAATGCTATGTAAACTTTGTCCTCCACATTGTCATCGATTGGGGACTTACTCTGGCCCTGAATGTCTTTATTGGCCAGGTCACTGGTAACAGGTGAATTGCCAAGACAATGGCGTGCAGGGGGGGGGGAGAGGTTATGCGATATAAGCATTGTCCCTGCTTGGCATCTTGTAGAGGAATAGAGGAAGGTGTCCCGTGTATACGTGCCAAAAATCACTCGCGAAATCACTCGCGAAAACTGAAAATTGTGCAAATTAGGGACCTTGCAATGTTGCCGCGTTAATTCACGTCGCCGGGACATGAGTGCACATCATGTGCGGACGTTAATTCACGTCGCAGGGACGGCGCGGGTTAAAAAAATGGGAAAATGATGGTATTACAAAAAGATGGGTTGCAAACACCCTCAGTCCAGATACGATTATAAATAGCTAAGAAAAAGGACATGGGCAGGGGGGAAAGGTGCCGGAGCATATTGTAATGTATGCCATTAGGACCTTCACAAGTCTTCTTACTGAGATGAAGGGCGGAGGACGATTCATGGGGTGTGAAAGGCACATTAAACAATTGACTAGACGACAGCTAAGACAACAGGCATACATTCAAAAGTAGTTTTAAGGGCATAAAATTCAGGGGAGAGATGAGAACCGCTGCTAACATTACTAAAATGAAGACCCAAGCCACTAGCGACTAGATATGCTTCTGCAACCGATTCCCCACCTAGGTGAAGGCAAGGGGAAAGTTTGGCCATGTGTTTACCAGCTATTTTGCGTATACATATCCAGACGAAAGCAATGGGCATATTGGCAGTAATAGTGGAAACATATAGCCTCCAGCTACAGCATTTAGCTTGTTTAACAGTCTTGCGAAGAGAAGAGCGTGACTTTTTAAACAAAAGAAATGCACTCTATTCATCTGGGGTGTTGCGTTTGCACAGGCAACTCTTCCAACGTGCATGTTTGACACAGAGTGCCCCAGTGCATAGTCCCACCAAGGCACACATTTAGAAGTAAAAGGATGGGACGATCTAGGAATCGCAGTCAAACCTGCACTCAAAACTAAGATATTAAAAAAGGTAAGCATATCTGAAACAGTAGGAAAAGAGGAAGAGGGTATGGAGGGAACCAACAGAGAAGTAAAAGATGGCCAGGACTGGATTTTGAGAAAATTGCCTGCTACTGTATGCCTTTGTTCAGAGATGCCCTTTCTCCCATCAAGGGGAACTGAATGCAAATAAAGGCTTTAAACTTTGGAGGATCGTTATTCAGATGTCAATATGCAACTGCATAGAAAGTACTGTATAAGTCTTTTTCTGTATCTAGTTTGAGTCACCAGCAACACTGTTCCCAGCTTGCCTGAACTCACTACAAGCCAGATATTTTTTAAGAGTTATGACAGCTTCGTTGCGACAGTCCTTACAACAATCAAAGTCACTGCTTCCACCATGTGTTTGTTGTGCACTGAGTAGTTTGCTTTGTTTGTGTAAACTGTGCAGATTGGAGAGTTGTGAATAAAATATTGTCTGTCTATAGCCAGATGCCTTAGCTTTGTAAGGAGTGACCACAAACAATTACTTCTGTGTCACCCTGTCATCTACCAATTGGCTGCCTTCCTCCAACTCACACACCTCTCACTCATATATCTTGTCATCTCATACTCAGCCTCACCCTCCCATATCCCCCCTCCACCTCAATGATGTACACTCTTCTAGCCACCCTGTCACTCTTCATTCTCTCCAGATGGCCAAATTACCTCAGTCTACTTCCTTTAATACTTTCAAACTCATCCACATCAACACCACAACACTTCTTAACTTCCTCATTTGTCTGTCTGTCGCTCCATGTAACTCCACATGTTCCTATCAGCTCACATCTGCTTGTCTCACCAATGACTTCTGTCATTCCAACAGGGTCCAGCTTCACTTCCATTTGTTGCAGTAGGAATCACAGTACTGTCATGCAGCAACATTTTAACCTCCCTGTTCCTTTATCATTTCAGGCAACAAATCCTTTGCATTAATCAAAATCTGTGCACTTTAGTACATACACTTTTTTGGCTTGATCCAACACATTATATTTTGTACAAGCCTTTCTAAAAGGGCCCAGTGTTAGCTGTGGTTGGTTAGGTATTGTAATGGGATGTATAAAAAGCCCACGTTGCCTAGAGGCAAAGCAAGGATCCTCTCTTTGGCTCAGTGGTAACATGTGTGCATATGAAGCACAAGGGCCTGAGATCGAATCTCAGCTGGGACAGAGTGATTAATTTGTTAAGTTTCAGTTCGGTTCTTACATTGGTTGGCAGCGGTGTGGGATGTGAGGCGAGGCTTAGAGGACAATGATGTTTTTGCTGACAATGTCTTAAGCCTGACATCCTGGGGGTGAGCTGTCCGGTGTGGTCCACAACGCCCCCAGTGGTGGCCTCCAATGTGCTATGCTACCATGTATTCGAAACTGACCAAATTAATTACCAAGGAGAAAAAAGGAGTGATGTAATGGGGTGTATTTGCCTAGAGGCAAAGCGGGGATCCTCTCTTTGGCTCAGTGGTAATGTGCGCATGTATGAAGTGCGAAGGCCTGAGTTCAAATCCCGGCCAGACCAGTTATTAATTTGTTAAGTTTCAGTTTGGTTATTACAGTATGACATCTCAAGGAGTCTACCCATCCATCCTTCCATCCATTATTGCCTCATCAAGGCAGTGGTGACAACCCACCCACTCCTGTTTTATGTGAGTAATAATCTATCTATGTATCTATCTCTTGCCAGACACCTTAATCCTGTAAGGGGTGGCCACAAACAAATTGCCTCCATGTTGCCCTGTCCCCCACCATTTCATTGCCCTGCTGCCAGTTCACCCCCACCTCTCCTATACCTCTCCACTCCATCTCTCCATCTCATCCTTGGCCTTCCCCTCCCTCTCCCCCTCTCCATTAACCCTAAATACTCCCTAGGACTTGAACACTCCTTAGAAACCTTTATGGATGCATAGAAAAGGCAGCTACACTGGAAGGACAGTAGGGACACCACCGACATCATGGAATGGCAAGTTACTTGGCCCATGAAGTGATCCTTAAACTACCTATCCCTGTATAAGCAACCAAGTATCCCTGAACTGACTATTTCTCCCCAGAGCTATTGGCTTTTGTATTTACCACTCTGTGCTGGTGGTAAGTTGTGGCTACGATCATCCACTGACTTATTGTAATGCTGCCAACTTCTTCCCAAGTGACTCTATATTGAGTGACAAGCCAAATAGTTTCCTGTACCCCAGGAAACCATTAATAATGCTGGGTGATGACCATATAACCAAATAATAGGGTGATGTGCAGCCTACTAGGGTGCCCACGTTAACTGGGTGGTGAGATACGAAGTTTGTTCAGAAAGTATCTGATGTTAGGCTCTAAAAAAATAAATAGTTAACCTGTTGAGCTAAGAGATGTACCAATGTATTGGTATCGGTATCAGTGGTATCGGCCCATTTTTTGAGTATCAGTATTGGCTGAATTTCTGACGATACTACTGATACTTAAAAGGAATTTTGTGTGGCATATCACTCACTGGAAGTTACTGTTAAATAGAATTTGGATGTTTTATATGGATGAAAAATAAATTATTGGTAAGATCCAGTTATTTAGTATCATATTATTTTGAGTACATGGTGCGTACGGTAGTAATACAGTACATTCTTTGAGAATGAGCCACATCTGCCACCATGGAGATGTACGAGACAGGTTGGCAGCCTCGCATCAGCGGCTCAGGTCCCTGCCACAGCCTTCAGATGGCGGGCACCACCCTCCCTCACTGGTATCAGTATCGGTAGTAGTATCGGTATCGGTCCAATTTTGTGGCATTGGTATCGGTATCGGTCAAAATTTTGGTATCAGTACATCTCTACATTAAACCTCCTCAAAGTAGGCCCTTACTGACTTCATACACATAGCCCAGCATTCTTTCCACTGCCCAAAACATTTTTCAAGGTCGGTTTTCGATATCTCCTTCAGGTGCTCCATTGCATTCATCATGATCTCTTCTCTCTCATGAACGTTGGTCAAGACATGTTGGACTGTGGAAATTGCGATCCAGACTTTCTGAAGACAGTTATCACTGGAGATGAGGCTTGGGTGTACGGGTACAACTCAGATGCCAAAGCACAATCATCCCAGTGGAAGCATGCAGGTTGCCTCAGCCAAAAAAAAGCACAACAGGTCCACTGCAAGGTGAAATCCATTCGCATGTTGACATTTTTTTTTTAACCTCCCTTGGTGTTGTGCATCATGAATACACACCACAAAGTCAAACTGTTAACAAACATTACTACCTTGATGTTATCTGTTGTCTTCGTGATGCAGTTTGGCAGAGGAGACCAGACCTTTGGAAAGTGACAAGTTTGAAGCTGCACCATGACAATGCCCATGTCTATTCTTCTCAACTGATTCAGGAATTTTTGGCCAAACTCAACATCCATAGGTCTGGCAGGCTCCCTGCACACCAGACATGGCTCTGTGTGACTTCTGGTTATTCCCCAAGCTCAAAGCCCTGCTGAAGGGTTCCCGATTTGTGACGCGATGAGATCATGACGAATGCGACAAAGCACCTGCAGGAGATACTGAAAACCGACTCTGAAAAATGTTTCAGGCAGTGGAAAGAACACTGGGCTATGTGTGTCAGGTCAGAAGGGGTCTACTTTGAGGAGGATTTGTGTCCTAGCTCAACAGCCTAGCTATTTTTATAGAGCCTAAGGTTGGATACTTTCTGAAAATACCTCATACATATGCAACATCTATCCAGAAAGCAATCCTCCACACTCTTCCCCACAAGGGAACATCGGTTCACTGCACGCGATGGCCCCTGTGGTGGCAATTGCTTGCCTGTGGTTGATAGGTCTGCTTGAACAGATAGACAAAGGTTCCTCTACTGCTGCTGCTACTACTGATACTACGACAACCTCCACCACCACCACAATGTGTTCATCATATTTTTCATATTCCTGATGGTGCCATATTGTATGATGCTGTAATAATCTGTACAGATGGTGACTTCACTGTGATGACATTTCACCAAGATGCACCCACCAGTATTAACTACAGTATGTTAGCAGTACTGTAATAGACAAAACAAAGATTTTGATACTGTACCAAACTATATCCTGATAAACAGTAGTAGTAGCAGTAGTAGTAGCAGGGTAACCCTGATCTGTCTGGCCAAGCAGATCCATCAACTGCAGGCAAGCAATCACCCAGGCAAGGCCATCCCATTCAATGAACCGATGTTCCCTTGTGGAGGACAGTGCTTCGTCACAGCAAGACATACAGAAGAGTTTGGAGGTATGGTTCCAGGATGGATGCCGCATTTGCATCTCCACCCAGTTAACAGGGGCACCGTACTAGGTTCCACATCACCCTGTTATATAGTTATATCATCGTTACCACCCAGCATCCTGGCACTGTCAATGGTTTCCTGGCTTACAAGAAACCATTAGGCTTGCCACTCAACAGAAAGTCACCTTAGGAAAAAGTAGGCAGCACTATATCAAGTGAGTGGATGATGGTTGCAACCACCTACCACTTATCTTGATTAGTAAAATTTAAAGACAAACATGGCAGCAAAAGTATAAAAATTGACTGGCCAACTTCCTCTCAGGTGGACAAGGTCAAGTCTTCTGCCAAAACCAAAGTTCTATATTCAATATATTATCTACTGATAACCCACAGGATTGAGTCCATTCATCCTCAACGTTCTGTTCACCCTCAGCTTTTTAGACTTCCACCCCACAACCAGCCAACCTCTCTTCCTGCAGATCCAATAATCTCCTATGCTGACAGCTGAACAATAGCTTCACAGGAAAACTTAACAAGCAACAGCCAAGCTCCAATTGTACCCACACTCACTAGAACACTGGCTTAGACAAAAAAGAACAACTGCTTCACCAAACAAACCAAACATTACCCTTTTCACTCCAGACAGAGAAGAATATCAAACACATCCTCCAGTTTCCTTTATAACATGCCAGTCCCACTGGGAAGACATCTCAAAATTCTAGGACTTCCTTTGGACACACATATGACCTTTTCCCAGCATCTAGGTAGCATCAGTTCAAAGGCATTTTATAAACTCTATACTCTGAGGTCATAACAACCCAAACTTTGCACCGAAGACTACCAGACTCATAAGACAACACAAGTCTTAAACGCATATTCCCTCTCTCACACACACACACACCACACCATCACAAGGCTCTAAGAACTAAACAATGAGATCAACAACACAATTAGTACAAAGAAAACAAAAAACTGTACTGCCTATGTAACAACACTTAATCATTTCAAAGACCCCACTCAGTTCTACAAAATACTACAGTATCACCAAATCAGAAACATGCACCTCCAAGACCCACACTGCCATCACCTCCAACACCCAGCACATTCCTTCCTACAAAGAACATAAGAATATGCAAACATACTCATGAACCACCATACACATGTACCTGTAAGTCATGTAACGAACAAGCACCAAGTCTGAAAAACAACCTTCTCAATACGTGGCAGTCCTTTCCACGTGATCACAGTGTAGTCCCTTTCACTCCAGAACAGACCCATACCATATCAAGAAAACAAAGAAATCAATGAGCACAGTACACCTGAAACACTTAAAACCACAAGGCCCTTACAAAAATCAGCAACTATTAATATTAATGTGAGTACATTTAAGTGCTTGGGTAGTGTGATGAGTATGGATGGAAGTTTAGAGGGTTAAGTGCTTAAAAGGGTGCAGCAGGGAAGAAAGGTTGCTGGTTCCCTGAAAGCAGTGATATAACAGGGAAGTAAGCATGGAAGTGAAAAAACTACTACATGACAGTATTGTGGTACCAACTCTAACATATGGAAGTGAAGCTTGGACCTTGTTGAAGGGACAGAAGTCAAGAGTGAGAGCAGTGGAAATAAGTTATTTGACAGGAGCATGTGGAGTCACATGGAGAGACAGACTGACAAATAAGGAAGTGAAGGAGTGTTGTGGTGTGGATGTGGATGTGATAGGATGCGTTAGGAGAAACGCACCGAGGTGGTTTGGACATGTGGAGAGGATGGAGAGCGAGAGACTGATGAGGAGAGTGTGAGTGAGGTGGAGGGAGGGAGAGGGAGGGGGAGGCCAAGGATGAGATGAAGGGATGGAGTGGAGAGGTATATGAGGGAGAGGGGTGTAAGCTGGGAGCAGGGCAATGAAATAGTGGAGGACAGGGTGACATGGAAGCGATTTGTTTGTGGCCACCCCATGTGGGATTAAGGCGTCTGGCAATAGATAGATAGATAAATAGATTAAAATACACTAAAGTATTCCCAGTACAGTAAGTATTGGGAAACACAGAACATTTATCACTATACATAAACCAGACAAGGACCCAACACCCTCTTCTTTGTACTGACCCATAGCACTACTTAGCACACCATCCAAAACAAATGAATGCTTCATTCTCAACAAAGTCATATCCCATGCACCCCTTGGTCCTTCACAACATGGATTTAGAGCATTACACTCGACAAACACCTTACTGACTAATCTCACACAACAAGCATTGGACAGCACCTGCACAATGCACACTTCTCACAGTAAGATATTAGTAAAGCTTTCATTGACAGCCCCCAACACAAATTAGTCACAAAGATATATAACACACACATGGAAAATGCAACCAAATGCTGGCTTGCCAACTATTTATCTGACAGACAAACATCCCAGCCCCCCACAACATTGACTCATATGCAGATGACATCACCATAACAACCACACACCACATTGCAGACACAGCTTGCACAGAGCATCCCAGCCCCCCACAACATTGCCTCATATGCAGATGACCACCATACCAACCACACACCACATTGCAGACACAACTTGCACACAGCAGCAAGGCTACTTCAACATACTGCAGACACCAGGCTGATGACTGTGCCAGCCAAATCCACCACCACAATCATCACCAAAAGCAAATATGAATATATGTACTCTCTGATGAAGTACATGTTCCAATCACACCCTCCTCTAAGATCCTTGGAGTGACATTATGACACCAGACTCACCTTCTAGGACCAAGTACAAGACATCAAGAGTTCATGCACTTCCCGACTCAATGCACCCAGGGCAACTACTGGGACAGACTTTTAATAATGAAAAGAAACACCATCCTTACTCTACAGAAATACATTAGATCAATGATGCCCCCTACTTCCCCAGCGTGGGTCCCCATCCTATCTAATACGCACTGTAATGCCTTGCAAACCATACAGAACCCTACACATCACCACTGGCTGCACCACAACCACTCCCACAGCTCACTTACACTCTGAAGCTTGTCCTTCCTGTAAGAGACTACCTTGATATGAGAGGCACACAATTTCATGCAGCATCCTGTGCCACTGGACAACATCTGTCATTACATGACAGAGACATCCAACACACCTTGACAACAAAATAATGACCACACAAACACTGTTAAACCCTTTACAAGAATGTCCCACCTCCAGACATTACAACATTAACAATGAAGAAACACCTACATGCTCACTTCACATGCATGGCAGTACAACATCTTGATCAGAACACAACATTACAAGCCCCCCCTCTTGATATCCAGCCATATGAGGTGTCCTTAAATAAAGCAGATCCTCACTATAATGGACTAACCAAGGCAAAAGCAGGTCCATTAAAGCCTGTAGTCCATTATAAACCAGAGTCCCTCCCCAGTGTGGGATTTCAAGCACATGTATGAAAATAAATGAGTAAAATTGTATATTCTAGTACTAAAAATGTAAACTACAGTATATCCATTTTACACTAATTTGGCCCACAATTTTGCCCTTTTGTAGTTTATATCCTTATCATAACTTAATGACTATAGTTGTGGCACATGACTCTGAGGTTGACATTATCATACCCTGGCAACCTACCAGTCAACAGTGCATCCGATTTTGTATCATATCATACACGAATCATATTATTATACACGAATATTATTATACAGGAACATATTATACATGAATGACATGCGAATCATATTATACACAAAATCAGAAGCACTGTTGACAGGTAGGTTGCCAGGGTACGATAATGACAACCTCAGAGTCATGCACCACAACTATAGTACAGTATTACTATAGTTTGTTATTACAACTTGGCAAACACAAAGGGGAGAGGGCAATTTCAGGTCAGGTTGGTGTAAAAAGGGTAGGGAACACATGTATTGGGACCCATTGCACCCCACTTAACAGCCACTGTTCGTTGTAGCAGACAAAGGTTCAGTGGGCTTCATGGCATTCGTTAAATCTGATAGCCGTTGTACCAGGGTCTGTTAGGGCAAGGGCCTATTATAGATATAACAGAGTTCACCTATCTAGGCTTAGATCAGGACATCACCTAGCCCTGTTCAGCTGCTATCTTACATCTGGATCGGGTAGAAGCACTGATGACACATGCCCAGCTTGTAGAATAGGCCAACACAACAACACACATACTGGAACACTGCACAGAACATGGCACACTAAAACACAGGTACAAGTGCACAGGTGTAAGAAGCCTATGGGACATCCCCATAGGACCAGCTGTTTACCTGCTGTTGACAGGTATACTCGATCAGACAGGCAGGTTGAGCAACAACAACAATAGCAACAACAATGAAGACACTGACAAGCACTATCTTCGGACAGTGGAAAAAATTGCTGAAAACCATATGTAAAACAGTTCATTAGAACAACAGTGAATTACACTAGCCCAAGCTCAGCCCCAAGTTTTGTCAACATATGGATAAGCTTAAAAAATCACACAATAATGCCTTAGGAGTAATAACAAGCTGCACTAAGATAATAAAAACAAATCACTTACATCAAGAAACAAAAATGCAGTACTTTCTATTAACCCCTGGATTGTGAGCCACAGCTCAGGCTGGAAAGCGTCGTGTTGCGAGTCACACCTCAGGCTGTCCTAACCTTCCAGTGACCATGCATCACCACTGACTACTCCACCCCTACGCAAACTTACACATGGCACTACACAAAGATGGAGAAAGAGATTTTTTTTTTTCCACCAGATGATGCCCTGGATGTTTATCTTCAAGTTTATACAATAATAAACAAAAACTAAATATATATATATATATATATATATATATATATATATATATATATATATATATATATATATATATATATATTTTTTTTTCCTGCACCAGATGATGCCCTGGATGTTTATCTTCAAGTTTATAATAAAACTTTTTTTTTTTTTTTTTTTTTTTTTTTGCACACCACGGGGTGGGATAATAAAAGGCTATTGCACACAATCCATGGGTTAAGGATGATATGAATATGAGGCAAACAGTTTATTGACTCAGTTTAATACCCATCCTGCCTTTGTAGCTTTATTCTGCATCATCTCCCTCAACAAAAAAAAAAAAAAAATAAAAAAAAAAACTCTTCCTCTGCTCAACATTATATTTCATAAGCACATACATAAACAGACAACCACCACAACCATCCAGTACCAACCAAATAGCATCCTTCTTGAGTCATCATCAAACATCTACTCCCCAAATGCTACTCTACCATACAGACACAAGTGCACCTAGCCGGACAATGATATGGCCATCACTCCTCTCAGTACAGAAACAACACAAAATACAACTCACAGATAATTCAGTAAGCCCCTACTGAAATGCACCCCCTCCCCTAACACCACAGAACAATCACCTCATCCTTCAATATGACTTCAACTAACGACCTCTAGGGGTAACTAGCTGAAGTGGTTGGATTCCTGCAGTCCACTGGATTCAGGTACAGATGAGCCTGAGGTTGCAACAACAACTACAGTTACATCTATGCCTCCCCAGCATAGGCACCAATCCTATGTAACACCCAATAAAACACCTTGCAGACCATACAGAACAACATAGTGTATCATCACTGGCTTCACCAAGACCATTCCTACAGCTCACTTACACTTTCAAACCAAAAACCTCCCTGTTGGAGAATGTGTCAACATGACAGAGCTATACAACACAACCAGGCACTTAAACAATCACCACACAAGCATTATCAAACTTTCTTCAACAACATCCCAGCTCTAGACATTCCAACACTAGCTATAAAGAAACATCTACATACAGTACTCATTTCATGTGGAGGCCAATACAACACCTCAGTCAGTACACTATTATAAACCTCCCTTCTTGACACGCACTCATTAGAAGTATCCTTGAAATGAACTGATTGAATTCACATAATCTTAGATCAGAACATCACCCACCCCTCCTCAGTTACCAGCCAAGAATCACATTGGCTGGAGTCACAGATGACATATGCCCCACTTGTACAATAGGCCCACACAGAAGAACACACATAATGGAGCATTACACTGCACATGCCACAATTTGACACAGTGGGGCACCAATTTTCGCGCCTAATTGGGTCCAAAAATAATGCGCGAAAGTGGAATTAGCGAAAGTTGGGGCATTGTCTTTATGGCAAAAAGGCTAATTGGTTCCCAGTTATCCTAAAGTAACATCAGATTTTCATTTTCACTTGCAATACAGTACATCAAATCACTATTGTACATTGCATTGTGAGATACAAACAATAAAAACTGTACAGTACACATTATATGAGGAGAAACATACCACAGAGACCAGGTTGAGGTGTTTAATGGATGTTGGGGGTAAGTGTCCGAGGCACATGGCGGGCTTATTTAGCCACGCCAGACGTATTGGCACCACCTCTTGCTGCCTTGCTACCACCATGCTGTTTCCTCATACTACGCACTGTCGATTCTGGGATGTTAAATATACGGCAGATTTCACTGTTTTTTGCGCCCTTGTCCATGTGCTCAACTATCTTCCTTTTCATTTCATTATTATACTGCCGTTTCTTCACTCCAACATGATACTCTCTTTTAGCCTTGGCCTTTCCTCCCGACTTTGAATGTCCCGGCCACTTTTTATCACCACCACTGCCTCCCGGCCCTCCCCCCACACCACCAGGCTCTCCCCCCACACCACCAGGCCCTTTCCCCACACTACCAGGTATAGTAGAGGCCATTGAACCGTGAGAATCCAACACAATGGAGCTAGCACGCTCGTACACAATGGCGGGAATGGGTGGACAGAGTGTTGACATGACGTCATTCAAGATGGCAGTGGGTTGCGGGCGGGCGGTGCAGGAAATTCAAAGTTCAAAATATTGTCCCAAACCCAAAATTTGTGCGCGAAAATCGATTTTTTTCAAGCGAAAGTGGAAGTTAGGGAACATTTGGTGCATGCCGCGAAAGTGGATTCCGCGAATCCTGCTGTAGCGAAAGTTGGTGCACTACTGTACACAACATATATACACAGTGTAGGAAACATATGGGACAACCTCACAGGGGCAGCTGCTTATCCATAACACTGGGCAACAGCCAAAATGGTTCTCATACGTGAGTATGTGTCCCTGACTAATTTGATAGCACTGATATCAAATATGATATTCATTTAGTGCTATCGGACCAGGTTTCTTGAATATCAGACTGAAAACATATTCAATGTGGGATAACTTGTCTTTACCTTGTAATATATATTGAGGTACACACAGATAATATTGTGATGATTTATGGTACAAAAATATGAAAATCCAAAGCACATTTTACTAGTAAGCGATGTAGTTCTACAAATACTTCTGCACTTTGCTTTTCTGCTTGTTCAGCTGACTCTCTTCACGTTGTAGCATCCAGCAATAATCGCCCATCGTGTTGGGACTGAATCGGCATTGATACCCGCTCTCTATTATAGCAATGTCTTGGTGAAACTTTCACTATGCTCGTCACTGATGTCTCCGAGGTTATCTGGGAAGAAATTCAGGTGGGAGTAAAACAAATGAATCTTCAAGGACATCCGTGAGCCCAGAGCTCAATAACTCCGTAACATGCCTGCCACAATTTCATTGTAGTTGTCTGCACAATGGTTTCCAAGGAAGTTCTGTGAAACAGTCACGAATGATTCCCATGCGTCCCTCTCCAGCGGGTTTAATGCCTTGATGAAGTCACCATCATTAACCAGCATGTGGTTCTCAGGACCATTCAAGACCTCTGCTTTTAACTTGGCTTTGGATATGAAGCCACTGAGCTTCATAGGCAAGTGCTGAAACCCAGTACCCATTTAATCCATAGCTTTTACAAAATTTTTTGCCAAGCCCAGCTTGAGATGCAGTGGAGGCAATACAGTAATATGTTTTCTGGATCCACAAGGGGTTTGTGAAGACAGTTGAACCTTCCAGGTGCATCTTTTGGTCTTGCCGGCCATTCTTTTCTTACACTGTGCTCGGCATTAGCTCTACCGTTCCACAAGCAGATAAAGCACATGTGCTTTGTGTAACCACTCTGAAGGCCCAGAAGTAGACTGATCACTCTGAGGTCCCCGATATTTTCCACTGATGCTTCTCATAATCGATAGTGGAAAGCACAATCTTCATAGTTTCATAGCTCTCGGTCATCTTCTCCACGTGTGCCATTGGCATGGATGGAAGCCGATTCCCGTTGTGTAGGAGGACTGCTTTCAGAGTGTCTTTTCCTGATTCTATAAACAGCCTCCAATCATCTGGCTTATATGAATCAGAGTTGCAGAGTTGCTGCACGAGAGACACCGTGTCATCGCAATTGCAACGGTTGTTTGCCATTTCAAAAAACGCAGACAATTGTCTATGCCGGTGATGCGCTGTAGTGATGCGCACTCCATCTTCCAGCAGGTTACACTCCCTCAGTCGTGATCCCAGGAGCTCTGCCTTTTCTTTAGACAAATCAAGGTCCCTTACGATATTATGAAGGGCTCCCTGGTTGAATGGTCTGGGCCCACTGTTTCCTGAGTCATCCTGGTAGTCATCATCCATGGGGCAATAACTGGAATCAGATTCGCTACTTAGCTCATGTTCAGCAGGTGGGTTTG
Source organism: Coenobita brevimanus (assembly GCF_032717465.1). NCBI lineage: Eukaryota > Metazoa > Arthropoda > Malacostraca > Decapoda > Coenobitidae > Coenobita > Coenobita brevimanus. Next base: position 28,101,304 of record NC_137050.1, read on the forward strand.
GAACCAGCAGTTCTGCACTGCGTGGCACCAGTCAGATTGCAAAAGCGATATTGGAGTACTGTACTGTGGCTCATGTCTTGACAGTTATTCCTTTGATGTTTGTGAGACAGAAGTAGCAGTTGTTGCTGTGGTCTTTGGGCTCTCGCCACATCTTTGGTACAGCAAATGACAAACCCGAACTTTGTTTTCCATGCATCCATTCACTTAGGTAAATGGTGACTGACACAGGACCTACACGCTATGTGGGGCGCCCATTTTTTGACTTGGTCGCCCAATGGACATTTGAACTAACATTGTAGTTCACATGAACAGCCTTCAAGATGGGTTTCTTGAAGCTTTCCGGAGTGAATGTTACACAAATGTAACAAAAATGGTCAGGATCGTTTACAAATTTGCGGCATTCCATCTTTCATCACTGTCAGAATGACTGAGAATTTCTGCAAGAATAGAAGTGGAAACAATATATCTTACCTGCAACAAAAATACAAATTTAATCGATGGAACTAAACAAACAGATGAATGAGTTACGTCCTGTGAGCAAGATACAACGTTATACTGGTTTTCAAGAAACGGACTTGATATGTCCTTACTGATGCCATATTCGAGTTCAGCACCTTCGATTACCCTAGAATTAGACCATTTCAATTCAGAACCATGGATTTTTTTTTTTTTTTTTTGGTTGACCAGTGAATCAGCAGGTCTGCTCAAACTGACAGATGTGTTAAGTAACAACATCCTATTTTTTACTTTGTTATTATTGCATTTAGACAGTTTTATTATGTGGTAATCATCGGGGCATTTGCCTTCTTAGTGTAATGGGAAAAGTATATGGTAGGATACTTATTGACAGAGTTAGGAAAATAACAGAGGAATTAGTTGAAGAAGAACAGGGAGGCGTTAGGAAGGGAAGAGGTTGTGTAGATCAGATATTCATTCTTAGATCCTTAGTGGAAAAGTTTCAAGAGAAGGGAAAGAAGTTCCATGCAGCCTTCATGGATTTGGAGAGAGCATATGACAGGGTGGATAGACTAGGATTATGGAAAGTATTAAGAATATATTCACTCACTCAATGTAGTGCTGCTCTTGGGTGTCTGCCCTGTCCTATCCTCCATCCTTCTTTCCTTCCATCTTCTTCTATCTTTTTTTTTTGCTTCATTCTTTCCTCGTCCTTCTGCCAACGGGTGACTTTACGCTCCCTCTTCTGTCTTTCATTCCTTCATTCTTTCCTCTTTCTTCTGCTTATGGGTGACTCTACACTGAGTGACAAGCCAAATGGTTTCCTGTACACCAGGAAACTATTTATTATGCTGGGTGGTAACCACATAACCAAATTTTGGCGCCTGGTGGTTTAGTGGGTAATTACTGTGCTCCAATCGGATTGAGCCGGTGAAGGTTTATATCCAAGGGGTAGTTGGGGTTTATTGCTCACGTAATGCCACTCAGGGATGAGTGAGGCTGGTCACTCTCATCTTAAATGTCAGGACCAACTGCCTAGCCCCGGGCTCCTACGCCCCTCGTGGGGCAACGTAGGGTTGGATGATGATGATGATGATGATGATGGAGTAGATGGGAAGTTGTTGAAGGCCATGAAGAGTATGTATGAGGGTTCTAAGACTGCAGTGCGTGTGGATGGTGAATTGAGTGAGTTTTTCTATTTGAAGGTTGGACTGAAACAAGGATGTGTCATGTCTCCATGGTTGTTCAATCTGTATATGGATGGGGTTATAAAAGAGATAGAAGGTAGGGCAGTGGATGTTGGAGTGGTCCTAGTGAGAGAGGACAGTGTTTGCAAACTCCCTGTACTGTTGTTTGCAGATGACACTACGTTGTTAAGTGAAGACAAAGGGGAGCTGCAAGGCTTGGAGGATGAGTCTGGGAGAGTGTGTATGAAATGGAATTTAAAGGTGAATATAGGGAAGAGTAAAGTTATGGTCTTCGAGAGAAGTGAAGTTAGTGAATGTACAGTGAGACTGGATGGGGAGGAAATGAAGAATGTGAGTGCCTTTAAGTACTTGGGTAGTGTGATGAGTAAGGATGGAAGTTTAGAGGGTGAAGTGCTTGAAAGGGCACAAAAAGGAAGAAAGGTTGCTGGTTCTTTGAAAGCAGTGATAAGAAACAAGGAAGTGGGCATGAAAGTGAAAAAGCTACTACATGACAATATTGTTATATCAACTCTAACGTATGGAAGTGAAGCCTGGACGTTGTTGGAGGGACAGAAGTCAAGAGTGAGAGCAGTGGAAATGAGTTATTTGAGAGGAGCATGTGGAGTCACATGGAAAGACAGGCTGACAAATAAGGAAGTGAAGGAGCAGTGTGGTGTGGATGTGGATGTGATAGGAAGCGTTAGGAGAAACACATTAAGGTGGTTTGGCCATGTGGAGAGGATGGAGAGTGGGAGACTGATGAGAAGAGTGTATGAGAGTGAGGTGGAGAGAGGAAGAGGAAGGGGGAGGCCAAAGATGAGATGGAGGGATGGGGTGGAGAGGTATATGCAAGAGGGGTGTGTGAGCTGGAAGCAGGGCAGTGAAATGGCAAGGGACAGAGCGACTTGGAGGTGATGTCTTTGTGGCCACCCCTTACGGAATTAAGGCGTCTAGTAATAGATACACAGATAGACAATTTTATTTGGCTCAGGAGAGACTTTTCAAACTGGAGGAATTAGATGTACTCTCACAAGGATGCTCTTCTTAGCCGACTAAATTTGTCTGAAAGTAGCATGAATGAATGTGCATACAGGTCACTGGATTCCAGGGGTTACAGAGGAAGCTTTTGACACAAGAGGATAAAATATGGCACAGGCATCATGAAGTGTCACCCGTTTAGGGTATCTGATGAAACAGCATTTAAGAAAAATCAGGAGAATAAAATGCAAATCAGTATAATTCAGTACAAATTATAATCTACAGCTCTATAAACAAAGGCTAGCAATAACCTCCATTACTGTATACATACCACAACATCACATACAGTTATCCCTAAATGATGACAAGAAATAAATGAGATTCACTGTAATGGTCAAAATTTTAACTTTTTGCAAAAATCAGGTATTGTATAATTTTCATTAATAAACACAATGGTAAGTCAATCCATTAACAGTCATTCAAAAACAAGACAGGATATCAATGCTACATGCTTAAAATATGCTGCATTTTGAACAAGAAAATTATGAACACATAAAATGAAAATTAGATATGGCAAGAGATAAAACAGCAAACTGAAATTACCAGGAAGTTGCAGGAAAAGTTTTATCAATACATTTATCGTACCATAAGTGTCAAAGCATTCATAAATATCTTAAATCATGTTACATGTCATGGCAATTATACTGCTGCTGACACCAACAAATATCTTAGTCCCCTGGTTGTGACATACCTTTCAGAGGACTTTTCTTGTAGCTTGCGGCAGGTCTTCCAGGATCTCTGCTAATGTTTTCATTCAATTTTCCATTTTTCCTTATGCTTTGTTTATACTTGAGCAGTGGACAGACATAAGGTAACCCAACCTTTCTCTCACATAGTGGTTAGTGGGAACCACTTCCCACCCACATGGCCAGCAGTCAGTAAAAATATGCTCCAGCAGCCAAAAAAGGCATCTCCAACTCATTATTATGTATGAAAAGAGAACCGTAAGTCTTCCAGTTTGTTTCATTTGTAAAACAATATATATATATATATATATATATATATGAGAGAGGGGGGTGTGAGTTGGGAGCAGGGCAGTGAAATGGCGGGGGACAGGGCGACGTGGAGGCAATTTGTTTGTGGCCACCCCAAACGGGATTGAGGCGTATGGCAACAGATAGACAGATAGATATATATATATGTATGTGTGTGTGTGTGTGTGTATCCATCCATCATCCAATCCTACTTTGCCCCATGAGGAATATAGGAGCCCGGGACTAGGCAAGTTGGTCCTGACATTTAAGATGAGAGTGACCAGCCTCACTCATCCCTGAGTGGCATTACGTGAGCAATAAACCCCAACCACCTCCTGGGTATAAAGCTTCACCAGTTCAATGCGACTGGAGTGCCGTAATCACCCCTAAACCACCAGGTGCCAAAATTTAGTTATATTACCACCCAGTGTAGTAAATGGTTTCTTGGTGTACAGGAAACCATTTGGCTTGTCACTCAGTGTAGTGTCACCCACAGGTAGAAGTAAGAGGAAAGAATGAAGGAAACAAAAACAGAAGAGGGAGTGTAAAGTCACCCATAGGCAGAAGAACGAGGAAAGATTGAGGGAAAGAAAGACAGAAGAGGATGGAAGAAAGAAGGATGGAGGAAAGGAAAGAGCAGACACCTGAGAGCAGCACTACATCGAGTGAGTTGATGGCGAGCGCCCCCACCTACCATATATATATATATATATATATATATAATATTACACACACAATGGAATTTCAAATTTCGACAGTTTAGAATTTGATGATTCGAATATCGATGCGTTTTGGAGTGGTCCACCTACCTCACTTTTCAATGCAAAATCGCGTTTTTCGATGCTCTCAGGATCAGAATACAACTAAAACAAGCAAAGATAATATTTTTGATGCGAACCAAAATGTTAGAAGTGAGGGAAAGTTATAAGAAAAAGTATAAGCCTAACCTAATATGTAAACATGTGTCACGAAGAGAATGAAAATCAACATCGTTTATGCATATGTAAAGTATATGAAGATATGGTTCCGAGACAATTCACCGTCAAGTCAATTCGCCGTCATATAATTCCCCGTCAAAACAAGGATGCAGCCAAAGGAGAAATGGCAGTTCAGGAAAGGGCAGAAATACACCAAGTATACACCTGCTGACAAAGCAATATACACTTGCTGACAGTATGGCAATACTGTACAATGCAAAACTACAGTTACCTAACCACAATTATAGTTCATAAAGTTTAGAGGGGGTGTGGGCAAAAAATCATTATTTTACATAGTTAGGTTCACAGGCCCCAGACCCAAAGTAATTTTTCCCATAAGAAGTATGGTTTAACTTTCGATTATTTGAATTTCATGGTGATTTTTAGGCACTCATGTCCATCAAAATTCGAAATTCCACTGTGTGTATATATATATATATATATATATATATATATATATATAATGTAAGACCTCACTATAACAGACTAATTGGGGCCCAAACCGTTCAGAAAAATGCGAAATTCCGATAAAAACGACATCCGGACTTCGCCCTGCTAATCTGGACTTTTTCCGATATATCAGACATTAGTCCAGATCGCATGAACAGTTTTTAAACTGTTTTGACTACCATTGGGCTGTACTGTGTTATAACTTCACTACATTACTCAGATGGTATAATATATATAATAATACTGTACTGTACACTAATAAACATGTCTTTTATTTACCTTATTGTGGTGAACATAGCTGAAGTGGTCTGGCAGTCTGGACTGCTGCTGGCTTTATCGGACTTTTTCCGATATATAGGAATTTAGTCCAGTAGCTCCTTGAGTCCGATAAAAGCAAGTTCCGGTCTATTGAAGTCTGTTATATTGAGGTTTTACTGTATATATATATATATATATATACTGTATATATACATATTCAGTAAGTCCTCGTATTTGGATGCATTTTACTTCGATGCCTCGTTTTTCGCGTAAGAAAAAAGTCTCCGAGTTGTCTCACAATTAGTGAATTTCCCCACAATTCGATGCTCCCAGCTGGCAGCCAACACTCAGCAGATGATGCATACCGATGCTCAGTTAAGGCACTATTCATTTTTCTATGCAACAGTTTTCTATGATCTTTATACAGCAGGTTCACCGGGGCAGTAGACACACGTGAGTTTGTTACTGTTTATGATCGTAACGTACGATCTTCAGCCGTGTCGTGAATACACAGGAGGTCCAGCTGGACAGTAGACACATGTGAGTTTGCTATTGTTTGTGATCGTAACGTATGATTTTCAGCCGTGTCGTGCTACAATTTCTTAACAAAGAATCGTTACAGGTTTCTCGTAACACTATTTGTTCTGATGGACAAATACCGGGTACCTGAAATGGATGTAAAATAAAGCTTATCGATATTTAAGGAAGAAAGAATAATAATCGTCCCAATACAGAGACGGTAGACTCAGCCCACCAATTATTTATTCTATTTGACTATATTACAGCCTCTCTTGTAGCAGTAATATAATGCTATAATTTCTCCCTTCCTTTTAGTGACAAAGAGGGCACATAAAATGACCAGGGTTTAGTTAACTGACTCTGATGTCAAAAATTAAATAATCTGGTGAAAAGGGGGAGTTTTTCCTTGGTCAGTGACACCGGGAACTAGCCCATCCACCCTCAACACACCTTCACTTGTCACTCAAGCCAGTCTTCACTTTATTTCTGGTAAGGATTTTTGGTGTTGCAGCTCTTTATAACAATTTTAATATCTTTTCAGGCACATGTTTATTGTGTTATGCTGTTTTAGCACTAGTAAACACTCTTCATTTAATTTTGGCTAGGGCCTGTTTGGTATTATAGTACTTTCTGATAGGGTAGGAACATGTCCCACTGGAACGCTCCTCTATTTTTCCCGGTGATTCTCAACTTCACACTTCGACGCGCGGTTTTGGCAGAACATCCAAGCTGTGAAAAATGAGGATTTACTGTATATATATATATATATATATATATATATATACATATATGTAGCCTCTGTAGTACAGTGGTAGAGTGTGCATTTCGCAAACTGGTGAGCACGGGTTCGCCTCCCGCCAGGTTTGTAAAAACTTTGGGAAGCGTTCACCACACTACTTGCTACTTTGGTGGACACAAGGGGTGCTGTGGTTGAACCAGTGTCGCATACTAGTATGCTTGCACCCAATCGGCTTAAGGTGGACCGATTACACTTGGTTCACAGACTGCACACACATCCAAAGCCATTACAACACTACAATCACACTCACAAGCACTTCTCACCCTACATACACTCTCTACCAGTCAGCCTAAGCCACTAGGTAGAGATACATTGGCTGTACTGTCCCTGCTTCAGTAGGGATAGGCCGGTCCTGCAGTGGACCTCAACGGCTGATGATGATGATGATGATGATGATGATGATGACGATATATATATATATATATATATATATATATATATATATATATATATATATACTGTATATATATATATATATATATATATATATATATATATATATATATATATATATATATATACTGTATATATATATATATATATATATATATATATATATATATATATATATATATATATATATATATATATATACTGTATATATATATATATATATATATATATATATATATATATATATATATATATATATATATATATATATATATATATATATATATATATATATATATATATATATATATATATATATATATATATATATATATATATATATATATATATATATATATATATATATACTGTATATATATATATATATATATATATATATATATATATATATATATATATATATACACAGTATATATATATATATATATATATATATATATATATATATATATATATATAGTACATCCCCATAGTATGCGAAATCCTAGTACTTGAAACCCCTAGTGCACAAGGACCAGTTTTTATTATTTTCCTAACTAGAGTACGCAAGTCACACCCACATGACGTGAGGCAGCAGGAAAAAATTGCCCAAAACCAGTGTTTTCCGGTGTGAACTCGGAGAGCGACACCTGCCTCTTCACCATGTGCCACGCTCCATCCACCTTGTGCCTAGGATTAGTCGAATCCTGTGTGCCCTGAATAGGTTCAAGGAGGAATTCGAAAGCATGGAACTGTGCCAGCAATGAATGGAAGAGGATTCACATGAATAATGGTTATTTCACAAATGCCAAGTTGTTATACTACAAATAAGTCCATAACAAGATGAGGAATGAAACAAACAAGAAGAGGTGAAGGAAATTGCCGAAATGTGAGCAGTTGCGAGAAGGAGATGGAGGATCCTCCCTTCACTACCTCCCCTGACTCACCCGCCACCATCCCCTCCACCTCCACTGCCTCACCTGACTCACAAGCAACCTCCCCCTCCACCTCCACAGCCCCACCTGACTCACCTGCTTCACCTGGCATACCTGCAACCTCAACCATAATTACTGATGCTGTATTCTGGAAGAAATATAACATTCGCCAGGCCATAAATTTCTTCGTCAAAGCCTGGAATAATACAAAATCGGCAACCGTTAAACAAGCGTGGTTGGCACTCCTGTCACAACTCAAGTCTGTTGAGATGGAGAGAAAGCAGCCATCAGAATAAATGAATAATGATTGGACATGTAAATTAGATTTCAAGAAAATGACAGAAACAGTATCACGACTGAGTGAATGCCCGCCATCGGTCACTCATCATTCGCTTTCTTTCACAACGCCGGCCAGCCGAGGAAGAACAACAGAGAGGGGTTGAGTAGATGATGCGATTGATGACACTGGGGACTTTCCTGAAGATTTTGACTTTGTGGGGTTTGATGATCTGTTGATGGAAGTAGGTGACCCTGGCACAAGAGGCAGGAATGGGGACGAGGACAGGGAGGGGTCAGGGGGTATGCCACAGTAGTCTCCATACACAGGCTTCGAAACAATCATCACACCAAAAGCCTTATTAACTCGTTTAAGGTGAGTTTTATATTACTCATGACAGTTTAACAACTAATCTTATTATTTCAGGAAAAAAAAAAAAAAAAAGCAGTGATAGGAAGGCTGCAAATGGGAAAAATTGGTAAGTCATGGGATGGCAGCACCAATAAACCCATTATACATGTACATTAAAACCTAAATGTAACGGACTTCAATAGGCCGGAGTTTGCTTTTATCGGACTTGAGGAGCTACCAGACTAAATTCCTATAAATCGGAAAAGTTCGTCAGAAGCAGTCTGGACTGCCTGACCACTTCAGCTATGTTCACCACAATAAGGTAAATAAAAGACATGTTTATCAGTGTACAGTTCAGTATTATTATTTATATTATACCATTTGACTGATGAAGTTATAAACACAGTACAGTACCACAATGGTAGTCAAAACAGTTTAAAAACTGTTCATGCGATCTGGGCTAATGTCTGATATATAAGAAAAAGTCCAGATTAGCAGGGGGAAGTCCAGATGTCACTTTTATCGTAATTTCGCATTTTTTGGAATGGTCCGTTATAGTGAGGTCTTACTATATTTTAATGTCATGCAATTAACGTTTTTGCTAATAACGGCATTTTTCTGGCACCAATTAGACGTTATTGGCGAGATCCTACTGTATTTCAGTTGTATCTTCAGTACTATACTGTATATGTCTTAGATATTTTTTATCAAATGGGTCAAAAAGGTCACTGATTGAGGGGGGGGGGGCTGCCATATGTTAATTTTCCCATTAGTTTATGTACTCCTAGTACGCGAGCACGTCTGCCGCCCTTACAGGCATGTACTAGGAGACTGTACTATGTACATATACATATATATATCTCATCTCATCTCATCAGCCGTTTGTGTGTCCACTGCAGGACCAGCCTATCCCGACCGAAGTGGGGACGATACAGCCAATGTACTGTATCTCTACCAATTGGCTTAGGCTGTCGAGTAGTGATTGTATGTACAGTGAGAAGTGCTTGTAAGTGTAATTGTAGTGTAGGAGTGGCTTTGGATGTGTGTATAGTCTGTGAACCAAGTGTAATTGGCCCACACAAGCCGACTGGGTGCAAGCATACTTTATAGTATGCGACACTGGTTCAACAAGAGCACCCCTTGTGTCTGCCAATGCAGTACGTGGCCTGAAGAAAGCTCCCAAAGTTTATTACCCTGGCGCGGCGTGAACCCTTGTTCTTCAGTGTACGAAAACGCACACTTTACCACTGTACCACACAGGCTCCACATAATATATATATACTGTATATATATATATATATATATAGTAAGACCTCACTATAACGGACTAATTTGGCCCCAAACCATTCCAAAAAATGCGAAATTCCAGTAAATGCGACATCTGGACTTCCCCCTGCTAATCTGGACTTTTTCCAATATATCAGACACCAGAACGGATTTTAAACTGTTTTGACTACCAATTAGGTACTGTACTCTGTTAAAATTTCACTACATTAATCAAATGGTATAATATATATAATAATACTGTACTGTACATTGATAAACATGTCATGTACTTACCTTATTGTGGTGAACACAGCTGAAGTGGTCAGGCAGTCCAGATTGCTTCTGGCTTTATCAGACTTTTTCCGATATACTGTATAGGAATTTAGTCCAGTAGCTCCTCAAGTCCAATAAGAGCGAATTCCGGTCTACTGAAGTCTGTTATATCGAGGTCTTACTGTAGATATACACACACACACACAAACACACACACACATATATATATACTGTATATATATATATATATATATATATATATATATATATATATATATATACACACACACAGTAAAACCTCACTAGAACGGACTAATTGGGGCCCCAAGCCATTCCGAAAAAAGCAACATATGGACTTTCCCCTGCTAAGATATTTTCATACATGAAAAGCATTATGGCCACAATCCTTCTTCACTCCACCATTTCCTTCTAACTCAGGGCATTAACCCATCTGCCTCTTGACTTTTCTCAAATGCCACTATAAATAATCTGTTGCCTAAGACAATACAATTTTAGTATGGTTTGGACTCGATAAACGCCATATGTAACACACACAGGAAGATATTTTTCATACATGAAGTGTCATAGCCACCATCCTACTTCACCCCACCAGTTTCTTCAAACTAGTGGCAATATCCCTTTTGCCTCTTAGCATTTCTAAAATGCCACTAAAAATAATTTGTTCCCTACCACTGTATAATTTTAGCAAGGTTTAGACTCGATAATGGCCATATGCAGCAAACAAAATAAGATATTTTTATATAGGAAAAGCATCATGGCCACAATCCTGCTTCATCCCCAGTTCCTTCTGACTTGTAGCAGTATTTCATTTGTCTCTTATTTTTTCTCAAATGCCACTATAAATAATTTATTGCATAACACAGTATAGTTTAAGCATGGCTTGGAAACGATAAAACTCATAAGTATTAAAAAAAAATGTCTTCTTACGTAACCATTCCGACTCACTTGGCTCACCCAACTCTACCCCCTCACCTTGCCAGGTGTTTATCATCATTCAGCAAATCCTCCTTCAGAGCAAATCCTCCAAAATCATTACCCATTATCTTCAGGGTCATCATCAAGGAACAGTGAATCATCCTCCTGATTGTCTTCACTGGCAGGAGCTGAATCATGGACAGAAATTGGAGGTGTAGCTTTTACCTTGCATGCCGTGTGGTGTACTTAATTTTAAGCATTTTTAAAATACTGTACTGTACAGTTTATGCAACTTAATTTTAACGATCTTACAAACAAACATGTTCACTTTGTATATTTCACTTATCACTCATCACCATCGAGCAGTATATCAAGGACTTTGGGGAAATGATGTGAGGGGAAATGATACGGGTTGACTGGGGCAGAGCACGGGGAAATAATAGTGACGACGCCAGTCTGCCACCAACCGACGCACAAACACACAAACCGCTCGCCGTGTGATTAATGCTGGATGTCTTAAATATATATTAATTTTAATGCAGACCCTTTTTCTCATTTTTTAGCATTTAGAAAGTACTTTATTGATATAACTGAATTTTAAATACTTTTCAAATATAGTAGAACCTCTCTCATTCAGACTATATGGGGGGAAGGGTTGTCCGAATTAGCAGATTGTCCGGACCATCAGGGTAATCTCCAGTTCATACCAAAAACTATCTACATATGGTATGTTTGTTAATTATTAACATATGTTGCATATGTCAACCCTACATAACTGCAAAAGATGAAAGGATACTAAAATAACCAAACTAATCATGACAATAGTTTTGTACTGCATAATTTACAGGTAAGGCCATGACAAGAAACTAGCCTACATTTTAAATTGTAGTAAGTGACTAAGGCCCGTGCAGGCAAAAAAATAAATTAATTAGTTAACTGTAATATTTGGAATAAAAATAAAACTTATGTAGGCAAAAAATACATTGTCATCTTTGCCATACTGATAACACCCATATGGGCAAGAAGCTAATGTTTGATGTACAAGTAAAGCACATTTAAGTACAAAAAATAACCTACAGTAATCACAACACTGCAGAATATTCTGACCCATTTTTGTGTAAGCAAACTCCTCCTTTTAACACCTTTATTCATTGCAGAAGCTACACTTGCATTAAGGGGCATGGTAAGGAGGATTAACTTTTGAAATACAGCGTAAAAATATTAGTGGTTGGTGAACTAGTTCATGGAACGAATGCTAGCGTGTGTTTAAACAGGCGCCCACGTTGAGACCTAGCGTGATCCGAGACTAAACGAATGATGATCGCTTTTCGCGCCGATACTGAAAATGACTTTAGAATTACCGGTACTTTCAATATATTTTTGGAGCTTATTATTTTTAAATTTTGTCTGAATTAACAGAAGTCCGGCTTAAAGGGGTCCGGACCAAAGAGGTTCTACTGTACTGTACTATACACTTTATGCACCTTATTATTTACGATTTTACAAACTAAAGATGTTCACTTTGTATATTTCACTTATCACTTGTCACCCTCGGGCAGTGTATCAGGGACTTCCGGGGAAATGATGTGGGGGTAAATGTATGTCAGACTGAGGCCAGAGCATGGGAGAACAATAGTGACGCCACCAGCCATGCCGCCAGCCCACCACCAACCAACACACCAACACACATACTGCACGGACAATATGGCCGCCCTGCTCTGAGGTTAGGCAGTCCGGACCACTGCTAGCTTTTTTGAAGTTTTACTGAGATATAAGAAATAATTCTGGTCAGCTCCTTGACTCCGAAAAATGCGAATTCTGGTCTACTGATGTCTGTTGTAGTGAGGTCATACTGTGTATATATATACATATATATAGATAGATAGTCAGATAGATGGACAGATATAGATATAGCTATATAGATTTGTAAAACACAGGGTGGTAACCATATAACCAAATTATGTCACCTGGTGGTTTAGTGGGTAACTAAGGTGTTCCAATTGGATTGAGCCTGCGTAGGTTTATATCCAAGGGGTGGTTGGGGTTTATTGCTCATGTAATGCCACTTACGGATGAGCGACGCTGGTCACTCTCATCTTAAGTATCAAGATCAACTTGCCTAGCCCTGGGTTCCTATGCTCCTCATGGGGTGACATAAGACTGGATAATGGATGGATATATATATTTTTCCACATGGATTTTTATTACTGTGTGGTAAGATATATTTCAATAAAAATTCTTGATGTGATGAAGGTAATTATTTCTTAAAAACTCTCACACTTCAGACATCCCATCTGACAAGCATGTCACAGCTTAGGGGTTAAACCACTTGGACACAACAGTAATATCATGGTACTATCATCAATGTCAGTTATAAAAACTTCAACTCTTACCAAAATCAAGTCAGAGTACTACAACTAACACTCAGTACTGAACAGGGCTGCTAGACTTAATTTTGATCTTCCTCCAAGGACTTCCACTTCCCCACTCTTAAATGAATTACACTGGCATCCAATAAAGGCTAAGACTGAGTTAAAACATGTTTACCAACCTTCATGCTTATCAAATTTCATGAAATTAAGTACAGTACTGTATTGAACATGTCTCTAGATGAAATATTATTTCCCCTTAATACATGTTCTGGAATTGCCATACTTGTGTAGTAATGATGTCTCACCATGTCTTCAGAAGCCTAAAGCAGTAAAGGAGTGTTTTTTGGCTTCATGATCCTTTTCTTATACAGCACCCAGATTACAGTATATGTTTAAAAAGTTACCCATAGCAACAGTGACAGTGGAGTCACTAAACAAGATCACATATATACAGTATACACCTAGGTCCCAATTAGCACATGATCAAATAGTACGATTCCCAAATAGTGCGAGCTGTCCCTTAACATACACAATGTCTGAAATTAACAATGTTGGTGAAGCCACCACAGCAGATGTGATTACTGCAGCATTAATCGGCGATGCATTACAAGAGGTGAGACATGAAGAGGTTATACTGATGCCAGCAACACCAGAACACCAGGAGAGCTCTCCATGATGCACATCAGCTGAATCTTGGCTGCTGTAGATGCCCTAACCTTTTGGCTGTGGCAGCCATGACGACAACCTACTGAATGGGCTCAGTGCAGAGAAATAGGGGAAAAAAAAAAAAAAAAAAAAAAAAAAAATTGTGTGCTTTCAACTCATGTTTTAACTCATCCTTAATCTTGAGCTAAAATTTTTGTCAGACAAACATCAATCTTTCCACTATCATTTGCAACAAACTGCATGTCCTTAGGCACTCCAAGCCCGGAGAACGATTTGAGAGAATGCAAGATGTGTTTTGACCATCTGATGCAGGTAATAGCCCAGTGAGGCAGAAATTTCCACCAAACCACAAGATATTTTTCCATTCAAAATAGAGTTACTGCCACATTACCTCATCATAATATTAACAATACAATAAAACACTTCTAGCCAGTCTCGTATGATTTTAATACAATATTCCTCAGTGCTTGCGCTAGACTTTAGCAAAACAGTAGCGATGTGAGGAAAATCATTACAAACTTCATAAATTTCATGAATGACTTTCATTACCACTTATTTTTATAAAACTCACTGATATAATGTTATGAGTCATTTCATGGCATAGCTGCACAGCTTGCAATCGCAAAAATGTTCACTAGTTAATGCGCTTAGCTTATGACTTCTCTGCTTATCACAAAAGTATCACTAAATCACTTGTATTTTACCACAATAATTCACAATATAAAATAACACTTTCAGCCATTCTCATAATTTCAGAGCGATTTTAGTACATATTACTTCGTATTGTTTACGAGTGACAGAGACAGAGAAAGCAAACTGGTTTAGACCAGCTCATTGAGGGTATGTGCACACGTGAACGTGAATGTACATTAACTATTATATAGTACCTGTACTAGGGTAATTATCAGAGTTTAAAAATTTAAACCCTAAAGCTGGAGTCACCCATCCACCAAATGAATTTTTCCCCATAAGTTATGTGTATCAATTAGTGCGATATCAAATAGCACGCACTCACACATCCACCACATAGTCGCGTTAATTGAAACCAAGGTGTATATGTATATATATGAACTTATTGATGACAATGTAATGGAAGATTAAACAGCTTACTAGGTGCCAGTGTTCTGATGCAGTACTACTAATAAACTGATAGTTATGTTATTTCAAGGTTTTGAGCACTTTAAATCTTCATAAGAACTGGCACTTTTGATAAACAAAAGACTAACAATTATTATTAGTTTATTCACCCACTAAAAAGCAGTGCATCCTCAACACATGGACTGCCGATGGCACTGATAGTTGCAATGGACTCAAACTGCTGTCAAGATCAATCAATATGGCACTAACAAGAGCTGTGTGATAAATCTCAAGAAATTTGCAACCAAAATAGAGTCACTCCTCGTTACAGGATGGGGTTACGTCAGGTCATACCTTATCGTATAACGAGTTTATCGTTAATCAGGAGACTAAAATACATTACAAAAGGGGGGTTATGTCAACTCAGCTTCCCAAAGTCACCTACCCAAGACTAAAACAAAAATGACAACCCACCTTAATTACTTCCTGTGTCGGTCCAAGTCGTATCCAAGACCAAAACAACCACTATCACACCAATACAGGCAGTGTTACTCACATACAGTAAATCGTTGCAACTACACAACAATCACACTTGCATAACATTGGCCCGGTGCTACACGATGTATAGGCCTACTGTAGCACGATGCTTGGCTGAGAGGTGATGATAGCCAGGGGGGCACATGTGAACGAGTGGAAAAGACAGGGTTTTGAAGGGGTGGCAGGACCACAACTGAACCAAAACAATGCTCCGCACGCTGGGGTCGCCATCTTGTCTGAGACAAGCGACAGTCCCCTTGCGTGTGCCTGGCACTTTGTATGAAATTTTCCGAGGGCAATGTCGTTATAGCGGGAAATTCATCGCAAATCGGATTTTGGGGTGGAACTTTTCTGTTATCGTTGTAGCAAATTATTGTATACCGGATCAACGTATAATGAGTAGTGACTGTACAGTACATGCACCATTATAAAGGTGGATTAATTTTTTTTTATTTTATATAGCTTTCAGCACATTTTTGCAAATGTCAAAAATATATTCCATATAAAAAAGTCTATTCAATGATAACTTTGCATGGGATGCACATGACCTCACAAGGGACTAGGCAGAGAATGGGGTTACACTGAATACAGTACCAATAATAGCCTGGGGGTGGCCAGAATAAAATACTTAGTAGGTGCTGTTCCCTCTACAGGAATAGTTAAGATATAAGTTTTTAGCACTTCAAAATGCAAAAGCTTCCTTACCTAAATTAAATCTTCATGTGGTATCCAGTCACTCAATGTAGTGCTGCTCTCGGGTGTCTGCCCTGTCCTCTCCTCCATCCTTCTGCCTACGGGTGACTTTACACTCCCTCTTCTGTCTTTCATTCCTTCATTCTTTCCTCTTTCTTCTACCTATGGGTGACTCTACACTGAGTGACAAGCCAAATGGTTTCCTGTACACCAGGAAACTAATTACTATGCTGGGTGGTAACTATATAACCAAATTTTGGCACCTGGTGGCACCGTAGGAGCCTAGCCCCGGGCTCCTCAGGGGCAACGTAGGATTGGATGATGGATGGATGGTTTACTTTTAAATTTACCTTCAAAGACCACTGTCCACGTAAGCACATACAGGTTCTATCAACCAATGCAAGCTTTGTGTGTGCTGCGATGCTGAGCTATTTTTTCTGTTCAATCCCCAAGCCCAGATATCTCCAGGCAAGAACTAACCCCATGTCTTTTTCAACCTGCCTCTGGGCACTCTTCCCTCCACATTCATATTTGACCTTCCTTAGCCAGTCATTCATCTCTTGCTTCAGCATGTCCAGACCATCTTAACCAACCAGTATGCATTACCTCTCTGACATTTCTTAAGTCAACTCTCTCTCACAGCACACCATTCACTGCTGTCACTGAGATCCCACTCATCCATCTCAACATTCTCATTTCCAATCTTCATGTATCTTCTTTTACAGGCCAGGTCTCACTACCATACAGCATAATACTTCTCACACATGTTTTGTAGAGAGTACTCTTGACATGAAAGGAGAGCCCTTTCATGGTCAGGAGTGGCAACAATTCCCTAATTTTATTCCATCC